>NC_091742.1:37583582-37886613 GCF_043380555.1 Nothobranchius furzeri
GAGGCTGCACGAAAACGCCTCTAAAAACAAGCGCGTGCCCACGCCCGATCCGTGGAAGCACGTAGACCTAGCAAACGTACTAGCAGAAATCAACGGTCGCACACGGGTCATTGAGTGTGTACAGGGTTCGTCTGCGTGTGTGGCATTGGGCAATCTAGCGGCAACCGAGTGGCCTGAAGGCGGAACCGGCCAACCCGTCGCCCTCATCATCGTTGCGCTTCGAGATGAACTATTGCTAAAGATGATCATCCTCATCAACCACTGCGCTACCAGAGTAGCTCGTAACGAAGACCCTCTCCGCGGCCTCGCGGTCAGTTTGCGCAGTGTACAGCAAATGACAAACGATGTTGCGAGCGATATATCGGAAAAACTTTGCACTGACGCGACGGTCACCACTGCAGGTTGTGTGAGTCTCGCGCAAAGTGCCATATCAAACGTGCACAAGCTAGTGACAAGCAACTTCACCAGATCCGTAGATTCTGCATACGCTCGGATACGAATGAAAGTATCGAGAGATAACACTGACACGAGTTGCGCGACGGCGCTGGCTGCAGTCGCTACAACACTGGATTTATTAATCAACGTAATTGTGATCGTAATGGCGTTTCGAGTGTGCACCAGAAACTACAACTAGTACTACAGAAAACTGGCATGAGGGTCGCGGTCCAACGTTATGTTGGTGTCTCGCATCGACCGTCGACGGCCGTTTGCCAGCGGCTGAAAATGGCACAGTTGACGAAATGGAAACGCCGACCGTCGATAGTGCACTCTCGCAAGTTCCAACCGCACCATCTCAGGAGACAGACCACAGAGTCATATTAGCGGAGGGTAGATAGAAAATGCGCAAACCGCCGCAACCGCCCATTTACATACTATACGAGTTCAACATAGAGTGGAGTAAGAAGTTACTACCGATTGTATTTCCAACGTGCAAGCAGCTGGTGTGTGACGCTTTACTTGAGTATCACAGAGGTTGCGATGTCCTGTGTTCCACGAGCGCATGGAAACAAGTGAACGAACTTCTACGGACTGTACTGTTGGGGTGTGAGCGAGCTGTAAAATCAATACACGCTAGACACGCGGACTTTGCCGCGTTACTGGACACGCATATCGCCACAAAAAAACCGGGTCAAGTGTTCGGGGCGTCACCGCGCTCGACTATACACGTCTTGGCCTACCACGAGTACATGAGCCCACAAGATCCTAAGCGAGGTCGAAGCCGTTGTGTCTACCCAACGCAAATTCAGCACAGCCGTGCGTGCTAAGACAAGTCCCTCTAGACTGCTGGAAACTTTGGAAACGTGGAAGGCTGGCGTGTACACGCTTTCTACACATCTCAACGGTATGATCGCGATACTCTCGGCCGCACAACAACTAATGGTCATGTGTTCGGAAGGTCTGATCAGGTCTGACATGACCGGTTGTCAATCGACGTCGAGCGTGCACTCACACACGGATATTAAAGCGACGGCGACCTCTACGCTCACGTTGATCGCCGATGTTTCGAAGGGCAATCGAGTGTGTTGGCTGACGAATGCTATGGTGACCGACAGTCGCGTCGACTACAATGTGCCTCATTGCGACTGGAGAGGCGTATGTGATCCTTTGCAAATCGACAACACCACCGCGGTCGAGTGCGAAGTCACGGTCGGCGGCGTGTTGTCCTTACTGTGCCCCATACAATGTGACGGTCCGTGTGACGGACCGGTGTGTTACGACCCGACTAACGAAACGTACCAGGTGATAACATTGCATCCGCCCATTACAGCGGAGCGAGCATTTCGCCACACTCCCAAACCAAGGTTAATAGTTGTAGCGCACGCCCTTTCGGACCTCGGTGCACGCGAAACACTGGCGTACACTCACAACATCACGCTCGAGACAGCTCAAGCGTTACGCGAAACAAAGGACGTGTTCAAATCCATAGAGAATATACAGTCTTTAGCGTATGCGTATATAAAGAAGGTCGATGACATTTACAGACCCGGCGGCGTGGGCACCACAGTAGAACAACAAGGTGCTCTCAAACGCACACAGATACTGGCCGCATTATCACTCGTGATGTCTATCCTGACATGCCCGTTTCTGATTTCTATGTATATTAAATTATGACAAGAGCTACGGTGGTTACGATTACACTCTGACCACGTGCCTTAGTTTCTGCTAGTGACCTATAAATACATTTGCCCACTTGCTCTCACTGCCATTAAAGCGGCTGTACCCACACGTACAACACCCAAGAAAAAAAATGATCTCGCTGTCTGTACTGGGTGTACTCTCAGTAGTCGCAGTTGCTCAGGCCATGGTGGTACGCTCAGATAACGCCTCTGACATACGTCCCATCACACCACCTCCTAGACTACTCGCGAAGGAGTATTCAACACCCCCTTTGTACGAAGACAACCATTATAACGAGCACAGCACAACGCTTGCCGCACGCGAAGACAACATGCAGGAGACAACGCTACCACCTGTCGTGAGAACAATGGATTCGAGTGACAACGATCGCGACTATGACGAGCACATTACAACACCCTCTGTGCACGAAGACCAGGTGCAGGAGACAACGCTACCACCTGTCGTGAGAAACAAGAGTTTGGTTAACAATGATCATCGTCGTGTCCCATTGTAAACGGGCGCGCCATCGCACACATCGTACATGTGTGTTAACCCACCTATATGCGACAGACTTTGTGTGTTGCATGACATCGAGATGTATTGACGTCTGTGTCAATACAGGACTCTCTATAAGCCGGGAGCTGGACGCTAACAACCCGTACATGCGCCACACAAAAGGTATCGTACATGTGTTAACCCACCTGTATGCGACAGACTTTGTGTGTTGCATGACATCGAGATGTATTGACGTCTGTGTCAATACAGGACTCTCTAAGCTGGGAGCTGGAGGCTAACAACCCGTGCATGCGCCACACAAAAGGTAACTCGACTAACTACAAAATGCATATTGTGATGTAGAAAGTGTGCTCGACTGTTTGAATCAGCTGCAGCTGCGGTTTACTCACGAAGCGAATCGCACGCTTGTTTGAAGTACATTCGGAGCACTTAAAAAATACATCGCTCTCATCGAGTTCCGTCTCAGCGTTCACCGGCTGATGGGCAAGAGCGTGACATGGGATCGCCAGGAACTTACTTAAGGACTATCATCTCATTTGGCATTTACTCACGGACCCAAGAAACCAGTTCCAAAAATGGTTGAGAATTATAACTTGTCTAATAGCAACTGGAAGATATGTTGCGTCATAAGCCTCTGATGGTTCACAAGGTGCACGGTCCACTCGAAATCATAATGCTGTATTTGTAGTACATACACTAAGTCTTCTCTGTTGATGTCAGACTAGAGTTTTATTAGAGTTTTACTTTGCAACAATGGGATTCGAGCAATTGATGTGTATATTTTTAATACTGCACAATGCTACTATTCCTAGGCTGAATGTATGACATGGCTCTTATGTATCATTATGTATCGTTTCCATTAAGTACTAATTTAAATAAAGTCCCTTTGTCCTCAGTGCTAGGTTGTGGGTTTAATACACATTATTATGATAAACCTGTTGAATAGTATAATAACAATATTCCTGTAAAAGTCATTTAGTAATGAACAACCTCAGTTCTGTGAAAGAACATCATGTCTCTGATGTGTACACTGCAGGCCTGACCGGTCTTGCTGGGGCCTCTCTCCTGGAGGCACTCAATCAGACCCAGTGGTGACACGTGGCAAGACGCTCCTCGGGGCGCGTCTTGCTTGGGCCTCTCTCCTGGAGGCGCTCAGTCAGACCCAGTGGTGACACGTGGCAAGAAGGTCCTCGGGGCGCATCTTGCTTGGGCCTCTCTCCTGGAGGCGCTCAGTCAGACCCAGTGTTGACACGTGGCACGACGCTCGTCGGGGCGCGTCTTGCTTGGGCCTCTCTCCTGGAGGCGCTCAGTCAGACCCAGTGTTGACATGTGGCAAGACACTCTTCGGGGCGCGTCTTGCTTGGGCCTCTCTCATGGAGGCCCTCTGTCAGACCCAGTGTTGACATGTGTCAAGACGCTCCTCGGGGAGCGTCTTGCTTTGGCCTCTCTCCAGGAGGCGCTCAGTCAGACCGAGTGCTGACATGTGGCAAGAAGCTCCTCGGGGCGCGTCTTGCTTGGGCTTCTCTCCTGGTGGCGCTCAGTAAGACCCATTGTTGACATGTGGCAAGACGCTCCTCGGGGCGCGTCTTGCTTGGGCCTCTCTCCAGAAGGCCCTCAATCAGACCCAGTGTTGACACGTGGCAAGACGCTCCTCGGGGCACGTCTTGCTTGGGCCTCTCTCCTGGAGGCGCTCAGTCAGACTGAGTAGTGACATGTGGCCTGACGCTCCTCGGGGCGCGTCTTGCTTGGGCCTCTCTCCTGGAGGCGCTCAGTCAGACACAGTGGTGACATGTGGCAAGACACTCCTCGGGGCGCGTCTTGCTTGGGCCTCTCTCCTAGAGGCCCTCTGTCAGACCCAGTGTTGACATGTGTCAAGACGCTCCACGGGGCGCGTCTTGCTTGGGCTTCTCTCCTGGAGGCCCTCAGTCAGACCCATTGTTGACATGTGGCAAGACGCTCCTCGGGGCGCGTCTTGCTTGGGCCTCTCTCCTGGAGGCGCTCGGTCAGACCGATTGCTGACATGTGGCAAGACACTCCTCGGGCCGCGTGTTGCTTGGGCTTCTTTCCTGGAGGCCCTCAGTCAGACCCATTGTTGACATGTGGCAAGACGCTCCTTGGGGCGCGTCTTGCTTGGGCCTCTCTCCTGGAGGCGCTCAGTCAGACCGAGTGCTGACATGTGGCAAGATGCTCCTCGGGGCGCGTCTTGCTTGGGCTTCTCTCCTGGAGGCGCTCAGAAAGACCCAGTGTTGACATGTGACAAGAAGCTCCTCGGGGCGCGTCTTGCTTGGGCCTCTCTCCTGGAGGCACTCAGTCAGAACCAGAGGTGACATGTGGCAAGACGCTCCTCGGGGCGCGTCTTGCTTGGGCCTCTCTCCTGGAGGCACTCAGTCAGAACCAGAGGTGACATGTGGCAAGACGCTCCTCGGGGCACGTCTTGCTTGGGCCTCTCTCCTGGAGGCCCTCTGTCAGACCCAGTGTTGACATGTGGCAAGACGCTCCTCCGGGCGCATCTTGCTTGGGCCTCTCTCCTGGAGGCCCTCAGTAAGACCCATTGTTGACATGTGGCAAGACGCTCCTCGGGGCGCGTCTTGCTTGGGCCTCTCTCCAGAAGGCCCTCAATCAGACCCAGTGTTGACATGTGGCAAGACGCTCCACGGGGTGCGTCTTGCTTGGGCCTCTCTCCTGGAGGCGCTCAATCAGACCCAGTGGTGACACGTGGCAAGACGCTCCTCGGGGCACGTCTTGCTTGGGCCTCTCTCCTGGAGGCGCTCAGTCAGACCCAGTGGTGACACGTGGCAAGACGCTCCTCGGGGCGCATCTTGCTTTGGCCTCTCTCCTGGAGGCGCTCAGTCAGACCGAGTGCTGACATGTGGCAAGAAGCTCCTCGGGGCGCGTCTTGCTTGGGCTTCTCTCCTTTAGGCCCTCAGTAAGACCCATTGTTGACATGTGGCAAGAAGCTCCTCGGGGCGCGTCTTGCTTGGGCCTCTCTCCAGAAGGCCCTCAATCAGACCCAGTGTTGACACGTGGCAAGACGCTCCTCGGGGCGCCTCTTGCTTGGGCCTCTCTCCTGGAGGCGCTCAGTCAGACCCAGTGTTGACACGTGGCAAGACGCTCCTCGGGGCGCGTCTTGCTTGGGCCTCTCTCCTGGAGGCGCTCAGTCGGACCCAGTGTTGACATGTGGCAAGACACTCCTCGGGGCGCGTCTTGCTTGGGCCTCTCTCATGGAGGCCCTCTGTCAGACCCAGTGTTGACATGTGTCAAGACGCTCCTCGGGGCGCGTCTTGCTTTGGCCTCTCTCCTGGAGGCGCTCAGTCAGACCGAGTGCTGACATGTGGCAAGAAGCTCCTCGGGGCGCGTCTTGCTTGGGCTTCTCTCCTTTAGGCCCTCAGTAAGACCCATTGTTGACATGTGGCAAGACGCTCCTCGGGGCGCGTCTTGCTTGGGCCTCTCTCCAGAAGGCCCTCAATCAGACCCAGTGTTGACACGTGGCAAGACGCTCCTCGTGGCACGTCTTGCTTGGGCCTCTCTCCTGGAGGCGCTCAGTCAGACTGAGTAGTGACATGTGGCCTGACGCTCTTCGGGGCGCGTGTTGCTTGGGCCTCTCTCCTGGAGGCGCTCAGTCAGACCAAGTGGTGACATGTGGCAAGACGCTCCTCGGGGCACGACTTGCTTTGGCCTCTCTCCTGGAGGCCCTCTGTCAGACCCAGTGTTAACATGTGTCAAGACGCTCCTCGGGGCGCGTCTTGCTTGGGCTTCTCTCCTTGGAGGCCCTCAGTCAGACCCATTGTTGACATGTGGCAAGATGCTCCTCGGGGCGCGTCTTGCTTTGGCCTCTCTCCTGGAGGCGCTCAGTCAGACCGAGTGCTGACATGTGGCAAGACGCTCCTCGGGGCGCGTCTTGCTTGGGCTTCTCTCCTGGAGGCGCTCATAAAGACCCAGTGTTGACATGAGACAAGACGCTCCTCGGGGCGCGTCTTGCTTGGGCCTCTCTCCTGGAGGCGCTCAGTCAGACCCAGTGGTGACATGTGGCAAGACACTCCTCGGGGCGCGTCTTGCTTGGGCCTCTCTCCTGGAGGCCCTCTGTCAGACCGAGTGTTGACATGTGGCAAGACTCTCCTCGGGGCGCGTCTTGCTTGGGCTTCTCTCATGGAGGCCCTCAGTCAGACCCAGTGTTGACATGTGTCAAGACGCTCCTCGGGGCGTGTCTTGCTTGGGCCTCTCTCCTGGAGGCGCTCAGTCAGACCCAGTGTTGACATGTGGCAAGACGCTCCTCGGGGCGTGTCTTGCTTGGGCCTCTCTCCTGGAGGCGCTCAGTCAGACCCAGTGTTGACATGTGGCAAGACGCTCCTCGGGGCACGTCTTGCTTGGGCCTCTCTCCTGGAGGCGCTCAAACAGACCGAGTAGTGACATGTGGCAAGACGCTCCTCGGGGCGCGTCTTGCTGGGGCTTCTCTCACTGAACGCTCAGTCAGACCGAGTAGTGACACGTGGCAAGACGCTCCTCGGGGGGCGTCTTGCTTGGGCTTCTCTCCTGGAGGCCCTCAGTAAGAACCATTGTTGACATGTGGCACGACGCTCCTCGGGGCGCGTCTTGCTTGGGCCTCTCTCCAGAAGGCCCTCAATCAGACCCAGTGTTGACACGTGTCAAGACGCTCCTCGGGGCGCATCTTACTTGGGCCTCTCTCCTGGAGGCGCTCAGTCAGACTGAGTAGTGACATGTGGCCTGACGCTCCTCGGGGCGCGTGTTGCTTGGGCCTCTCTCCTGGAGGCGCTCAGTCAGACCAACTGGTGACATGTGGCAAGACACTCCTCGGGGCGCGTCTTGCTTGGGCCTCTCTCATGGAGGCCCTCTGTCAGACCCAGTGTTGACATGTGGCAAGACACTCCTCGGGGCGCGTCTTGCTTGGGCCTCTCTCATGGAGGCCCTCTGTCAGACCCAGTGTTGACATGTGTCAAGACGCTCCTCGGGGCGCGTCTTGCTTTGGCTTCTCTCCTGGAGGCCCTCAGTAAGACCCATTGTTGACATGTGGCAAGACGCTCCTCGGGCCGCGTGTTGCTTGGGCTTCTCTCCTGGAGGCCCTCAGTCAGACCCATTGTTGACACGTGGCAAGATGCTCCTCGGGGCGCGTCTTGCTTGGGCCTCTCTCCTGGAGGCGCTCAGTCAGACTGAGTAGTGACATGTGGCCTGACGCTCATCGGGGCGCGTGTTGCTTGGGCCTCTCTCCTGGAGGCGCTCAGTCAGACCAAGTGGTGACCTGTGGCAAGACACTCCTCGGGGCGCGTCTTGCTTGGGCCTCTCTCCTGGAGGCCCTCTGTCAGACCAAGTGTTGACATGTGTCAAGACTCTCCTCGGGGCGCGTCTTGCTTGGGCTTCTCTCCTGGAGGCCCTCAGTCAGACCCATTGTTGACATGTGGCAAGACGGTCCTCGGGGCGCGTCTTGCTTGGGCCTCTCTCCTGGAGGCGCTCAGTCAGACTGAGTGCTGACATGTGGCAAGACGCTGCTCGGGCCGCGTGTTGCTTGGGCTTCTCTCCTGGAGGCCCTCAGTCAGACCCAGTGTTGACATGTGGCAAGACGCTCCTCCGGGCGCATCTTTCTTGGGCCTCTCTCCTGGAGGCCCTCAGTAAGACTCATTGTTGACATGTGGCAAGACGCTCCTCGGGGCGCGTCTTGCTTGGGCCTCTCTCCAGAAGGCCCTCAATCAGACCCAGTGTTGACATGTGGCAAGACGCTCCTCGAGCGCGTCTTGCTTGGGCCTCTCTCCTGGAGGCGCTCAGTCAGACTGAGTAGTGACATGTGGCCTGACGCTCCTCGGGGCGCGTCTTGCTTGGGCCTCTCTCCTGGAGGCGCTCAGTCAGACCCAGTGTTGACATGTGGCAAGACGCTCCTTGGGGCGCGTCTTGCTTGGGCTTCTCTCCTGGAGGCCCTCAGTCAGACCCATTGTTGACATGTGGCAAGACGCTCCTCGGGGAACGTCTTGCTTGGACCTCTCTCCTGGAGGCGCTCAGTCAGACCGAGTAGTGACATGTGGCAAGACGCTCCTCGGGGCGCGTCTTGCTTTGACCTCTCTCCTGGAGGCGCTCAGTTAGACCGAGTAGTGACATGTCGCAAGACGCTCCTCGGGGCGCGTCTTGCTTGGGCCTCTCTCCTGGAGGTGCTCAGTCAGACCGAGTGCTGACATAAGGCAAGACGCTCCTCGGGGCGCGTCTTGCTGGGGCCTCTCTCCTGGAGGCGCTCAATCAGACCCAGTGGTGACACGTGGCAAGACGATCCTCGGGGCGCGTCTTGCTTGGGCCTCTCTCCTGGAGGCGCTCAGTCAGACCCAGTGGTGACACATGGCAAAACGCTCCTCGGGGCGCATCTTGCTTGGGCCTCTCTCCTGGAGGCGCTCAGTCAGACCCAGTGTTGACACGTGGCAAGACGCTCCTCGGGGCGCGTCTTGCTTGGGCCTCTCTCCTGGAGGCGCTCAGTCAGACCCAGTGTTGACATGTGGCAAGACACTCCTCGGGGCGCGTCTTGCTTGGGCCTCTCTCATGGAGGCCCTCTGTCAGACCCAGTGTTGACATGTGTCAAGACGCTCCTCGGGGCGAGTCTTGCTTTGGCCTCTCTCCTGGAGGCGCTCAGTCAGACCGAGTGCTGACATGTGGCAAGAAGCTCCTCGTGGCGCGTCTTGCTTGGGCTTCTCTCCTGGAGGCGCTCAGAAAGACCCAGTATTGACATGTGACAAGACGCTCCTCGGGGCGCATCTTGCTTGGGCCTCTCTCCTGGAGGCGCTCAGTCAGACCCAGTGGTGACATGTGGCAAGACACTCCTCGGGGCGCGTCTTTCTTGGGCCTCTCTCCTGGAGGCCCTCTGTCAGACCGAGTGTTGACATGTGGCAAGACTCTCCTTGGGGCGCGTCTTGCTTGGGCTTCTCTCATGGAGGCCCTCAGTCAGACCCAGTGTTGACACGTGTCAAGACGCTCCTCGGGGCGCGTCTTACTTGGGCCTCTCTCCTGGAGGCGCTCAGTCAGACTGAGTAGTGACATGTGGCCTGACGCTCCTCGGGGCTCGTGTTGCTTGGGCCTCTCTCCTGGAGGCGCTCAGTCAGACCGAGTAGTGACATGTGGCAAGACGCTCCTCGGGGCGCGTCTTGCTTGGACCTCTCTCCCTGAGGCGCTCAGTCAGACCCAGTGTTGACATTTGGCAAGACACTCCTCGGGGCGCGTCTTGCTTGGGCCTCTATCATGGAGGCCCTCTGTCAGACCGAGTGCTGACATGTGGCAAGAAGCTCCTCGGGGCACGTCTTGCTTGGGCCTCTCTCCAGAAGGCCCTCAATCAGAACCAGTGTTGACACGTGTCAAGACGCTCCTCGGGGCGCGTCTTACTTGGGCCTCTCTCCTGGAGGCGCTCAGTCAGACTGAGTAGTGACATGTGGCCTGACACTCCTCGGGGCGCGTGTTGCTTGGGCCTCTCTCCTGGAGGCGCTCAGTCAGACCAAGTGGTGACATGTGGCAAGACACTCCTCGGGGCGCGTCTTGCTTGGGCCTCTCTCATGGAGGCCCTCTGTCAGACCCAGTGTTGACACGTGGCAAGACACTCCTCGGGGCGCGTCTTGCTTGGGCCTCTCTCATGGAGGCCCTCTGTCAGACCCAGTGTTGACATGTGTCAAGACGCTCCTCGGGGCGCGTCTTGCTTTGGCCTCTCTCCTGGAGGCGCTCAGTCAGACCGAGTGCTGACATGTGGAAAGAAGCTCCTCGGGGCGCGTCTTGCTTGGGCTTCTCTCCTGGAGGCCCTCAGTAAGACCCATTGTTGACATGTGGCAAGACGCTCCTCGGGGCGCGTCTTGCTTGGGCCTCTCTCCAGAAGGCCCTCAATCAGACCCAGTGTTGACACGTGGCAAGACGCTCCTCGGGGCGCGTCTTGCTTGGGCTTCTCTCCTGGAGGCCCTCAGTCAGACCCATTGTTGACACGTGGCAAGATGCTCCTCGGGGCGCGTCTTGCTTGGGCCTCTCTCCTGGAGGCGCTCAGTCAGACTGAGTAGTGACATGTGGCCTGACACTCCTCTGGGCGCATGTTGCTTGGGCCTCTCTCCTGGAGGCGCTCAGTCAGACCACCTCAGTCAGACCCATTGTTGACATGTGACAAGACGCTCCTCGGGGCGCGTCTTGCTTGGGCCTCTCTCCTGGAGGCGCTCAGTCAGAACCAGAGGTGACATGTGGCAAGACGCTCCTCAGGGCGCGTCTTGCTTGGGCCTCTCTCCTGGAGGCCCTCTGTCAGACCCAGTGTTGACATGTGGCAAGACGCTCCTCCTGGCGCATCTTGCTTGGGCCTCTCTCCTGGAGGCCCTCAGTCAGACCCATTGTTGACATGTAGCAAGACGCTCCTCGGGGCGCGTCTTGCTTGGGCCTCTCTCCTGGAGGCGCTCAGTCAGACCGAGTGCTGACATGTGGCAAGACGCTCCTCGGGGCGCGTCTTGCTTGGGCCTCTCTCCTGGAGGCGCTCAGTCAGACTGAGTAGTGACATGTGGCCTGACGCTCCTCGGGGCGCGTCTTGCTTGGGCCTCTCTCCTGGAGGCGCTCAGTCAGACCCAGTGGTGACATGTGGCAAGACACTCCTCGGGGCGCGTCTTGCTTGGGCCTCTCTCCTGGAGGCCCTCTGTCAGACCCAGTGTTTACATGTGGCAAGACGCTCCTCGGGGCGCGTCTTGCTTGGGCTTCTCTCATGGAGGCCCTCAGTCAGACCCAGTGTTGACATGTGGCAAGACGCTCCCCGGGGCGCGTCTTGCTTGGGCTTCTCTCCTGGAGGCGCTCAGACAGACCCAGTGTTGACATGTGACAAGACGCTCCTCGGGGCGCATCTTGCTTGGGCCTCTCTCCTGGAGGCGCTCAGTCAGAACCAGAGGTGACATGTGGCAAGACGCTCCTCGGGGCACGTCTTGCTTGGGCCTCTCTCCTGGAGGCCCTCTGTCAGACCCAGTGTTGACATGTGGAAAGACGCTCCTCCGGGCGCATCTTGCTTGGGCCTCTCTCCTGGAGGCCCTCAGTCAGACCCATTGTTGACATGTGGCAAGACGCTCCTCGGGGCGCGTCTTGCTTGGGCCTCTCTCCTGGAGGCGATCAGTCAGACCCAGTGTTGACATGTGGCAAGACACTCCTCGGGGCGCGTCTTGCTTGGGCCTCTCTCCTGGAGGCCCTCTGTCAGACCCAGTGTTGACATGTGTCAAGACGCTCCTCGGGGCGCAGTCTTGCTTGGGCTTCTCTCCTGGAGGCCCTCAGTCAGACCCATTGTTGACATGTGGCAAGACTCTCCCCGGGGCGCGTCTTGATTGGGCTTCTCTCCTGGAGGCGCTCAGACAGACCCAGTGTTGACATGTGACAAGACGCTCCTCGGGGCGCGTCTTGCATGGGCCTCTCTCCTGGAGGCGCTCAGTCAGAACCAGAGGTGACATGTGGCAAGACGCTCCTCAGGGCACGTCTTGCTTGGGCCTCTCTCCTGGAGGCCCTCTGTCAGACCCAGTGTTGACATGTGCAAAGACGCTCCTCCGGGCGCATCTTGCTTGGGCCTCTCTCCTGGAGGCCCTCAGTCAGACCCATTGTTGACATGTGGCAAGACGCTCCTCGGGGCGCGTCTTGCTTGGGCCTCTCTCCTGGAGGCGCTCAGTCAGACCCAGTGTTGGCATGTGGCAAGACACTCCTCGGCGCGCGTCTTGGTTGGGCCTCTCTCCTGGAGGCGCTCATTCAGACCCAGTGGTGACATGTGGCAAGACGCTCCTCGGGGCGCGTATTGCTTGGGCCTCTCTCCTGAATTCCCTCTGTCAGACCGAGTGTTGACATGTGGCAAGACTCTCCTCGGGGCGCGTCTTGCTTGGGCTTCTCTCATGGAGGCCCTCAGTCCGACCCAGTGTTGACATGTGTCCAGACGCTCCTCGCGGCGTGTCTTGCTTGGACCTCTCTCCTGGAGGCGCTCAGTCAGACCCAGTGTTGACATGTGGCAAGACGCTCCTCTGGGCGCGTCTTTCTTGGGCTTCTCTCCTGGAGGCCCTCAGTCAGACCCATTGTTGACATGTGGCAAGACGCTCCTCGGGGCACGTCTTGCTTGGGCCTCTCTCCTGGAGGCGCTCAGTCAGACCGAGTAGTGACATCTGGCAAGACGCTCCTCGGGGCGCGTCTTGCTTGGACCTCTCTCCTGGAGGCGCTCAGTTAGACCGAGTAGTGACATGTGGCAAGACGCTCCTCGGGGCGCGTCTTGCTGGGGCCTCTCTCCTGGAGGTGCTCAATCAGACCCATTGTTGACATGTGGAAAGAAGCTCTTCGGGGCGCGTCTTGCTTGGGCTTCTCTCCTCGAGGCCCTCAGTCAGACCCATTGTTGACATGTGGCAAGACGCTCCTCGGGGCGTGTATTGCTTGGGCCTCTCTCCTGGATGCCCTCTGTCAGGCCCAGTGTTGACATGTGGCAAGACTCTCCTCGGGGCCCGTCTTGCTTGGGCTTCTCTCATGGAGGCCCTCAGTCAGACCCAGTGTTGACATGTGTCAAGACGCTCCTCGGGGCGTGTCTTGCTTGGGCCTCTCTCCTGGAGGCACTCAGTCAGACCGAGTAGTGACATGTGGCAAGACGCTCCTCGGGGCGCGTCTTGCTTGGGGTTCTCTCCTGGAGGCCCTCAGTCAGACCCATTGTTGACATGTGGCAAGACGCTCCTCGGGGCGCTTCTTGCTGGGGCCTCTCTCCTGGAGGCGCTCAGTCAGACCCAGTGTTGACATGTGTCAAGACGCTCCTCGGGCGTTTCTTGCTTGGGCCTCTCTCCTTGAGGCGCTCAGTCAGACCCAGAGGTAACATGTGGCAAGACGCTCCTCTGGCCTCTCTCCTGGAGGCGCTCAGTCAGACCCAGTGTTGACATGTGGCAAGACGCTCCTCGGGGTGCGTCTTGCTTGGGCCTCTCTCCTGGAGGTGCTCAGTCAGACCCAGTGTTGACATGTGGCAAGACGCTCCTCGGGGCGCGTCTTGCTGGGGCTTCTCTCATGGAGGCACTCAGTCAGACCCAGTGTTGACATGTGGCAAGATGCTCCTCGGGGCACGTCTTGCTTGGGCCTCTCTCCTGGAGGCGCTCAGTCAGACCCAGAGGAGACATGTGTCAAGACGCTCCTCGTGGCGCGTCTTGATTGGGCCTCTCTCCTGGAGGCGCTCAGTCAGACCCAGTGTTCACATGTGGCAAGACGCTCCTCGGGGCGCGTCTTGCTTGGGCCTCTCTCCTGGAGGCGCTCAGTTAGACCCAGTGTTGACATGTGGCAAGACGCTCCTCGGGGCGCGTCTTGCTTGGGCCTCTCTCCTGGAGGCGCTCAGTCAGACCGAGTGCTGACATGTGGCAAGACGCTCCTCGGGGCGCGTCTTGCTTGTTCTTCTCTCCTGGAGGCCCTCAGTCAGACCCATTGTTGACATGTGGCAAGACGCACCTCGGGGCGCGTCTTATTTGGGCCTCTCTCCTGAAGGCCCTCAGTCAGACCCAGTGTTGACATGTGGCAAGACGCTCCTCGGGGCGCGTCTTGCTTGGGCTTCTCTCCTGGAGGCCCTCAGTCAGACCCATTGTTGACATGTGGCAAGACGCTCCTCGGGGCGCGTCTTGCTTGGACCTCTCTCCTGGAGGCGCTCAGTTAAACCGAGTAGTGACATGTGGCAAGACGCTCCTCGGGGCGCGTCTTGCTGGGGCCTCTCTCCTGGAGGTGCTCAATCAGACCCAGTGGTGACACGTGGCAAGACGCTCCTCGGGGCGCATCTTGCTTGGGCCTCTCTCCTGGAGGAGCTCAGTCAGACCCAGTAATGACAGGTGGCAAGACGCTCCTCGGGGCGCATCTTGCTTGGGCCTCTCTCCTGGAGGCGCTAAGTCAGACCCAGTGTTGACACGTGGCAAGACGCTCCTCGGGGCGCGTCTTGCTTGGGCCTCTCTCCTGGAGGCGCTCAGTCAGACCCAGTGTTGACATGTGGCAAGACACTCCTCGGGGCGCGTCTTGCTTGGGCCTCTCTCATGGAGGCCCTCTGTCAGACCCAGTGTTGACATGTGTCAAGACGCTCCTCGGGGCAAATCTTGCTTTGGCCTCTCTCCTGGAAGCGCTCAGTCAGACCGAGTGCTGACATGTGGCAAGACGCTCCTCGGGCGTTTCTTGCTTGGGCCTCTCTCCTGGAGGCGCTCAGTCAGACCCAGAGGTTTCATGTGGCAAGACGCTCCTCGGGCCTCTCTCCTGGAGGCGCTCAGTCAGACCCAGTGTTGACATGTGGCAAGACGCTCCTCGGGGCACGTCTTGCTTGGGCCTCTCTCCTGGAGGCGCTCAGTCAGACCCAGAGGAGACATGTGGCAAGACGCTCCTCGGGGCGCGTCTTGTTTGGGCTTCTCTCCTGGAGGCCCTCAGTCAGATCCATTGTTGACATGTGGCAAGACTCTCCTCGGGGCGCGTCTTATTTGGGCTTCTCATGGAGGCACTCAGTCAGACCCAGTGTTGACATGTGTCAAGACGCTCCTCGGGCGTTTCTTGCTTGGGCCTCTCTCCCGGAGGCGCTCAGTCAGACCCAGTGTTGACATGTGACAAGACGCTCCTCGGGGCGCGTCTTGCTTGGGCCTCTCTCCTGGAGGTGCTCAGTCAGACCCAGAGGTGACATGTGGCAAGACGCTCCTTGGGGCGCGTCTTGCTTGGACTTCTCTCCTGGAGGCCCTCAGTCAGACCCATTGTTGACATGTGGCAAGACGCTCCTCGGGGCGCGTCTTGCTTGGGCCTCTCTCCTGGAGGCGCTCAGTCAGACCGAGTGCTGACATGTGGCAAGACGCTCCTCGGGGCGCATCTTGCTTGGGCTTTTCTCCTGGAGGCTGTCAGTCAGACCCATTGTTGTCATGTGGCAAGACGCTCCTCGGGGCGCTTCTTGCTCGGGCCTCTCTCCTGGAGGCGCTCAGTCAGACCGAGTGCTGACATGTGGCAAGACGCTCCTCGGGGCGCGTCTTGCTTGGGCCTCTCTCCTGGAGGCGCTCAGTCAGACCGAGTGCTGACATGTGGCAAGACGCTCCTCGGGGCGCATCTTGCTTGGGCTTCTCTCCTGGAGGCTCTCAGTCAGACCCATTGTTGTCATGTGGCAAGACGCTCCTCGGGGCGCGTCTTGCTTGGGCCTCTTACCTGGAGGCGCTCAGTCAGACCCAGTGTTGACATGTGGCAAGACGCTCCTCGGGGCGCATCTTGCTTGGGCCTCGCTTCTGGGGAGGCGATCAGTCAGACCGAGTGCTGACATGTGGCAAGACGCTCCTCGGGGCGCGTCTTGCTTGGGCCTCTCTCCTGGAGGCGCTCAGTCAGACCGAGTGCTGACATGTGGCAAGACGCTCCTCGGGGCGCATCTTGCTTGGGCTTCTCTCCTGGAGGCTCTCAGTCAGACCCATTGTTGTCATGTGGCAAGACGCTCCTCGGGGCGCGTCTTGCTTGGGCCTCTCACCTGGAGGCGCTCAGTCAGACCCAGTGTTGACATGTGGCAAGACGCTCCTCGGGGCGCGTCTTGCTTGGGCCTCTCTCCTGGGGAGGCGATCAGTCAGACCCAGTGTTGACATGTGTCAAGACGCTCCTCGGGCGTTTCTTGCTTGGGCCTCTCTCCTGGAGGCGCTCAGTCAGACCCAGTGTTGACATGTGGCAAGACGCTCCTCGGGGCGCGTCTTGCTTGGGCCTCTCTCCTGGAGGCGCTCATTCAGACCTAGTGCTGAAATGTGGCAAGACACTCCTCGGGGCGCGTTTTGCTTGGGCTTCTCTCCTGGAGGCCCTCAGTCAGACCCTTCGTTGACATGTGGCAAGATGCTCCTCGGGGCACATCTTGCTTGGGCCTCTCTCCTGGAGGCGCTCAGTCAGACCCAGTGTTGACATGTGGCAAGACGCTCCTCGGGGCGCGTCTTGCTTGGCCCTCTCTCCTGGAGGCGCTCAGTCAGACCGAGTGCTGACATGTGGCAAGAAGCTCCTCGCGGCGCGTCTTGCTTGGGCTTCTCTCCTGGAGGCCCTCAGTCAGACCCATTGTTGACATGTGGCAAGACGCTCCTCGGGGGGCGTCTTGCTTGGGCCTCTCTCCAGAAGGCCCTCAATCAGACCCAGTGTTGACACGTGGCAAGACGCTCCTCGGGGCGCTTCTTGCTTGGGCCTCTCTCCTGGAGGTGCTCAGTCAGACCCAGTGGTGACATGTGGCAAGACGCTCCTCGGGGCGCGTATTGCTTGGGCCTCTCTCCTGGATGCCCTCTGTCAGACCCAGTGTTGACATGTGGCAAGACTCTCCTCGGTGCGCGTCTTGCTTGGGCTTCTCTCATGGAGGCCCTCAGTCAGACCCACTGTTGACATGTGTCAAGACGCTCCTCGGGGCGTGTCTTGCTTGGGCCTCTCTCCTGGAGGCGCTCAGTCAGACCCAGTGTTGACATGTGGCAAGACGCTCCCCGGGGCACTTCTTGCTTGGGCTTCTCTCCGGGAGGCCCTCAGTCAGACCCATTGTTGACATGTGGCAAGACGCTCCTTGGGGCACGTCTTGCTTGGGCCTCTCTCCTGGAGGCACTCAGTCAGACCGAGTAGTGACATGTGACAAGACGCTCCTCGGGGCGCGTCTTGCTTGGGCCTCTCTCCTGGAGGCGCTCAGTCAGACCCAGTGTTGACATGTGGCAAGATGCTCCTCGGGGCGCGTCTTGCTTGGGCCTCTCTCCTGGAGGCGCTCATTCAGACCCAGTGTTCACATGTGGCAAGACGCTCCTCGGGGCGCGTCTTGCTTGGGCCTCTCTCCTGGAGGCGCTCAGTCAGACCCATTGTTGACATGTGGCAAGACGCTCCTCGGGGCACGTCTTGCTTGGGCCTCTCTCCTGGAGGCGCTCAGTCAGACCGAGTTCTGACATCTGAAAAGACGCTCCTCGGGGCGCGTCTTGCTTGGGCTTCTCTGCTGGAGGCCCTCAGTCAGACCCAGTGTTGACATGTGGCAAGATGCTCCTCGGGGCGCGTCTTGCTTGGGCCTCTCTCCTGGAGGCGCTCATTCAGACCCAGTGTTCACATGTGGCAAGACGCTCCTCGGGGCGCGTCTTGCTTGGTCCTCTCTCCTGGAGGCGCTCAGTCAGACCCATTGTTGACATGTGGCAAGACGCTCCTCAGGGCACGTCTTGCTTGGGCCTCTCTCCTGGAGGCGCTCAGTCAGACCTAGTGCTGTCATGTGGCAAGACGCACCTCGGGGCGCGTCTTGCTTGGGCCTCTCTCCTGGAGGCGCTCATTCAGACCCAGTGTTCACATGTGGCAAGACGCTCCTCGGGGCGCGTCTTGCTTGGGCCTCTCTCCTGGAGGCGCTCAGTCAGACCCATTGTTGACATGTGGCAAGACGCTCCTCGGGGCACGTCTTGCTTGGGCCTCTCTCCTGGAGGCGCTCAGTCAGACCGAGTTCTGACATCTGAAAAGACGCTCCTCGGGGCGCGTCTTGCTTGGGCTTCTCTGCTGGAGGCCCTCAGTCAGACCCATTGTTGACATGTGGCAAGACGCTACTCGGGGCGCGTCTTATTTGGGCCTCTCTCCTGGAGGCGCTCAGTAAGACCGAGTGCTGACATGTGGCAAGACGCTCCTCGGGGCGCTTCTTGCTTGGGCTTCTCTCCTGGAGGCCCTCAGTCAGACCCATTGTTGACATGTGGCAAGATGCTCCTCGGGGCGCATCTTGCTTGGGCCTCTCTCCTTGAGGCCCTCTGTCAGACCCAGTGTTGACATGTGGCAAAACGCTCCTCCGGGCGCGTCTTGCTTGGGCCTCTCTCCTGGAGGCGCTCAGTCAGACCCAGTGTTGACATGTGGCAAGACGCTCCTTGGGTCGCGTCTTGCTTGGGCCTCTCTCCTGGAGGCGCTCAGTCAGACCGAGTGCTGACATGTGGCAAGACGCTCCCCGGGGCGCGTCTTGCTGGGGCTTCTCTCATGGAGGCACTCAGTCAGACCAAGTGTTGACATGTGTCAAGACGCTCCTCGGGGGTTTCTTGCTTGGGCTTCTCTCCCGGAGGCGCTCAGTCAGACCCAGTGTTGACATGTGACAAGACGCTACTCGGGGCGCGTCTTGCTTGGGCCTCTCTCCTGGAGGCGCTCAGTCAGACCGAGTGCTGACATGTGGCAAGACGCTCCTTGGGGCGCGTCTTGCTTGGACTTCTCTCCTGGAGGCCCTCAGTCAGACCCATTGTTGACATGTGGCAAGACGCTCCTCGGGGCGCATCTTGCTTGGGCTTTTCTCCTGGAGGCTGTCAGTCAGACCCATTGTTGTCATGTGGCAAGACGCTCCTCGGGGCGCGTCTTGCTTGGGCCTCTCTCCTGGAGGCGCTCAGTCAGACCGAGTGCTGACATGTGGCAAGACGCTCCTCGGGGCGCATCTTGCTTGGGCTTCTCTCCTGGAGGCTCTCAGTCAGACCCATTGTTGTCATGTGGCAAGACGCTCCTCGGGGCGCGTCTTGCTTGGGCCTCTCTCCTGGAGGCGCTCAGTCAGACCCAGTGTTGACATGTGGCAAGACGCTCCTCCGGGCGCGTCTTGCTTGGGCCTCTCACCTGGAGGCGCTCAGTCAGACCCAGTGTTGACATGTGGCAAGACGCTCCTCGGGGCGCGTCTTGCTTGGGCCTCTCTCCTGGGGAGGCAATCAGTCAGACCCAGTGTTGACATGTGTCAAGACGCTCCTCGGGCGTTTCTTGCTTGGGCCTCTCTACTGGAGGCGCTCAGTCAGACCCAGTGTTGACATGTGGCAAGACGCTCCTCGGGGCGCATCTTGCTTGGGCCTCTCTCCTGGAGGCGCTCAGTCAGACCTAGTGCTGACATGTGGCAAGACGCTCCTCGGGGCGCGTCTTGCTTGGGCCTCTCTCCTGGAGGCGCTCAGTCAGACCGAGTGCTGACATGTGGCAAGACGCTCCTCGGGGCACGTCTTGCTGGGGCTTCTCTCCTGGAGGCGCTCAGGCAGACCCAGTGTTGACATGTGACAAGACGCTCCTCGGGGCGCGTCTTTCTTGGGCCTCTCTCCTGGAGGCGCTCAGTCAGACCCAGAAGTGACATGTGGCAAGACGCTCCTCGGGGCGCGTCTTGCTTGGGCCTCTCTCCTGGAGGCCCTCTGTCAAACCCAGTGTTGACATGTGGCAAGATGCTCCTCGGGGCACATCTTGCTTGGGCCTCTCTCTGGGAGGCCCTCAGTCAGACCCATTGTTGACATGTGGCAAGACGCTCCTTGGGGCACGTCTTGCTTGGGCCTCTCTCCTGGAGGCACTCAGTCAGACCGAGTAGTGACATGTGACAAGATGCTCCTCGGGGCGCGTCTTGCTTGGGCCTCTCTCCTGGAGGCGCTCAGTCAGACCCAGTGTTGACATGTGGCAAGATGCTCCTCGGGGCGCGTCTTGCTTGGGCCTCTCTCCTGGAGGCGCTCATTCAGACCCAGTGTTCACATGTGGCAAGACGCTCCTCGGGGCGCGTCTTGCTTGGGCCTCTCTCCTGGAGGCGTTCAGTCAGACCCATTGTTGACATGTGGCAAGACGCTCCTCGGGGCACGTCTATCTTGGGTCTCTCTCCTGGAGGCGCTCAGTCAGACCGAGTTCTGACATCTGAAAAGACGCTCCTCGGGGCGCGTCTTGCTTGGGCTTCTCTGCTGGAGGCCCTCAGTCAGACCCAGTGTTGACATGTGGCAAGATGCTCCTCGGGGCGCGTCTTGCTTGGGCCTCTCTCCTGGAGGCGCTCATTCAGACCCAGTGTTCACATGTGGCAAGACGCTCCTCGGGGCGCGTCTTGCTTGGTCCTCTCTCCTGGAGGCGCTCAGTCAGACCCATTGTTGACATGTGGCAAGACGCTCCTCGGGGCACGTCTTGCTTGGGCCTCTCTCCTGGAGGCGCTCAGTCAGACCTAGTGCTGACATGTGGCAAGACGCACCTCGGGGCGCGTCTTGCTTGGGCCTCTCTCCTGGAGGCGCTCATTCAGACCCAGTGTTCACATGTGGCAAGACGCTCCTCGGGGCGCGTCTTGCTTGGGCCTCTCTCCTGGAGGCGCTCAGTCAGACCCATTGTTGACATGTGGCAAGACGCTCCTCGGGGCACTACTTGCTTGGGCCTCTCTCCTGGAGGCGCTCAGTCAGACCGAGTTCTGACATCTGAAAAGACGCTCCTCGGGGCGCGTCTTGCTTGGGCTTCTCTGCTGGAGGCCCTCAGTCAGACCCATTGTTGACATGTGGCAAGACGCTACTCGGGGCGCGTCTTATTTGGGCCTCTCTCCTGGAGGCGCTCAGTAAGACCGAGTGCTGACATGTGGCAAGACGCTCCTCGGGGCGCTTCTTGCTTGGGCTTCTCTCCTGGAGGCCCTCAGTCAGACCCATTGTTGACATGTGGCAAGATGCTCCTCGGGGCGCATCTTGCTTGGGCCTCTCTCCTTGAGGCCCTCTGTCAGACCCAGTGTTGACATGTGGCAAAACGCTCCTCCGGGCGCGTCTTGCTTGGGCCTCTCTCCTGGAGGCGCTCAGTCAGACCCAGTGTTGACATGTGGCAAGACGCTCCTTGGGTCGCGTCTTGCTTGGGCCTCTCTCCTGGAGGCGCTCAGTCAGACCGAGTGCTGAAATGTGGCAAGACGCTCCCCGGGGCGCGTCTTGCTGGGGCTTCTCTCATGGAGGCACTCAGTCAGACCAAGTGTTGACATGTGTCAAGACGCTCCTCGGGGGTTTCTTGCTTGGGCTTCTCTCCCGGAGGCGCTCAGTCAGACCCAGTGTTGACATGTGACAAGACGCTACTCGGGGCGCGTCTTGCTCGGGCCTCTCTCCTGGAGGCGCTCAGTCAGACCGAGTGCTGACATGTGGCAAGACGCTCCTTGGGGCGCGTCTTGCTTGGACTTCTCTCCTGGAGGCCCTCAGTCAGACCCATTGTTGACATGTGGCAAGACGCTCCTCGGGGCGCATCTTGCTTGGGCTTTTCTCCTGGAGGCTGTCAGTCAGACCCATTGTTGTCATGTGGCAAGACGCTCCTCGGGGCGCGTCTTGCTTGGGCCTCTCTCCTGGAGGCGCTCAGTCAGACCGAGTGCTGACATGTGGCAAGACGCTCCTCGGGGCGCATCTTGCTTGGGCTTCTCTCCTGGAGGCTCTCAGTCAGACCCATTGTTGTCATGTGGCAAGACGCTCCTCGGGGCGCGTCTTGCTTGGGCCTCTCTCCTGGAGGCGCTCAGTCAGACCCAGTGTTGACATGTGGCAAGACGCTCCTCCGGGCGCGTCTTGCTTGGGCCTCTCACCTGGAGGCGCTCAGTCAGACCCAGTGTTGACATGTGGCAAGACGCTCCTCGGGGCGCGTCTTGCTTGGGCCTCTCTCCTGGGGAGGCAATCAGTCAGACCCAGTGTTGACATGTGTCAAGACGCTCCTCGGGCGTTTCTTGCTTGGGCCTCTCTACTGGAGGCGCTCAGTCAGACCCAGTGTTGACATGTGGCAAGACGCTCCTCGGGGCGCGTCTTGCTTGGGCCTCTCTCCTGGAGGCGCTCAGTCAGACCTAGTGCTGACATGTGGCAAGACGCTCCTCGGGGCGCGTCTTGCTTGGGCCTCTCTCCTGGAGGCGCTCAGTCAGACCCAGAGGTGACATGTGGCAAGACGCTCCTCGGGGCGCGTCTTGCTTGGGCCTCTCTCCTGGAGGCCCTCTGTCAAACCCAGTGTTGACATGTGGCAAGATGCTCCTCGGGGCGCATCTTGCTTGGGCCTCTCTCCTGGATGCGCTCAGTCATACCGAGTGCTGACATGTGGCAAGACGCTCCTCGTGGCACGTCTTGCTGGGGCTTCTCTCCTGGAGGCGCTCAGTCAGACCCAGTGTTGACATGTGACAAGACGCTCCTCGGGGCGCGTCTTGCTTGGGCCTCTCTCCTGGAGGCGCTCAGTCAGACCCAGTGTTGACATGTGGCAAGACGCTCCCTGGGGCGCTTCTTGCTTGGGCTTCTCTCCTGGATGCCCTCAGTCAGACCCATTGTTGACATGTGGCAAGACGCTCCTCGGGGCACGACTTGCTTGGGCCTCTCTCCTGGAGGCACTCAGTCAGACCGAGTAGTGACATGTGACAAGACGCTCCTCGGGGCGCGTCTTGCTTGGGCCTCTCTCCTGGGGGCGCTCAGTCAGACCCAGTGTTAACATGTGGCAAGATGCTCCTCGGGACGCGTCTTGCTTGTGCCTCTCTCCTGGAGGCGCTCAGTCAGACCCAGTGTTCACATGTGGCAAGACGCTCCTCGGGGCGCGTCTTGCTTGGGCTTCTCTCCTGGAGGCCCTCAGTCAGACCCATTGTTGACATGTGGCAAGACGCTCCTCGGGGCGCGTCTTATTTGGGCCTCTCTCCTGGAGGCGCTCAGTAAGACCGAGTGCTGACATGTGGCAAGACGCTCCTCGGGGCGCTTCTTGCTTGGGCTTCTCTCCTGGAGGCCCTCAGTCAGACCCATTGTTGACATGTGGCAAGATGCTCCTCGGGGCGCATCTTGCTTGGGCCTCTCTCCTTGAGGCCCTCTGTCAGACCCAGTGTTGACATGTGGCAAAACGCTCCTCCGGGCGCGTCTTGCTTGGGCCTCTCTCCTGGAGCCGCTCAGTCAGACCCAGTGTTGACATGTGGCAAGACTCTCCTTGGGGCGCGTCTTGCTTGGGCCTCTCTCCTGGAGGCGCTCAGTCAGACCGAGTGCTGACATGTGGCAAGACGCTCCCCGGGGCGCGTCTTGCTGGGGCTTCTCTCATGGAGGCACTCAGTCAGACCCAGTGTTGACATGTGGCAAGACGCTCCTCGGGGCGCGTCTTGCTTGGGCCTCTCTCCTGGAGGCGCTCAGTCAGACCTAGTGCTGAAATGTGGCAAGACACTCCTCGGGGCGCGTTTTGCTTGGGCTTCTCTCCTGGAGGCCCTCAGTCAGACCCTTTGTTGACATGTGGCAAGATGCTCCTCGGGGCACATCTTGCTTGGGCCTCTCTCTTGGAGGCGCTCAGTCAGACCCAGTGTTGACATGTGGCAAGACGCTCCTCGGGGCGCGTCTTGCTTGGCCCTCTCTCCTGGAGGCGCTCAGTCAGACCGAGTGCTGACATGTGGCAAGAAGCTCCTCGCGGCGCGTCTTGCTTGGACTTCTCTCCTGGAGGCCCTCAGTCAGACCCATTGTTGACATGTGGCAAGACGCTCCTCGGGGCGCGTCTTGCTTGGGCCTCTCTCCAGAAGGCCCTCAATCAGACCCAGTGTTGACACGTGGCAAGACGCTCCTCGGGGCGCTTCTTGCTTGGGCCTCTCTCCTGGAGGTGCTCAGTCAGACCCAGTGGTGACATGTGGCAAGACGCTCCTCGGGGCGCGTATTGCTTGGGCCTCTCTCCTGGATGCCCTCTGTCAGACCCAGTGTTGACATGTGGCAAGACTCTCCTCGGGGCGCGTCTTGCTTGGGCTTCTCTCATGGAGGCCCTCAGTCAGACCCAGTGTTGACATGTGTCAAGACGCTCCTCGGGGCGTGTCTTGCTTGGGCCTCTCTCCTGGAGGCGCTCAGTCAGACCCAGTGTTGACATGTGGCAAGACGCTCCCCGGGGCACTTCTTGCTTGGGCTTCTCTCCGGGAGGCCCTCAGTCAGACCCATTGTTGACATGTGGCAAGACGCTCCTCGGGGCACGTCTTGCTTGGGCCTCTCTCCTGGAGGCACTCAGTCAGACCGAGTAGTGACATGTGACAAGACGCTCCTCGGGGCGCGTCTTGCTTGGGCCTCTCTCCAGGAGGCGCTCAGTCAGACCCAGTGTTGACATGTGGCAAGATGCTCCTCGGGGCGCGTCTTGCTTGGGCCTCTCTCCTGGAGGCGCTCATTCAGACCGAGTTCTGACATCTGAAAAGACGCTCCTCGGGGCGCGTCTTGCTTGGGCTTCTCTGCTGGAGGCCCTCAGTCAGACCCAGTGTTGACATGTGGCAAGATGCTCCTCGGGGCGCGTCTTGCTTGGGCCTCTCTCCTGGAGGCGCTCATTCAGACCCAGTGTTCACATGTGGCAAGACGCTCCTCGGGGCGCGTCTTGCTTGGTCCTCTCTCCTGGAGGCGCTCAGTCAGACCCATTGTTGACATGTGGCAAGACGCTCCTCGGGGCACGTCTTGCTTGGGCCTCTCTCCTGGAGGCACTCAGTCAGACCGAGTAGTGACATGTGACAAGACGCTCCTCGGGGCGCGTCTTGCTTGGGCCTCTCTCCAGGAGGCGCTCAGTCAGACCCAGTTTTGACATGTGGCAAGATGCTCCTCGGGGCGCGTCTTGCTTGGGCCTCTCTCCTGGAGGCGCTCATTCAGACCCAGTGTTCACATGTGGCAAGACGCTCCTCGGGGCGCGTCTTGCTTGGGCCTCTCTCCTGGAGGCGCTCAGTCAGACCCATTGTTGACATGTGGCAAGACGCTCCTCGGGGCACGTCTTGCTTGGGCCTCTCTCCTGGAGGCGCTCAGTCAGACCGAGTTCTGACATCTGAAAAGACGCTCCTCGGGGCGCGTCTTGCTTGGGCTTCTCTGCTGGAGGCCCTCAGTCAGACCCAGTGTTGACATGTGGCAAGATGCTCCTCGGGGCGCGTCTTGCTTGGGCCTCTCTCCTGGAGGCGCTCATTCAGACCCAGTGTTCACATGTGGCAAGACGCTCCTCGGGGCGCGTCTTGCTTGGTCCTCTCTCCTGGAGGCGCTCAGTCAGACCCATTGTTGACATGTGGCAAGACGCTCCTCGGGGCACGTCTTGCTTGGGCCTCTCTCCTGGAGGCGCTCAGTCAGACCTAGTGCTGACATGTGGCAAGACGCACCTCGGGGCGCGTCTTGCTTGGGCCTCTCTCCTGGAGGCGCTCATTCAGACCCAGTGTTCACATGTGGCAAGACGCTCCTCGGGGCGCGTCTTGCTTGGGCCTCTCTCCTGGAGGCGCTCAGTAAGACCCATTGTTGACATGTGGCAAGACGCTCCTCGGGGCACGTCTTGCTTGGGCCTCTCTCCTGGAGGCGCTCAGTCAGACCTAGTGCTGACATGTGGCAAGACGCTCCTCGGGGCGCGTCTTGCTTGGGCCTCTCTCCTGGAGGCGCTCAGTCAGACCGAGTGCTGACATGTGGCAAGACGCTCCTCGGGGCACGTCTTGCTGGGGCTTCTCTCCTGGAGGCGCTCAGGCAGACCCAGTGTTGACATGTGACAAGACGCTCCTCGGGGCGCGTCTTTCTTGGGCCTCTCTCCTGGAGGCGCTCAGTCAGACCCAGAGGTGACATGTGGCAAGACGCTCCTCGGGGCGCGTCTTGCTTGGGCCTCTCTCCTGGAGGCCCTCTGTCAAACCCAGTGTTGACATGTGGCAAGATGCTCCTCGGGGCGCATCTTGCTTGGGCCTCTCTCCTGGATGCGCTCAGTCATACCGAGTGCTGACATGTGGCAAGACGCTCCTCGTGGCACGTCTTGCTGGGGCTTCTCTCCTGGAGGCGCTCAGTCAGACCCAGTGTTGACATGTGACAAGACGCTCCTCGGGGCGCGTCTTGCTTGGGCCTCTCTCCTGGAGGCGCTCAGTCAGACCCAGTGTTGACATGTGGCAAGACGCTCCCTGGGGCGCTTCTTGCTTGGGCTTCTCTCCTGGATGCCCTCAGTCAGACCCATTGTTGACATGTGGCAAGACGCTCCTCGGGGCACGACTTGCTTGGGCCTCTCTCCTGGAGGCACTCAGTCAGACCGAGTAGTGACATGTGACAAGACGCTCCTCGGGGCGCGTCTTGCTTGGGCCTCTCTCCTGGGGGCGCTCAGTCAGACCCAGTGTTAACATGTGGCAAGATGCTCCTCGGGACGCGTCTTGCTTGTGCCTCTCTCCTGGAGGCGCTCAGTCAGACCCAGTGTTCACATGTGGCAAGACGCTCCTCAGGGCGCGTCTTGCTTGGGCTTCTCTCCTGGAGGCCCTCAGTCAGACCCATTGTTGACATGTGGCAAGACGCTCCTCGGGGCGCGTCTTATTTGGGCCTCTCTCCTGGAGGCGCTCAGTAAGACCGAGTGCTGACATGTGGCAAGACGCTCCTCGGGGCGCTTCTTGCTTGGGCTTCTCTCCTGGAGGCCCTCAGTCAGACCCATTGTTGACATGTGGCAAGATGCTCCTCGGGGCGCATCTTGCTTGGGCCTCTCTCCTTGAGGCCCTCTGTCAGACCCAGTGTTGACATGTGGCAAAACGCTCCTCCGGGCGCATCTTGCTTGGGCCTCTCTCCTGGAGGCGCTCAGTCAGACCCAGTGTTGACATGTGGCAAGACGCTCCTTGGGGCGCGTCTTGCTTGGGCCTCTCTCCTGGAGGCGCTCAGTCAGACCGAGTGCTGACATGTGGCAAGACGCTCCCCGGGGCGCGTCTTGCTGGGGCTTCTCTCATGGAGGCACTCAGTCAGACCCAGTGTTGACATGTGGCAAGACGCTCCTCGGGGCGCGTCTTGCTTGGGCCTCTCTCCTGGAGGCGCTCAGTCAGACCTAGTGCTGAAATGTGGCAAGACACTCCTCGGGGCGCGTTTTGCTTGGGCTTCTCTCCTGGAGGCCCTCAGTCAGACCCTTCGTTGACATGTGGCAAGATGCTCCTCGGGGCACATCTTGCTTGGGCCTCTCTCTTGGAGGCGCTCAGTCAGACCCAGTGTTGACATGTGGCAAGACGCTCCTCGGGGCGCGTCTTGCTTGGCCCTCTCTCCTGGAGGCGCTCAGTCAGACCGAGTGCTGACATGTGGCAAGAAGCTCCTCGCGGCGCGTCTTGCTTGGACTTCTCTCCTGGAGGCCCTCAGTCAGACCCATTGTTGACATGTGGCAAGACGCTCCTCGGGGCGCGTCTTGCTTGGGCCTCTCTCCAGAAGGCCCTCAATCAGACCCAGTGTTGACACGTGGCAAGACGCTCCTCGGGGCGCTTCTTGCTTGGGCCTCTCTCCTGGAGGTGCTCAGTCAGACCCAGTGGTGACATGTGGCAAGACGCTCCTCGGGGCGCGTATTGCTTGGGCCTCTCTCCTGGATGCCCTCTGTCAGACCCAGTGTTGACATGTGGCAAGACTCTCCTCGGGGCGCGTCTTGCTTGGGCTTCTCTCATGGAGGCCCTCAGTCAGACCCACTGTTGACATGTGTCAAGACGCTCCTCGGGGCGTGTCTTGCTTGGGCCTCTCTCCTGGAGGCGCTCAGTCAGACCCAGTGTTGACATGTGGCAAGACGCTCCCCGGGGCACTTCTTGCTTGGGCTTCTCTCCGGGAGGCCCTCAGTCAGACCCATTGTTGACATGTGGCAAGACGCTCCTCGGGGCACGTCTTGCTTGGGCCTCTCTCCTGGAGGCACTCAGTCAGACCGAGTAGTGACATGTGACAAGACGCTCCTCGGGGCGCGTCTTGCTTGGGCCTCTCTCCAGGAGGCGCTCAGTCAGACCCAGTGTTGACATGTGGCAAGATGCTCCTCGGGGCGCGTCTTGCTTGGGCCTCTCTCCTGGAGGCGCTCATTCAGACCGAGTTCTGACATCTGAAAAGACGCTCCTCGGGGCGCGTCTTGCTTGGGCTTCTCTGCTGGAGGCCCTCAGTCAGACCCAGTGTTGACATGTGGCAAGATGCTCCTCGGGGTGCGTCTTGCTTGGGCCTCTCTCCTGGAGGCGCTCATTCAGACCCAGTGTTCACATGTGGCAAGACGCTCCTCGGGGCGCGTCTTGCTTGGTCCTCTCTCCTGGAGGCGCTCAGTCAGACCCATTGTTGACATGTGGCAAGACGCTCCTCGGGGCACGTCTTGCTTGGGCCTCTCTCCTGGAGGCACTCAGTCAGACCGAGTAGTGACATGTGACAAGACGCTCCTCGGGGCGCGTCTTGCTTGGGCCTCTCTCCAGGAGGCGCTCAGTCAGACCCAGTTTTGACATGTGGCAAGATGCTCCTCGGGGCGCGTCTTGCTTGGGCCTCTCTCCTGGAGGCGCTCATTCAGACCCAGTGTTCACATGTGGCAAGACGCTCCTCGGGGCGCGTCTTGCTTGGGCCTCTCTCCTGGAGGCGCTCAGTCAGACCCATTGTTGACATGTGGCAAGACGCTCCTCGGGGCACGTCTTGCTTGGGCCTCTCTCCTGGAGGCGCTCAGTCAGACCGAGTTCTGACATCTGAAAAGACGCTCCTCGGGGCGCGTCTTGCTTGGGCTTCTCTGCTGGAGGCCCTCAGTCAGACCCAGTGTTGACATGTGGCAAGATGCTCCTCGGGGCGCGTCTTGCTTGGGCCTCTCTCCTGGAGGCGCTCATTCAGACCCAGTGTTCACATGTGGCAAGACGCTCCTCGGGGCGCGTCTTGCTTGGTCCTCTCTCCTGGAGGCGCTCAGTCAGACCCATTGTTGACATGTGGCAAGACGCTCCTCGGGGCACGTCTTGCTTGGGCCTCTCTCCTGGAGGCGCTCAGTCAGACCTAGTGCTGACATGTGGCAAGACGCACCTCGGGGCGCGTCTTGCTTGGGCCTCTCTCCTGGAGGCGCTCATTCAGACCCAGTGTTCACATGTGGCAAGACGCTCCTCGGGGCGCGTCTTGCTTGGGCCTCTCTCCTGGAGGCGCTCAGTAAGACCCATTGTTGACATGTGGCAAGACGCTCCTCGGGGCACGTCTTGCTTGGGCCTCTCTCCTGGAGGCGCTCAGTCAGACCGAGTTCTGACATCTGAAAAGACGCTCCTCGGGGCGCGTCTTGCTTTGGCTTCTCTGCTGGAGGCCCTCAGTCAGACCCATTGTTGACATGTGGCAAGACGCTACTCGGGGCGCGTCTTATTTGGGCATCTCTCCTGGAGGCGCTCAGTAAGACCGAGTGCTGACATGTGGCAAGACGCTCCTCGGGGCGCTTCTTGCTTGGGCTTCTCTCCTGGAGGCCCTCAGTCAGACCCATTGTTGACATGTGGCAAGATGCTCCTCGGGGCGCATCTTGCTTGGGCCTCTCTCCTTGAGGCCCTCTGTCAGACCCAGTGTTGACATGTGGCAAAACGCTCCTCCGGGCGCGTCTTGCTTGGGCCTGTCTCCTGGAGGCGCTCAGTCAGACCCAGTGTTGACATGTGGCAAGACGCTCCTTGGGTCGCGTCTTGCTTGGGCCTCTCTCCTGGAGGCGCTCAGTCAGACCGAGTGCTGACATGTGGCAAGACGCTCCTCGGGGCGCATCTTGCTTGGGCTTCTCTCCTGGAGGCTCTCAGTCAGACCCATTGTTGTCATGTGGCAAGACGCTCCTCGGGGCGCGTCTTGCTTGGGCCTCTCTACTGGAGGCGCTCAGTCAGACCCAGTGTTGACATGTGGCAAGACGCTCCTCGGGGCGCGTCTTGCTTGGTCCTCTCTCCTGGAGGCGCTCAGTCAGACCTAGTGCTGACATGTGGCAAGACGCTCCTCGGGGCGCGTCTTGCTTGGGCCTCTCTCCTGGAGGCGCTCAGTCAGACCGAGTGCTGACATGTGGCAAGACGCTCCTCGGGGCACGTCTTGCTGGGGCTTCTCTCCTGGAGGCGCTCAGTCAGACCCAGTGTTGACATGTGACAAGACGCTCCTCGGGGCGCGTCTTTCTTGGGCCTCTCTCCTGGAGGCGCTCAGTCAGACCCAGAGGTGACATGTGGCAAGACGCTCCTCGGGGCGCGTCTTGCTTGGGCCTCTCTCCTGGAGGCCCTCTGTCAAACCCAGTGTTGACATGTGGCAAGATGCTCCTCGGGGCGCATCTTGCTTGGGCCTCTCTCCTGGATGCGCTCAGTCACACCGAGTGCTGACATGTGGCAAGACGCTCCTCGGGGCACGTCTTGCTGGGGCTTCTCTCCTGGAGGCGCTCAGTCAGACCCAGTGTTGACATGTGACAAGACGCTCCTCGGGGCGCGTCTTGCTTGGGCCTCTCTCCTGGAGGCGCTCAGTCAGACCCAGTGTTGACATGTGGCAAGACGCTCATTGGGGCGCTTCTTGCTTGGGCTTCTCTCCTGGAGGCCCTCAGTCAGACCCATTGTTGACATGTGGCAAGACGCTCCTCGGGGCACGTCTTGCTTGGGCCTCTCTCCTGGAGGCACTCAGTCAGACCGAGTAGTGACATGTGACAAGACGCTCCTCGGGGCGCGTCTTGCTTGGGCCTCTCTCCTGGGGGCGCTCAGTCAGACCCAGTGTTGACATGTGGCAAGATGCTCCTCGGGGCGCGTCTTGCTTGTGCCTCTCTCCTGGAGGTGCTCAGTCAGACCCAGTGTTCACATGTGGCAAGACGCTCCTCGGGGCGCGTCTTGCTTGGGCTTCTCTCCTGGAGGCCCTCAGTCAGACCCATTGTTGACATGTGGCAAGACGCTCCTCGGGGCGCGTCTTATTTGGGCCTCTCTCCTGGAGGCGCTCAGTAAGACCGAGTGCTGACATGTGGCAAGACGCTCCTCGGGGCGCTTCTTGCTTGGGCTTCTCTCCTGGAGGCCCTCAGTCAGACCCATTGTTGACATGTGGCAAGATGCTCCTCGGGGCGCATCTTGCTTGGGCCTCTCTCCTTGAGGCCCTCTGTCAGACCCAGTGTTGACATGTGGCAAAACGATCCGCCGGGCGCGTCTTGCTTGGGCCTCTCTCCTGGAGGCGCTCAGTCAGACCCAGTGTTGACATGTGGCAAGACGCTCCTTGGGGCGCGTCTTGCTTGGGCCTCTCTCCTGGAGGCGCTCAGTCAGACCGAGTGCTGACATGTGGCAAGACGCTCCCCGGGGTGCGTCTTGCTGGGGCTTCTCTCATGGAGGCACTCAGTCAGACCCAGTGTTGACATGTGGCAAGACGCTCCTCGGGGCGCGTCTTGCTTGGGCCTCTCTCCTGGAGGCGCTCAGTCAGACCTAGTGCTGAAATGTGGCAAGACACTCCTCGGGGCGCGTTTTGCTTGGGCTTCTCTCCTGGAGGCCCTCAGTCAGACCCTTCGTTGACATGTGGCAAGATGCTCCTCGGGGCACATCTTGCTTGGGCCTCTCTCCTGGAGGCGCTCAGTCAGACCCAGTGTTGACATGTGGCAAGACGCTCCTCGGGGCGCGTCTTGCTTGGGCTTCTCTCCTGGAGGCCCTCAGTCAGACCCATTGTTGACATGTGGCAAGACGCTCCTCGGGGCGCTTTTTGCTTGGGCTTCTCTCCTGGAGGCCCTCAGTCAGACCCATTGTTGACATGTGGCAAGATGCTCCTCGGGGCGCATCTTGCTTGGGCCTCTCTCCTTGAGGCCCTCTGTCAGACCCAGTGTTGACATGTGGCAAAACGCTCCTCCGGGCGCGTCTTGCTTGGGCCTCTCTCCTGGAGGCGCTCAGTCAGACCCAGTGTTGACATGTGGCAAGACGCTCCTTGGGTCGCGTCTTGCTTGGGCCTCTCTCCTGGAGGCGCTCAGTCAGACCGAGTGCTGACATGTGGCAAGACGCTCCTCGGGGCGCATCTTGCTTGGGCTTCTCTCCTGGAGGCTCTCAGTCAGACCCATTGTTGTCATGTGGCAAGACGCTCCTCGGGGCGCGTCTTGCTTGGGCCTCTCTACTGGAGGCGCTCAGTCAGACCCAGTGTTGACATGTGGCAAGACGCTCCTCGGGGCGCGTCTTGCTTGGTCCTCTCTCCTGGAGGCGCTCAGTCAGACCTAGTGCTGACATGTGGCAAGACGCTCCTCGGGGCGCGTCTTGCTTGGGCCTCTCTCCTGGAGGCGCTCAGTCAGACCGAGTGCTGACATGTGGCAAGACGCTCCTCGGGGCACGTCTTGCTGGGGCTTCTCTCCTGGAGGCGCTCAGTCAGACCCAGTGTTGACATGTGACAAGACGCTCCTCGGGGCGCGTCTTTCTTGGGCCTCTCTCCTGGAGGCGCTCAGTCAGACCCAGAGGTGACATGTGGCAAGACGCTCCTCGGGGCACGTCTTGCTTGGGCCTCTCTCCTGGAGGCCCTCTGTCAAACCCAGTGTTGACATGTGGCAAGATGCTCCTCGGGGCGCATCTTGCTTGGGCCTCTCTCCTGGATGCGCTCAGTCACACCGAGTGCTGACATGTGGCAAGACGCTCCTCGGGGCACGTCTTGCTGGGGCTTCTCTCCTGGAGGCGCTCAGTCAGACCCAGTGTTGACATGTGACAAGACGCTCCTCGGGGCGCGTCTTGCTTGGGCCTCTCTCCTGGAGGCGCTCAGTCAGACCCAGTGTTGACATGTGGCAAGACGCTCATTGGGGCGCTTCTTGCTTGGGCTTCTCTCCTGGAGGCCCTCAGTCAGACCCATTGTTGACATGTGGCAAGACGCTCCTCGGGGCACGTCTTGCTTGGGCCTCTCTCCTGGAGGCACTCAGTCAGACCGAGTAGTGACATGTGACAAGACGCTCCTCGGGGCGCGTCTTGCTTGGGCCTCTCTCCTGGGGGCGCTCAGTCAGACCCAGTGTTGACATGTGGCAAGATGCTCCTCGGGGCGCGTCTTGCTTGTGCCTCTCTCCTGGAGGTGCTCAGTCAGACCCAGTGTTCACATGTGGCAAGACGCTCCTCGGGGCGCGTCTTGCTTGGGCTTCTCTCCTGGAGGCCCTCAGTCAGACCCATTGTTGACATGTGGCAAGACGCTCCTCGGGGCGCGTCTTATTTGGGCCTCTCTCCTGGAGGCGCTCAGTAAGACCGAGTGCTGACATGTGGCAAGACGCTCCTCGGGGCGCTTCTTGCTTGGGCTTCTCTCCTGGAGGCCCTCAGTCAGACCCATTGTTGACATGTGGCAAGATGCTCCTCGGGGCGCATCTTGCTTGGGCCTCTCTCCTTGAGGCCCTCTGTCAGACCCAGTGTTGACATGTGGCAAAACGCTCCGCCGGGCGCGTCTTGCTTGGGCCTCTCTCCTGGAGGCGCTCAGTCAGACCCAGTGTTGACATGTGGCAAGACGCTCCTCGGGGCGCGTCTTGCTTGGGCCTCTCTCCTGGAGGCGCTCAGTCAGACCTAGTGCTGAAATGTGGCAAGACACTCCTCGGGGCGCGTTTTGCTTGGGCTTCTCTCCTGGAGGCCCTCAGTCAGACCCTTCGTTGACATGTGGCAAGATGCTCCTCGGGGCACATCTTGCTTGGGCCTCTCTCCTGGAGGCGCTCAGTCAGACCCAGTGTTGACATGTGGCAAGACGCTCCTCGGGGCGCGTCTTGCTTGGCCCTCTCTCCTGGAGGCGCTCAGTCAGACCGAGTGCTGACATGTGGCAAGAAGCTCCTCGCGGCGCGTCTTGCTTGGGCTTCTCTCCTGGAGGCCCTCAGTCAGACCCATTGTTGACATGTGGCAAGACGCTCCTCGGGGCGCGTCTTGCTTGGGCCTCTCTCCAGAAGGCCCTCAATCAGACCCAGTGTTGACACGTGGCAAGACGCTCCTCGGGGCGCTTCTTGCTTGGGCCTCTCTCCTGGAGGTGCTCAGTCAGACCCAGTGGTGACATGTGGCAAGACGCTCCTCGGGGCACGTATTGCTTGGGCCTCTCTCCTGGATGCCCTCTGTCAGACCCAGTGTTGACATGTGGCAAGACTCTCCTCGGGGCGCGTCTTGCTTGGGCTTCTCTCATGGAGGCACTCAGTCAGACCCACTGTTGACATGTGTCAAGACGCTCCTCGGGGCGTGTCTTGCTTGGGCCTCTCTCCTGGAGGTGCTCAGTCAGACCCAGTGTTGACATGTGGCAAGACGCTCCCCGGGGCACTTCTTGCTTGGGCTTCTCTCCGGGAGGCCCTCAGTCAGACCCATTGTTGACATGTGGCAAGACGCTCCTCGGGGCACGTCTTGCTTGGGCCTCTCTCCTGAAGGCACTCAGTCAGACCGAGTAGTGACATGTGACAAGACGCTCCTCGGGGCGCGTCTTGCTTGGGCCTCTCTCCTGGAGGCGCTCAGTCAGACCCAGTGTTGACATGTGGCAAGATGCTCCACGGGGCGCGTCTTGCTTGGGCCTCTCTCCTGGAGGCGCTCATTCAGACCCAGTGTTCACATGTGGCAAGACGCTCCTCGGGGCGCGTCTTGCTTGGGCCTCTCTCCTGGAGGCGCTCAGTCAGACCCATTGTTGACATGTGGCAAGACGCTCCTCGGGGCACGTCTTGCTTGGGCCTCTCTCCTGGAGGCGCTCAGTCAGACCGAGTTCTGACATCTGAAAAGACGCTCCTCGGGGCGCGTCTTGCTTGGGCTTCTCTGCTGGAGGCCCTCAGTCAGACCCAGTGTTGACATGTGGCAAGATGCTCCTCGGGGCGCGTCTTGCTTGGGCCTCTCTCCTGGAGGCGCTCATTCAGACCCAGTGTTCACATGTGGCAAGACGCTCCTCGGGGCGCGTCTTGCTTGGTCCTCTCTCCTGGAGGCGCTCAGTCAGACCCATTGTTGACATGTGGCAAGACGCTCCTCGGGGCACGTCTTGCTTGGGCCTCTCTCCTGGAGGCGCTCAGTCAGACCTAGTGCTGACATGTGGCAAGACGCACCTCGGGGCGCGTCTTGCTTGGGCATCTCTCCTGGAGGCGCTCATTCAGACCCAGTGTTCACATGTGGCAAGACGCTCCTCGGGGCGCGTCTTGCTTGGGCCTCTCTCCTGGAGGCGCTCAGTCAGACCGAGTTCTGACACCTGAAAAGACGCTCCTCGGGGCGTGTCTTGCTTGGGCTTCTCTGCTGGAGGCCCTCAGTCAGACCCATTGTTGACATGTGGCAAGACGCTACTCGGGGCGCGTCTTATTTGGGCCTCTCTCCTGGAGGCGCTCAGTAAGACCGAGTGCTGACATGTGGCAAGACGCTCCTCGGGGCGCTTCTTGCTTGGGCTTCTCTCCTGGAGGCCCTCAGTCAGACCCATTGTTGACATGTGGCAAGATGCTCCTCAGGGCGCATCTTGCTTGGGCCTCTCTCCTTGAGGCCCTCTGTCAGACCCAGTGTTGACATGTGGCAAAACGCTCCTCCGGGTGCGTCTTGCTTGGGCCTCTCTCCTGGAGGCGCTCAGTCAGACCCAGTGTTGACATGTGGCAAGACGCTCCTTGGGGCGCGTCTTGCTTGGGCCTCTCTCCTGGAGGCGCTCAGTCAGACCGAGTGCTGACATGTGGCAAGACGCTCCCCGGGGCGCGTCTTGCTGGGGCTTCTCTCATGGAGGCACTCAGTCAGACCAAGTGTTGCCATGTGTCAAGACGCTCCTCGGGGGTTTCTTGCTTGGGCTTCTCTCCCGGAGGCGCTCAGTCAGACCCAGTGTTGACATGTGACAAGACGCTACTCGGGGCGCGTCTTGCTTGGGCCTCTCTCCTGGAGGCGCTCAGTCAGACCGAGTGCTGACATGTGGCAAGACGCTCCTTGGGGCGCGTCTTGCTTGGACTTCTCTCCTCTAGGCCCTCAGTCAGACCCATTGTTGACATGTGGCAAGACGCTCCTCGGGGCGCATCTTGCTTGGGCTTTTCTCCTGGAGGCTGTCAGTCAGACCCATTGTTGTCATGTGGCAAGACGCTCCTCGGGGCGCGTCTTGCTTGGGCCTCTCTCCTGGAGGCGCTCAGTCAGACAGAGTGCTGACATGTGGCAAGACGCTCCTCGGGGCGCGTCTTGCTTGGGCCTCTCTCCTGGAGGCGCTCAGTCAGACCGAGTGCTGACATGTGGCAAGACGCTCCTCGGGGCGCATCTTGCTTGGGCTTCTCTCCTGGAGGCTCTCAGTCAGACCCATTGTTGTCATGTGGCAAGACGCGCCTCGGGGCGCGTCTTGCTTGGGCCTCTCTCCTGGAGGCGCTCAGCCAGACCCAGTGTTGACATGTGGCAAGACGGTCCTCCGGGCGCGTCTTGCTTGGGCCTCTCACCTGGAGGCGCTCAGTCAGACCCAGTGTTGACATGTGGCAAGACGCTCCTCGGGGCGCGTCTTGCTTGGGCCTCTCTCCTGGGGAGGCAATCAGTCAGACCCAGTGTTGACATGTGTCAAGACTCTCCTCGGGCGTTTCTTGCTTGGGCCTCTCTACTGGAGGCGCTCAGTCAGACCCAGTGTTGACATGTGGCAAGACGCTCCTCGGGGCGCGTCTTGCTTGGGCCTCTCTCCTGGAGGCGCTCAGTCAGACCTAGTGCTGACATGTGGCAAGACGCTCCTCGGGGCGCGTCTTGCTTGGGCCTCTCTCCTGGAGGCGCTCAGTCAGACCGAGTGCTGACATGTGGCAAGACGCTCCTCGGGGCACGTCTTGCTGGGGCTTCTCTCCTGGAGGCGCTCAGTCAGACCCAGTGTTGACATGTGACAAGACGCTCCTCGGGGCACGTCTTGCTGGGGCTTCTCTCCTGGAGGCGCTCAGTCAGACCCAGTGTTGACATGTGACAAGACGCTCCTCGGGGCGCGTCTTGCTTGGGCCTCTCTCCTGGAGGCGCTCAGTCAGACCCAGTGTTGACATGTGGCAAGACGCTCCCTGGGGCGCCTCTTGCTTGGGCTTCTCTCCTGGAGGCCCTCAGTCAGACCCATTGTTGACATGTGGCAAGACGCTCCTCGGGGCACGTCTTGCTTGGGCCTCTCTCCTGGAGGCACTCAGTCAGACCGAGTAGTGACATGTGACAAGACGCTCCTCGGGGCGCGTCTTGCTCGGGCCTCTCTCCTGGGGGCGCTCAGTCAGACCCAGTGTTGACATGTGGCAAGATGCTCCTCGGGGCGCGTCTTGCTTGGGCCTCTCTCCTGGAGGCGCTCAGTCAGACCTAGTGCTGACATGTGGCAAGACGCTCCTCGGGGCGCGTCTTGCTTGGGCCTCTCTCCTGGAGGCGCTCAGTCAGACCGAGTGCTGACATGTGGCAAGACGCTCCTCGGGGCACGTCTTGCTGGGGCTTCTCTCCTGGAGGCGCTCAGTCAGACCCAGTGTTGACATGTGACAAGACGCTCCTCGGGGCGCGTCTTTCTTGGGCCTCTCTCCTGGAGGCGCTCAGTCAGACCCAGAGGTGACATGTGGCAAGACGCTCCTCGGGGCGCGTCTTGCTTGGGCCTCTCTCCTGGAGGCCCTCTGTCAAACCCAGTGTTGACATGTGGCAAGATGCTCCTCGGGGCGCATCTTGCTTGGGCCTCTCTCCTGGATGCGCTCAGTCACACCGAGTGCTGACATGTGGCAAGACGCTCCTCGGGGCACGTCTTGCTGGGGCTTCTCTCCTGGAGGCGCTCAGTCAGACCCAGTGTTGACATGTGACAAGACGCTCCTCGGGGCGCGTCTTGCTTGGGCCTCTCTCCTGGAGGCGCTCAGTCAGACCCAGTGTTGACATGTGGCAAGACGCTCCCTGGGGCGCTTCTTGCTTGGGCTTCTCTCCTGGAGGCCCTCAGTCAGACCCATTGTTGACATGTGGCAAGACGCTCCTCGGGGCACGTCTTGCTTGGGCCTCTCTCCTGGAGGCACTCAGTCAGACCGAGTAGTGACATGTGACAAGACGCTCCTCGGGGCGCGTCTTGCTTGGGCCTCTCTCCTGGGGGCGCTCAGTCAGACCCAGTGTTGACATGTGGCAAGATGCTCCTCGGGGCGCGTCTTGCTTGTGCCTCTCTCCTGGAGGTGCTCAGTCAGACCCAGTGTTCACATGTGGCAAGACGCTCCTCGGGGCGCGTCTTGCTTGGGCTTCTCTCCTGGAGGCCCTCAGTCAGACCCATTGTTGACATGTGGCAAGACGCTCCTCGGGGCGCGTCTTATTTGGGCCTCTCTCCTGGAGGCGCTCAGTAAGACCGAGTGCTGACATGTGGCATGACGCTCCTCGGGGCGCTTCTTGCTTGGGCTTCTCTCCTGGAGGCCCTCAGTCAGACCCATTGTTGACATGTGGCAAGATGCTCCTCGGGGCGCATCTTGCTTGGGCCTCTCTCCTTGAGGCCCTCTGTCAGACCCAGTGTTGACATGTGGCAAAACGCTCCTCCGGGCGCGTCTTGCTTGGGCCTCTCTCCTGGAGGCGCTCAGTCAGACCCAGTGTTGACATGTGGCAAGACGCTCCTTGGGGCGCGTCTTGCTTGGGCCTCTCTCCTGGAGGCGCTCAGTCAGACCGAGTGCTGACATGTGGCAAGACGCTCCCCGGGGCACGTCTTGCTGGGGCTTCTCTCATGGAGGCACTCAGTCAGACCCAGTGTTGACATGTGGCAAGACGCTCCTCGGGGCGCATCTTGCTTGGGCCTCTCTCCTGGAGGCCCTCAGTCAGACCCATTGTTGACATGTGGCAAGACGCTCCTCGGGGCGCGTCTTGCTTGGGCCTCTCTCCTGGAGGCGCTCATTCAGACCCAGTGGTGACATGTGGCAAGACGCTCCTCGGGGCGCGTATTGCTTGGGCTTCTCTCCTGAATTCCCTCTGTCAGACCGAGTGTTGACATGTGGCAAGACTCTCCTCGGGGCGCGTCTTGCTTGGGCTTCTCTCATGGAGGCCCTCAGTCCGACCCAGTGTTGACATGTGTCCAGACGCTCCTCGCGGCGTGTCTTGCTTGGACCTCTCTCCTGGAGGCGCTCAGTCAGACCCAGTGTTGACATGTGGCAAGACGCTCCTCTGGGCGCGTCTTTCTTGGGCTTCTCTCCTGGAGGCCCTCAGTCAGACCCATTGTTGACATGTGGCAAGACGCTCCTCGGGGCACGTCTTGCTTGGGCCTCTCTCCTGGAGGCGCTCAGTCAGACCGAGTAGTGACATCTGGCAAGACGCTCCTCGGGGCGCGTCTTGCTTGGACCTCTCTCCTGGAGGCGCTCAGTTAGACCGAGTAGTGACATGTGGCAAGACGCTCCTCGGGGCGCGTCTTGCTGGGGCCTCTCTCCTGGAGGTGCTCAATCAGACCCAGTGGTGACACGTGGCAAGACGCTCCTCGGGGCGCGTATTGCTTGGGCCTCTCTCCTGGAGGAGCTCAGTCAGACCCAGTGGTGACACGTGGCAAGACGCTCCTCGGGGCGCGTCTTGCTTGGGCCTCTCTCCTGGAGGCGCTCAGTCAGACACAGTGTTGACATGTGGCAAGACACTCCTCGGGGCGCGTCTTGCTTGGGCCTCTCTCATGGAGGCCCTCTGTCAGACCCAGTGTTGACATGTGTCAAGACGCTCCTCGGGGCGCGTCTTGCTTTGACCTCTCTCCTGGAGGCGCTCAGTCAGACCGAGTCCTGACATGTAGCAAGAAGCTCCTCGGGGTGCGTCTTGCTTGGGCTTCTCTCCTGGAGGCCCTCAGTTAGACCCATTGTTGACATGTGGAAAGAAGCTCTTCGGGGCGCGTCTTGCTTGGGCTTCTCTCCTCGAGGCCCTCAGTCAGACCCATTGTTGACATGTGGCAAGACGCTCCTCGGGGCGTGTATTGCTTGGGCCTCTCTCCTGGATGCCCTCTGTCAGGCCCAGTGTTGACATGTGGCAAGACTCTCCTCGGGGCCCGTCTTGCTTGGGCTTCTCTCATGGAGGCCCTCAGTCAGACCCAGTGTTGACATGTGTCAAGACGCTCCTCGGGGCGTGTCTTGCTTGGGCCTCTCTCCTGGAGGCACTCAGTCAGACCGAGTAGTGACATGTGGCAAGACGCTCCTCGGGGCGCGTCTTGCTTGGGGTTCTCTCCTGGAGGCCCTCAGTCAGACCCATTGTTGACATGTGGCAAGACGCTCCTCGGGGCGCTTCTTGCTGGGGCCTCTCTCCTGGAGGCGCTCAGTCAGACCCAGTGTTGACATGTGTCAAGACGCTCCTCGGGCGTTTCTTGCTTGGGCCTCTCTCCTTGAGGCGCTCAGTCAGACCCAGAGGTAACATGTGGCAAGACGCTCCTCTGGCCTCTCTCCTGGAGGCGCTCAGTCAGACCCAGTGTTGACATGTGGCAAGACGCTCCTCGGGGTGCGTCTTGCTTGGGCCTCTCTCCTGGAGGTGCTCAGTCAGACCCAGTGTTGACATGTGGCAAGACGCTCCTCGGGGCGCGTCTTGCTGGGGCTTCTCTCATGGAGGCACTCAGTCAGACCCAGTGTTGACATGTGGCAAGATGCTCCTCGGGGCACGTTTTGCTTGGGCCTCTCTCCTGGAGGCGCTCAGTCAGACCCAGAGGAGACATGTGTCAAGACGCTCCTCGTGGCGCGTCTTGATTGGGCCTCTCTCCTGGAGGCGCTCAGTCAGACCCAGTGTTCACATGTGGCAAGACGCTCCTCGGGGCGCGTCTTGCTTGGGCCTCTCTCCTGGAGGCGCTCAGTTAGACCCAGTGTTGACATGTGGCAAGACGCTCCTCGGGGCGCGTCTTGCTTGGGCCTCTCTCCTGGAGGCGCTCAGTCAGACCGAGTGCTGACATGTGGCAAGACGCTCCTCGGGGCGCGTCTTGCTTGTTCTTCTCTCCTGGAGGCCCTCAGTCAGACCCATTGTTGACATGTGGCAAGACGCACCTCGGGGCGCGTCTTATTTGGGCCTCTCTCCTGAAGGCCCTCAGTCAGACCCAGTGTTGACATGTGGCAAGACGCTCCTCGGGGCGCGTCTTGCTTGGGCTTCTCTCCTGGAGGCCCTCAGTCAGACCCATTGTTGACATTTGGCAAGACGCTCCTCGGGGCGCGTCTTGCTTGGACCTCTCTCCTGGAGGCGCTCAGTTAAACCGAGTAGTGACATGTGGCAAGACGCTCCTCGGGGCGCGTCTTGCTGGGGCCTCTCTCCTGGAGGTGCTCAATCAGACCCAGTGGTGACACGTGGCAAGACGCTCCTCGGGGCGCATCTTGCTTGGGCCTCTCTCCTGGAGGAGCTCAGTCAGACCCAGTAATGACACGTGGCAAGACGCTCCTCGGGGCGCATCTTGCTTGGGCCTCTCTCCTGGAGGCGCTAAGTCAGACCCAGTGTTGACACGTGGCAAGACGCTCCTCGGGGCGCGTCTTGCTTGGGCCTCTCTCCTGGAGGCGCTCAGTCAGACCCAGTGTTGACATGTGGCAAGACACTCCTCGGGGCGCGTCTTGCTTGGGCCTCTCTCATGGAGGCCCTCTGTCAGACCCAGTGTTGACATGTGTCAAGACGCTCCTCGGGGCAAATCTTGCTTTGGCCTCTCTCCTGGAAGCGCTCAGTCAGACCGAGTGCTGACATGTGGCAAGACGCTCCTCGGGCGTTTCTTGCTTGGGCCTCTCTCCTGGAGGCGCTCAGTCAGACCCAGAGGTTTCATGTGGCAAGACGCTCCTCGGGCCTCTCTCCTGGAGGCGCTCAGTGAGACCCAGTGTTGACATGTGGCAAGACGCTCCTCGGGGCACGTCTTGCTTGGGCCTCTCTCCTGGAGGCGCTCAGTCAGACCCAGTGTTGACATGTGGCAAGACGCTCCTCGGGGCGCGTCTTGTTTGGGCTTCTCTCCTGGAGGCCCTCAGTCAGATCCATTGTTGACATGTGGCAAGACTCTCCTCGGGGCGCGTCTTATTTGGGCTTCTCATGGAGGCACTCAGTCAGACCCAGTGTTGACATGTGTCAAGACGCTCCTCGGGCGTTTCTTGCTTGGGCCTCTCTCCCGGAGGCGCTCAGTCAGACCCAGTGTTGACATGTGACAAGACGCTCCTCGGGGCGCGTCTTGCTTGGGCCTCTCTCCTGGAGGTGCTCAGTCAGACCCAGAGGTGACATGTGGCAAGACGCTCCTTGGGGCGCGTCTTGCTTGGACTTCTCCCCTGGAGGCCCTCAGTCAGACCCATTGTTGACATGTGGCAAGACGCTCCTCGGGGCGCGTCTTGCTTGGGCCTCTCTCCTGGAGGCGCTCAGTCAGACCGAGTGCTGACATGTGGCAAGACGCTCCTCGGGGCGCATCTTGCTTGGGCTTTTCTCCTGGAGGCTGTCAGTCAGACCCATTGTTGTCATGTGGCAAGACGCTCCTCGGGGCGCTTCTTGCTCGGGCCTCTCTCCTGGAGGCGCTCAGTCAGACCGAGTGCTGACATGTGGCAAGACGCTCCTCGGGGCGCGTCTTGCTTGGGCCTCTCTCCTGGAGGCGCTCAGTCAGACCGAGTGCTGACATGTGGCAAGACGCTCCTCGGGGCGCATCTTGCTTGGGCTTCTCTCCTGGAGGCTCTCAGTCAGACCCATTGTTGTCATGTGGCAAGACGCTCCTCGGGGCGCGTCTTGCTTGGGCCTCTTACCTGGAGGCGCTCAGTCAGACCCAGTGTTGACATGTGGCAAGACGCTCCTCGGGGCGCATCTTGCTTGGGCCTCGCTTCTGGGGAGGCGATCAGTCAGACCGAGTGCTGACATGTGGCAAGACGCTCCTCGGGGCGCGTCTTGCTTGGGCCTCTCTCCTGGAGGCGCTCAGTCAGACCGAGTGCTGACATGTGGCAAGACGCTCCTCGGGGCGCATCTTGCTTGGGCTTCTCTCCTGGAGGCTCTCAGTCAGACCCATTGTTGACATGTGTCAAAACTCTCCTCGGGCGTTTCTTGCTTGGGCCTCTCTCCTGGAGGCGCTCAGTCAGACCCATTGTTGACATGTGGCAAGACGCTCCTCGGGGCGCGTCTTGCTTGGGCCTCTCTCCTGGAGGCGCTCAGTCAGACCCTTCGTTGACATGTGGCAAGATGCTCCTCGGGGCACATCTTGCTTGGGCCTCTCTCCTGGAGGCGCTCAGTCAGACCCAGTGTTGACATGTTGCAAGACGCTCCTCGGGGCGCGTCTTGCTTGGCCCTCTCTCCTGGAGGCGCTCAGTCAGACCGAGTGCTGACATGTGGCAAGAAGCTCCTCGCGGCGCGTCTTGCTTGGGCTTCTCTCCTGGAGGCCCTCAGTCAGACCCATTGTTGACATGTGGCAAGACGCTCCTCGGGGCGCGTCTTGCTTGGGCCTCTCTCCAGAAGGCCCTCAATCAGACCCAGTGTTGACACGTGGCAAGACGCTCCTCGGGGCGCTTCTTGCTTGGGCCTCTCTCCTGGAGGTGCTCAGTCAGACCCAGTGGTGACATGTGGCAAGACGCTCCTCGGGGCGCGTATTGCTTGGGCCTCTCTCCTGGATGCCCTCTGTCAGACCCAGTGTTGACATGTGGCAAGACTCTCCTCGGTGCGCGTCTTGCTTGGGCTTCTCTCATGGAGGCCCTCAGTCAGACCCACTGTTGACATGTGTCAAGACGCTCCTCGGGGCGTGTCTTGCTTGGGCCTCTCTCCTGGAGGCGCTCAGTCAGACCCAGTGTTGACATGTGGCAAGACGCTCCCCGGGGCACTTCTTGCTTGGGCTTCTCTCCGGGAGGCCCTCAGTCAGACCCATTGTTGACATGTGGCAAGACGCTCCTTGGGGCACGTCTTGCTTGGGCCTCTCTCCTGGAGGCACTCAGTCAGACCGAGTAGTGACATGTGACAAGACGCTCCTCGGGGCGCGTCTTGCTTGGGCCTCTCTCCTGGAGGCGCTCAGTCAGACCCAGTGTTGACATGTGGCAAGATGCTCCTCGGGGCGCGTCTTGCTTGGGCCTCTCTCCTGGAGGCGCTCATTCAGACCCAGTGTTCACATGTGGCAAGACGCTCCTCGGGGCGCGTCTTGCTTGGGCCTCTCTCCTGGAGGCGCTCAGTCAGACCCATTGTTGACATGTGGCAAGACGCTCCTCGGGGCACGTCTTGCTTGGGCCTCTCTCCTGGAGGCGCTCAGTCAGACCGAGTTCTGACATCTGAAAAGACGCTCCTCGGGGCGCGTCTTGCTTGGGCTTCTCTGCTGGAGGCCCTCAGTCAGACCCAGTGTTGACATGTGGCAAGATGCTCCTCGGGGCGCGTCTTGCTTGGGCCTCTCTCCTGGAGGCGCTCATTCAGACCCAGTGTTCACATGTGGCAAGACGCTCCTCGGGGCGCGTCTTGCTTGGTCCTCTCTCCTGGAGGCGCTCAGTCAGACCCATTGTTGACATGTGGCAAGACGCTCCTCGGGGCACGTCTTGCTTGGGCCTCTCTCCTGGAGGCGCTCAGTCAGACCTAGTGCTGACATGTGGCAAGACGCACCTCGGGGCGCGTCTTGCTTGGGCCTCTCTCCTGGAGGCGCTCATTCAGACCCAGTGTTCACATGTGGCAAGACGCTCCTCGGGTCGCGTCTTGCTTGGGCCTCTCTCCTGGAGGCGCTCAGTCAGACCCATTGTTGACATGTGGCAAGACGCTCCTCGGGGCACGTCTTGCTTGGGCCTCTCTCCTGGAGGCGCTCAGTCAGACCGAGTTCTGACATCTGAAAAGACGCTCCTCGGGGCGCGTCTTGCTTGGGCTTCTCTGCTGGAGGCCCTCAGTCAGACCCATTGTTGACATGTGGCAAGACGCTACTCGGGGCGCGTCTTATTTGGGCCTCTCTCCTGGAGGCGCTCAGTAAGACCGAGTGCTGACATGTGGCAAGACGCTCCTCGGGGCGCTTCTTGCTTGGGCTTCTCTCCTGGAGGCCCTCAGTCAGACCCATTGTTGACATGTGGCAAGATGCTCCTCGGGGCGCATCTTGCTTGGGCCTCTCTCCTTGAGGCCCTCTGTCAGACCCAGTGTTGACATGTGGCAAAACGCTCCTCCGGGCGCGTCTTGCTTGGGCCTCTCTCCTGGAGGCGCTCAGTCAGACCCAGTGTTGACATGTGGCAAGACGCTCCTTGGGTCGCGTCTTGCTTGGGCCTCTCTCCTGGAGGCGCTCAGTCAGACCGAGTGCTGACATGTGGCAAGACGCTCCCCGGGGCGCGTCTTGCTGGGGCTTCTCTCATGGAGGCACTCAGTCAGACCAAGTGTTGACATGTGTCAAGACGCTCCTCGGGGGTTTCTTGCTTGGGCTTCTCTCCCGGAGGCGCTCAGTCAGACCCAGTGTTGACATGTGACAAGACGCTACTCGGGGCGCGTCTTGCTTGGGCCTCTCTCCTGGAGGCGCTCAGTCAGACCGAGTGCTGACATGTGGCAAGACGCTCCTTGGGGCGCGTCTTGCTTGGACTTCTCTCCTGGAGGCCCTCAGTCAGACCCATTGTTGACATGTGGCAAGACGCTCCTCGGGGCGCATCTTGCTTGGGCTTTTCTCCTGGAGGCTGTCAGTCAGACCCATTGTTGTCATGTGGCAAGACGCTCCTCGGGGCGCGTCTTGCTTGGGCCTCTCTCCTGGAGGCGCTCAGTCAGACCGAGTGCTGACATGTGGCAAGACGCTCCTCGGGGCGCATCTTGCTTGGGCTTCTCTCCTGGAGGCTCTCAGTCAGACCCATTGTTGTCATGTGGCAAGACGCTCCTCGGGGCGCGTCTTGCTTGGGCCTCTCTCCTGGAGGCGCTCAGTCAGACCCAGTGTTGACATGTGGCAAGACGCTCCTCCGGGCGCGTCTTGCTTGGGCCTCTCACCTGGAGGCGCTCAGTCAGACCCAGTGTTGACATGTGGCAAGACGCTCCTCGGGGCGCGTCTTGCTTGGGCCTCTCTCCTGGGGAGGCAATCAGTCAGACCCAGTGTTGACATGTGTCAAGACGCTCCTCGGGCGTTTCTTGCTTGGGCCTCTCTACTGGAGGCGCTCAGTCAGACCCAGTGTTGACATGTGGCAAGACGCTCCTCGGGGCGCATCTTGCTTGGGCCTCTCTCCTGGAGGCGCTCAGTCAGACCTAGTGCTGACATGTGGCAAGACGCTCCTCGGGGCGCGTCTTGCTTGGGCCTCTCTCCTGGAGGCGCTCAGTCAGACCGAGTGCTGACATGTGGCAAGACGCTCCTCGGGGCACGTCTTGCTGGGGCTTCTCTCCTGGAGGCGCTCAGGCAGACCCAGTGTTGACATGTGACAAGACGCTCCTCGGGGCGCGTCTTTCTTGGGCCTCTCTCCTGGAGGCGCTCAGTCAGACCCAGAGGTGACATGTGGCAAGACGCTCCTCGGGGCGCGTCTTGCTTGGGCCTCTCTCCTGGAGGCCCTCTGTCAAACCCAGTGTTGACATGTGGCAAGATGCTCCTCGGGGCACATCTTGCTTGGGCCTCTCTCCGGGAGGCCCTCAGTCAGACCCATTGTTGACATGTGGCAAGACGCTCCTTGGGGCACGTCTTGCTTGGGCCTCTCTCCTGGAGGCACTCAGTCAGACCGAGTAGTGACATGTGACAAGACGCTCCTCGGGGCGCGTCTTGCTTGGGCCTCTCTCCTGGAGGCGCTCAGTCAGACCCAGTGTTGACATGTGGCAAGATGCTCCTCGGGGCGCGTCTTGCTTGGGCCTCTCTCCTGGAGGCGCTCATTCAGACCCAGTGTTCACATGTGGCAAGACGCTCCTCGGGGCGCGTCTTGCTTGGGCCTCTCTCCTGGAGGCGCTCAGTCAGACCCATTGTTGACATGTGGCAAGACGCTCCTCGGGGCACGTCTTGCTTGGGCCTCTCTCCTGGAGGCGCTCAGTCAGACCGAGTTCTGACATCTGAAAAGACGCTCCTCGGGGCGCGTCTTGCTTGGGCTTCTCTGCTGGAGGCCCTCAGTCAGACCCAGTGTTGACATGTGGCAAGATGCTCCTCGGGGCGCGTCTTGCTTGGGCCTCTCTCCTGGAGGCGCTCATTCAGACCCAGTGTTCACATGTGGCAAGACGCTCCTCGGGGCGCGTCTTGCTTGGTCCTCTCTCCTGGAGGCGCTCAGTCAGACCCATTGTTGACATGTGGCAAGACGCTCCTCGGGGCACGTCTTGCTTGGGCCTCTCTCCTGGAGGCGCTCAGTCAGACCTAGTGCTGACATGTGGCAAGACGCACCTCGGGGCGCGTCTTGCTTGGGCCTCTCTCCTGGAGGCGCTCATTCAGACCCAGTGTTCACATGTGGCAAGACGCTCCTCGGGGCGCGTCTTGCTTGGGCCTCTCTCCTGGAGGCGCTCAGTCAGACCCATTGTTGACATGTGGCAAGACGCTCCTCGGGGCACGTCTTGCTTGGGCCTCTCTCCTGGAGGCGCTCAGTCAGACCGAGTTCTGACATCTGAAAAGACGCTCCTCGGGGCGCGTCTTGCTTGGGCTTCTCTGCTGGAGGCCCTCAGTCAGACCCATTGTTGACATGTGGCAAGACGCTACTCGGGGCGCGTCTTATTTGGGCCTCTCTCCTGGAGGCGCTCAGTAAGACCGAGTGCTGACATGTGGCAAGACGCTCCTCGGGGCGCTTCTTGCTTGGGCTTCTCTCCTGGAGGCCCTCAGTCAGACCCATTGTTGACATGTGGCAAGATGCTCCTCGGGGCGCATCTTGCTTGGGCCTCTCTCCTTGAGGCCCTCTGTCAGACCCAGTGTTGACATGTGGCAAAACGTTCCTCCGGGCGCGTCTTGCTTGGGCCTCTCTCCTGGAGGCGCTCAGTCAGACCCAGTGTTGACATGTGGCAAGACGCTCCTTGGGTCGCGTCTTGCTTGGGCCTCTCTCCTGGAGGCGCTCAGTCAGACCGAGTGCTGACATGTGGCAAGACGCTCCCCGGGGCGCGTCTTGCTGGGGCTTCTCTCATGGAGGCACTCAGTCAGACCAAGTGTTGACATGTGTCAAGACGCTCCTCGGGGGTTTCTTGCTTGGGCTTCTCTCCCGGAGGCGCTCAGTCAGACCCAGTGTTGACATGTGACAAGACGCTACTCGGGGCGCGTCTTGCTTGGACTTCTCTCCTGGAGGCCGTCAGTCAGACCCATTGTTGACATGTGGCAAGACGCTCCTCGGGGCGCATCTTGCTTGGGCTTTTCTCCTGGAGGCTGTCAGTCAGACCCATTGTTGTCATGTGGCAAGACGCTCCTCGGGGCGCGTCTTGCTTGGGCCTCTCTCCTGGAGGCGCTCAGTCAGACCGAGTGCTGACATGTGGCAAGACGCTCCTCGGGGCGCATCTTGCTTGGGCTTCTCTCCTGGAGGCTCTCAGTCAGACCCATTGTTGTCATGTGGCAAGACGCTCCTCGGGGCGCGTCTTGCTTGGGCCTCTCTCCTGGAGGCGCTCAGTCAGACCCAGTGTTGACATGTGGCAAGACGCTCCTCCGGGCGCGTCTTGCTTGGGCCTCTCACCTGGAGGCGCTCAGTCAGACCCAGTGTTGACATGTGGCAAGACGCTCCTCGGGGCGCGTCTTGCTTGGGCCTCTCTCCTGGGGAGGCAATCAGTCAGACCCAGTGTTGACATGTGTCAAGACGCTCCTCGGGCGTTTCTTGCTTGGGCCTCTCTACTGGAGGCGCTCAGTCAGACCCAGTGTTGACATGTGGCAAGACGCTCCTCGGGGCGCGTCTTGCATGGGCCTCTCTCCTGGAGGCGCTCAGTCAGACCTAGTGCTGACATGTGGCAAGACGCTCCTCGGGGCGCGTCTTGCTTGGGCCTCTCTCCTGGAGGCGCTCAGTCAGACCGAGTGCTGACATGTGGCAAGACGCTCCTCGGGGCACGTCTTGCTGGGGCTTCTCTCCTGGAGGCGCTCAGGCAGACCCAGTGTTGACATGTGACAAGACGCTCCTCGGGGCGCGTCTTTCTTGGGCCTCTCTCCTGGAGGCGCTCAGTCAGACCCAGAGGTGACATGTGGCAAGACGCTCCTCGGGGCGCTTCTTGCTTGGGCCTCTCTCCTGGAGGCCCTCTGTCAAACCCAGTGTTGACATGTGGCAAGATGCTCCTCGGGGCGCATCTTGCTTGGGCCTCTCTCCTGGATGCGCTCAGTCATACCGAGTGCTGACATGTGGCAAGACGCTCCTCGTGGCACGTCTTGCTGGGGCTTCTCTCCTGGAGGCGCTCAGTCAGACCCAGTGATGACATGTGACAAGACGCTCCTCGGGGCGCGTCTTGCTTGGGCCTCTCTCCTGGAGGCGCTCAGTCAGACCCAGTGTTGACATGTGGCAAGACGCTCCCTGGGGCGCTTCTTGCTTGGGCTTCTCTCCTGGATGCCCTCAGTCAGACCCATTGTTGACATGTGGCAAGACGCTCCTCGGGGCACGACTTGCTTGGGCCTCTCTCCTGGAGGCACTCAGTCAGACCGAGTAGTGACATGTGACAAGACGCTCCTCGGAGCGCGTCTTGCTTGGGCCTCTCTCCTGGGGGCGCTCAGTCAGACCCAGTGTTAACATGTGGCAAGATGCTCCTCGGGACGCGTCTTGCTTGTGCCTCTCTCCTGGAGGCGCTCAGTCAGACCCAGTGTTCACATGTGGCAAGACGCTCCTCGGGGCGCGTCTTGCTTGGGCTTCTCTCCTGGAGGCCCTCAGTCAGACCCATTGTTGACATGTGGCAAGACGCTCCTCGGGGCGCGTCTTATTTGGGCCTCTCTCCTGGAGGCGCTCAGTAAGACCGAGTGCTGACATGTGGCAAGACGCTCGTCGGGGTGCTTCTTGCTTGGGCTTCTCTCCTGGAGGCCCTCAGTCAGACCCATTGTTGACATGTGGCAAGATGCTCCTCGGGGCGCATCTTGCTTGGGCCTCTCTCCTTGAGGCCCTCTGTCAGACCCAGTGTTGACATGTGGCAAAACGCTCCTCCGGGCGCGTCTTGCTTGGGCCTCTCTCCTGGAGGCGCTCAGTCAGACCCAGTGTTGACATGTGGCAAGACGCTCCTTGGGGCGCGTCTTGCTTGGGCCTCTCTCCTGGAGGCGCTCAGTCAGACCGAGTGCTGACATGTGGCAAGACGCTCCCCGGGGCGCGTCTTGCTGGGGCTTCTCTCATGGAGGCACTCAGTCAGACCCAGTGTTGACATGTGGCAAGACATTCCTCGGGGCGCGTCTTGCTTGGGCCTCTCTCCTGGAGGCGCTCAGTCAGACCTAGTGCTGAAATGTGGCAAGACACTCCTCGGGGCGCGTTTTGCTTGGGCTTCTCTCCTGGAGGCCCTCAGTCAGACCCTTCGTTGACATGTGGCAAGATGCTCCTCGGGGCACATCTTGCTTGGGCCTCTCTCTTGGAGGCGCTCAGTCAGACCCAGTGTTGACATGTGGCAAGACGCTCCTCGGGGCGCGTCTTGCTTGGCCCTCTCTCCTGGAGGCGCTCAGTCAGACCGAGTGCTGACATGTGGCAAGAAGCTCCTCGCGGCGCGTCTTGCTTGGACTTCTCTCCTGGAGGCCCTCAGTCAGACCCATTGTTGACATGTGGCAAGACGCTCCTCGGGGCGCGTCTTGCTTGGGCCTCTCTCCAGAAGGCCCTCAATCAGACCCAGTGTTGACACGTGGCAAGACGCTCCTCGGGGCGCTTCTTGCTTGGGCCTCTCTCCTGGAGGTGCTCAGTCAGACCCAGTGGTGACATGTGGCAAGACGCTCCTCGGGGCGCGTATTGCTTGGGCCTCTCTCCTGGATGCCCTCTGTCAGACCCAGTGTTGACATGTGGCAAGACTCTCCTCGGGGCGCGTCTTGCTTGGGCTTCTCTCATGGAGGCCCTCAGTCAGACCCACTGTTGACATGTGTCAAGACGCTCCTCGGGGCGTGTCTTGCTTGGGCCTCTCTCCTGGAGGCGCTCAGTCAGACCCAGTGTTGACATGTGGCAAGACGCTCCCCGGGGCACTTCTTGCTTGGGCTTCTCTCCGGGAGGCCCTCAGTCAGACCCATTGTTGACATGTGGCAAGACGCTCCTCGGGGCACGTCTTGCTTGGGCCTCTCTCCTGGAGGCACTCAGTCAGACCGAGTAGTGACATGTGACAAGACGCTCCTCGGGGCGCGTCTTGCTTGGGCCTCTCTCCAGGAGGCGCTCAGTCAGACACAGTGTTGACATGTGGCAAGATGCTCCTCGGGGCGCGTCTTGCTTGGGCCTCTCTCCTGGAGGCGCTCATTCAGACCGAGTTCTGACATCTGAAAAGACGCTCCTCGGGGCGCGTCTTGCTTGGGCTTCTCTGCTGGAGGCCCTCAGTCAGACCCAGTGTTGACATGTGGCAAGATGCTCCTCGGGGCGCGTCTTGCTTGGGCCTCTCTCCTGGAGGCGCTCATTCAGACCCAGTGTTCACATGTGGCAAGACGCTCCTCGGGGCGCGTCTTGCTTGGTCCTCTCTCCTGGAGGCGCTCAGTCAGACCCATTGTTGACATGTGGCAAGACGCTCCTCGGGGCACGTCTTGCTTGGGCCTCTCTCCTGGAGGCACTCAGTCAGACCGAGTAGTGACATGTGACAAGACGCTCCTCGGGGCGCGTCTTGCTTGGGCCTCTCTCCAGGAGGCGCTCAGTCAGACCCAGTTTTGACATGTGGCAAGATGCTCCTCGGGGCGCGTCTTGCTTGGGCCTCTCTCCTGGAGGCGCTCATTCAGACCCAGTGTTCACATGTGGCAAGACGCTCCTCGGGGCGCGTCTTGCTTGGGCCTCTCTCCTGGAGGCGCTCAGTCAGACCCATTGTTGACATGTGGCAAGACGCTCCTCGGGGCACGTCTTGCTTGGGCCTCTCTCCTGGAGGCGCTCAGTCAGACCGAGTTCTGACATCTGAAAAGACGCTCCTCGGGGCGCGTCTTGCTTGGGCTTCTCTGCTGGAGGCCCTCAGTCAGACCCAGTGTTGACATGTGGCAAGATGCTCCTCGGGGCGCGTCTTGCTTGGGCCTCTCTCCTGGAGGCGCTCATTCAGACCCAGTGTTCACATGTGGCAAGACGCTCCTCGGGGCGCGTCTTGCTTGGTCCTCTCTCCTGGAGGCGCTCAGTCAGACCCATTGTTGACATGTGGCAAGACGCTCCTCGGGGCACGTCTTGCTTGGGCCTCTCTCCTGGAGGCGCTCAGTCAGACCTAGTGCTGACATGTGGCAAGACGCACCTCGGGGCGCGTCTTGCTTGGGCCTCTCTCCTGGAGGCGCTCATTCAGACCCAGTGTTCACATGTGGCAAGACGCTCCTCGGGGCGCGTCTTGCTTGGGCCTCTCTCCTGGAGGCGCTCAGTAAGACCCATTGTTGACATGTGGCAAGACGCTCCTCGGGGCACGTCTTGCTTGGGCCTCTCTCCTGGAGGCGCTCAGTCAGACCGAGTTCTGACATCTGAAAAGACGCTCCTCGGGGCGCGTCTTGCTTGGGCTTCTCTGCTGGAGGCCCTCAGTCAGACCCATTGTTGACATGTGGCAAGACGCTACTCGGGGCGCGTCTTATTTGGGCATCTCTCCTGGAGGCGCTCAGTAAGACCGAGTGCTGACATGTGGCAAGACGCTCCACGGGGCGCTTCTTGCTTGGGCTTCTCTCCTGGAGGCCCTCAGTCAGACCCATTGTTGACATGTGGCAAGATGCTCCTCGGGGCGCATCTTGCTTGGGCCTCTCTCCTTGAGGCCCTCTGTCAGACCCAGTGTTGACATGTGGCAAAACGCTCCTCCGGGCGCGTCTTGCTTGGGCCTCTCTCCTGGAGGCGCTCAGTCAGACCCAGTGTTGACATGTGGCAAGACGCTCCTTGGGTCGCGTCTTGCTTGGGCCTCTCTCCTGGAGGCGCTCAGTCAGACCGAGTGCTGACATGTGGCAAGACGCTCCCCGGGGCGCGTCTTGCTGGGGCTTCTCTCATGGAGGCACTCAGTCAGACCAAGTGTTGACATGTGTCAAGACGCACCTCGGGGGTTTCTTGCTTGGGCTTCTCTCCCGGAGGCGCTCAGTCAGACCCAGTGTTGACATGTGACAAGACGCTACTCGGGGCGCGTCTTGCTTGGGCCTCTCTCCTGGAGGCGCTCAGTCAGACCGAGTGCTGACATGTGGCAAGACGCTCCTTGGGGCGCGTCTTGCTTGGACTTCTCTCCTGGAGGCCCTCAGTCAGACCCATTGTTGACATGTGGCAAGACGCTCCTCGGGGCGCATCTTGCTTGGGCTTTTCTCCTGGAGGCTGTCAGTCAGACCCATTGTTGTCATGTGGCAAGACGCTCCTCGGGGCGCGTCTTGCTTGGGCCTCTCTCCTGGAGGCGCTCAGTCAGACCGAGTGCTGACATGTGGCAAAACGCTCCTCGGGGCGCGTCTTGCTTGGGCCTCTCTCCTGGAGGCGCTCAGTCAGACCGAGTGCTGACATGTGGCAAGACGCTCCTCGGGGCGCATCTTGCTTGGGCTTCTCTCCTGGAGGCTCTCAGTCAGACCCATTGTTGTCATGTGGCAAGACGCTCCTCGGGGCGCGTCTTGCTTGGGCCTCTCTACTGGAGGCGCTCAGTCAGACCCAGTGTTGACATGTGGCAAGACGCTCCTCGGGGCGCGTCTTGCTTGGTCCTCTCTCCTGGAGGCACTCAGTCAGACCTTGTGCTGACATGTGGCAAGACGCTCCTCGGGGCGGGTCTGGCTTGGGCCTCTCTCCTGGAGGCGCTCAGTCAGACCGAGTGCTGACATGTGGCAAGACGCTCCTCGGGGCACGTCTTGCTGGGGCTTCTCTCCTGGAGGCGCTCAGTCAGACCCAGTGTTGACATGTGACAAGACGCTCCTCGGGGCGCGTCTTTCTTGGGCCTCTCTCCTGGAGGCGCTCAGTCAGACCCAGAGGTGACATGTGGCAAGACGCTCCTCGGGGCGCGTCTTGCTTGGGCCTCTCTCCTGGAGGCCCTCTGTCAAACCCAGTGTTGACATGTGGCAAGATGCTCCTCGGGGCGCATCTTGCTTGGGCCTCTCTCCTGGATGCGCTCAGTCACACCGAGTGCTGACATGTGGCAAGACGCTCCTCGGGGCACGTCTTGCTGGGGCTTCTCTCCTGGAGGCGCTCAGTCAGACCCAGTGTTGACATGTGACAAGACGCTCCTCGGGGCGCGTCTTGCTTGGGCCTCTCTCCTGGAGGCGCTCAGTCAGACCCAGTGTTGACATGTGGCAAGACGCTCCCTGGGGCGCTTCTTGCTTGGGCTTCTCTCCTGGAGGCCCTCAGTCAGACCCATTGTTGACATGTGGCAAGACGCTCCTCGGGGCACGTCTTGCTTGGGCCTCTCTCCTGGAGGCACTCAGTCAGACCGAGTAGTGACATGTGACAAGACGCTCCTCGGGGCGCGTCTTGCTTGGGCCTCTCTCCTGGGGGCGCTCAGTCAGACCCAGTGTTGACATGTGGCAAGATGCTCCTCGGGGCGCGTCTTGCTTGTGCCTCTCTCCTGGAGGTGCTCAGTCAGACCCAGTGTTCACATGTGGCAAGACGCTCCTCGGGGCGCGTCTTGCTTGGGCTTCTCTCCTGGAGGCCCTCAGTCAGACCCATTGTTGACATGTGGCAAGACGCTCCTCGGGGCGCGTCTTATTTGGGCCTCTCTCCTGGAGGCGCTCAGTAAGACCGAGTGCTGACATGTGGCAAGACGCTCCTCGGGGCGCTTCTTGCTTGGGCTTCTCTCCTGGAGGCCCTCAGTCAGACCCATTGTTGACATGTGGCAAGATGCTCCTCGGGGCGCATCTTGCTTGGGCCTCTCTCCTTGAGGCCCTCTGTCAGACCCAGTGTTGACATGTGGCAAAACGCTCCTCCGGGCGCGTCTTGCTTGGGCCTCTCTCCTGGAGGCGCTCAGTCAGACCCAGTGTTGACATGTGGCAAGACGCTCCTTGGGGCGCGTCTTGCTTGGGCCTCTCTCCTGGAGGCGCTCAGTCAGACCGAGTGCTGACATGTGGCAAGACGCTCCCCGGGGTGCGTCTTGCTGGGGCTTCTCTCATGGAGGCACTCAGTCAGACCCAGTGTTGACATGTGGCAAGACGCTCCTCGGGGCGCGTCTTGCTTGGGCCTCTCTCCTGGAGGCGCTCAGTCAGACCTAGTGCTGAAATGTGGCAAGACACTCCTCGGGGCGCGTTTTGCTTGGGCTTCTCTCCTGGAGGCCCTCAGTCAGACCCTTCGTTGACATGTGGCAAGATGCTCCTCGGGGCACATCTTGCTTGGGCCTCTCTCCTGGAGGCGCTCAGTCAGACCCAGTGTTGACATGTGGCAAGACGCTCCTCGGGGCGCGTCTTGCTTGGCCCTCTCTCCTGGAGGCGCTCAGTCAGACCGAGTGCTGACATGTGGCAAGAAGCTCCTCGCGGCGCGTCTTGCTTGGGCTTCTCTCCTGGAGGCCCTCAGTCAGACCCATTGTTGACATGTGGCAAGACGCTCCTCGGGGCGCGTCTTGCTTGGGCCTCTCTCCAGAAGGCCCTCAATCAGACCCAGTGTTGACACGTGGCAAGACGCTCCTCGGGGCGCTTCTTGCTTGGGCCTCTCTCCTGGAGGTGCTCAGTCAGACCCAGTGGTGACATGTGGCAAGACGCTCCTCGGGGCGCGTATTGCTTGGGCCTCTCTCCTGGATGCCCTCTGTCAGACCCAGTGTTGACATGTGGCAAGACTCTCCTCGGGGCGCGTCTTGCTTGGGCTTCTCTCATGGAGGCACTCAGTCAGACCCACTGTTGACATGTGTCAAGACGCTCCTCGGGGCGTGTCTTGCTTGGGCCTCTCTCCTGGAGGCGCTCAGTCAGACCCAGTGTTGACATGTGGCAAGACGCTCCCCGGGGCACTTCTTGCTTGGGCTTCTCTCCGGGAGGCCCTCAGTCAGACCCATTGTTGACATGTGGCAAGACGCTCCTCGGGGCACGTCTTGCTTGGGCCTCTCTCCTGAAGGCACTCAGTCAGACCGAGTAGTGACATGTGACAAGACGCTCCTCGGGGCGCGTCTTGCTTGGGCCTCTCTCCTGGAGGCGCTCAGTCAGACCCAGTGTTGACATGTGGCAAGATGCTCCACGGGGCGCGTCTTGCTTGGGCCTCTCTCCTGGAGGCGCTCATTCAGACCCAGTGTTCACATGTGGCAAGACGCTCCTCGGGGCGCGTCTTGCTTGGGGCTCTCTCCTGGAGGCGCTCAGTCAGACCCATTGTTGACATGTGGCAAGACGCTCCTCGGGGCACGTCTTGCTTGGGCCTCTCTCCTGGAGGCGCTCAGTCAGACCGAGTTCTGACATCTGAAAAGACGCTCCTCGGGGCGCGTCTTGCTTGGGCTTCTCTGCTGGAGGCCCTCAGTCAGACCCAGGGTTGACATGTGGCAAGATGCTCCTCGGGGCGCGTCTTGCTTGGGCCTCTCTCCTGGAGGCGCTCATTCAGACCCAGTGTTCACATGTGGCAAGACGCTCCTCGGGGCGCGTCTTGCTTGGTCCTCTCTCCTGGAGGCGCTCAGTCAGACCCATTGTTGACATGTGGCAAGACGCTCCTCGGGGCACGTCTTGCTTGGGCCTCTCTCCTGGAGGCGCTCAGTCAGACCTAGTGCTGACATGTGGCAAGACGCACCTCGGGGCGCGTCTTGCTTGGGCATCTCTCCTGGAGGCGCTCATTCAGACCCAGTGTTCACATGTGGCAAGACGCTCCTCGGGGCGCGTCTTGCTTGGGCCTCTCTCCTGGAGGCGCTCAGTCAGACCCATTGTTGACATGTGGCAAGACGCTCCTCGGGGCACGTCTTGCTTGGGCCTCTCTCCTGGAGGCGCTCAGTCAGACCGAGTTCTGACATCTGAAAAGACGCTCCTCGGGGCGCGTCTTGCTTGGGCTTCTCTGCTGGAGGCCCTCAGTCAGACCCATTGTTGACATGTGGCAAGACGCTACTCGGGGCGCGTCTTATTTGGGCCTCTCTCCTGGAGGCGCTCAGTAAGACCGAGTGCTGACATGTGGCAAGACGCTCCTCGGGGCGCGTATTGCTTGGGCTTCTCTCCTGGAGGCCCTCAGTCAGACCCATTGTTGACATGTGGCAAGATGCTCCTCGGGGCGCATCTTGCTTGGGCCTCTCTCCTTGAGGCCCTCTGTCAGACCCAGTGTTGACATGTGGCAAAACGCTCCTCCGGGTGCGTCTTGCTTGGGCCTCTCTCCTGGAGGCGCTCAGTCAGACCCAGTGTTGACATGTGGCAAGACGCTCCTTGGGGCGCGTCTTGCTTGGGCCTCTCTCCTGGAGGCGCTCAGTCAGACCGAGTGCTGACATGTGGCAAGACGCTCCCCGGGGCGCGTCTTGCTGGGGCTTCTCTCATGGAGGCACTCAGTCAGACCAAGTGTTGCCATGTGTCAAGACGCTCCTCGGGGGTTTCTTGCTTGGGCTTCTCTCCCGGAGGCGCTCAGTCAGACCCAGTGTTGACATGTGACAAGACTCTACTCGGGGCGCGTCTTGCTTGGGCCTCTCTCCTGGAGGCGCTCAGTCAGACCGAGTGCTGACATGTGGCAAGACGCTCCTTGGGGCGCGTCTTGCTTGGACTTCTCTCCTCTAGGCCCTCAGTCAGACCCATTGTTGACATGTGGCAAGACGCTCCTCGGGGCGCATCTTGCTTGGGCTTTTCTCCTGGAGGCTGTCAGTCAGACCCATTGTTGTCATGTGGCAAGACGCTCCTCGGGGCGCGTCTTGCTTGGGCCTCTCTCCTGGAGGCGCTCAGTCAGACCGAGTGCTGACATGTGGCAAGACGCTCCTCGGGGCGCGTCTTGCTTGGGCCTCTCTCCTGGAGGCGCTCAGTCAGACCGAGTGCTGACATGTGGCAAGACGCTCCTCGGGGCGCATCTTGCTTGGGCTTCTCTCCTGGAGGCTCTCAGTCAGACCCATTGTTGTCATGTGGCAAGACGCTCCTCGGGGTGCGTCTTGCTTGGGCCTCTCTCCTGGAGGCGCTCAGCCAGACCCAGTGTTGACATGTGGCAAGACGGTCCTCCGGGCGCGTCTTGCTTGGGCCTCTCACCTGGAGGCGCTCAGTCAGACCCAGTGTTGACATGTGGCAAGACGCTCCTCGGGGCGCGTCTTGCTTGGGCCTCTCTCCTGGGGAGGCAATCAGTCAGACCCAGTGTTGACATGTGTCAAGACTCTCCTCGGGCGTTTCTTGCTTGGGCCTCTCTACTGGAGGCGCTCAGTCAGACCCAGTGTTGACATGTGGCAAGACGCTCCTCGGGGCGCGTCTTGCTTGGGCCTCTCTCCTGGAGGCGCTCAGTCAGACCTAGTGCTGACATGTGGCAAGACGCTCCTCGGGGCGCGTCTTGCTTGGGCCTCTCTCCTGGAGGCGCTCAGTCAGACCGAGTGCTGACATGTGGCAAGACGCTCCTCGGGGCACGTCTTGCTGGGGCTTCTCTCCTGGAGGCGCTCAGTCAGACCCAGTGTTGACATGTGACAAGACGCTCCTCGGGGCGCGTCTTTCTTGGGCCTCTCTCCTGGAGGCGCTCAGTCAGACCCAGAGGTGACATGTGGCAAGACGCTCCTCGGGCGCGTCTTGCTTGGGCCTCTCTCCTGGAGGCCCTCTGTCAAACCCAGTGTTGACATGTGGCAAGATGCTCCTCGGGGCGCATCTTGCTTGGGCCTCTCTCCTGGATGCGCTCAGTCATACCGAGTGCTGACATGTGGCAAGACGCTCCTCGGGGCACGTCTTGCTGGGGCTTCTCTCCTGGAGGCGCTCAGTCAGACCCAGTGTTGACATGTGACAAGACGCTCCTCGGGGCGCGTCTTGCTTGGGCCTCTCTCCTGGAGGCGCTCAGTCAGACCCAGTGTTGACATGTGGCAAGACGCTCCCTGGGGCGCCTCTTGCTTGGGCTTCTCTCCTGGAGGCCCTCAGTCAGACCCATTGTTGACATGTGGCAAGACGCTCCTCGGGGCACGTCTTGCTTGGGCCTCTCTCCTGGAGGCACTCAGTCAGACCGAGTAGTGACATGTGACAAGACGCTCCTCGGGGCGCGTCTTGCTTGGGCCTCTCTCCTGGGGGCGCTCAGTCAGACCCAGTGTTGACATGTGGCAAGATGCTCCTCGGGGCGCGTCTTGCTTGGGCCTCTCTCCTGGAGGCGCTCAGTCAGACCTAGTGCTGACATGTGGCAAGACGCTCCTCGGGGCGCGTCTTGCTTGGGCCTCTCTCCTGGAGGCGCTCAGTCAGACCGAGTGCTGACATGTGGCAAGACGCTCCTCGGGGCACGTCTTGCTGGGGCTTCTCTCCTGGAGGCGCTCAGTCAGACCCAGTGTTGACATGTGACAAGACGCTCCTCGGGGCGCGTCTTTCTTGGGCCTCTCTCCTGGAGGCGCTCAGTCAGACCCAGAGGTGACATGTGGCAAGACGCTCCTCGGGGCGCGTCTTGCTTGGGCCTCTCTCCTGGAGGCCCTCTGTCAAACCCAGTGTTGACATGTGGCAAGATGCTCCTCGGGGCGCATCTTGCTTGGGCCTCTCTCCTGGATGAGCTCAGTCACACCGAGTGCTGACATGTGGCAAGACGCTCCTCGGGGCACGTCTTGCTGGGGCTTCTCTCCTGGAGGCGCTCAGTCAGACCCAGTGTTGACATGTGACAAGACGCTCCTCGGGGCGCGTCTTGCTTGGGCCTCTCTCCTGGAGGCGCTCAGTCAGACCCAGTGTTGACATGTGGCAAGACGCTCCCTGGGGCGCTTCTTGCTTGGGCTTCTCTCCTGGAGGCCCTCAGTCAGACCCATTGTTGACATGTGGCAAGACGCTCCTCGGGGCACGTCTTGCTTGGGCCTCTCTCCTGGAGGCACTCAGTCAGACCGAGTAGTGACATGTGACAAGACGCTCCTCGGGGCGCGTCTTGCTTGGGCCTCTCTCCTGGGGGCGCTCAGTCAGACCCAGTGTTGACATGTGGCAAGATGCTCCTCGGGGCGCGTCTTGCTTGTGCCTCTCTCCTGGAGGTGCTCAGTCAGACCCAGTGTTCACATGTGGCAAGACGCTCCTCGGGGCGCGTCTTGCTTGGGCTTCTCTCCTGGAGGCCCTCAGTCAGACCCATTGTTGAAATGTGGCAAGACGCTCCTCGGGGCGCGTCTTATTTGGGCCTCTCTCCTGGAGGCGCTCAGTAAGACCGAGTGCTGACATGTGGCATGACGCTCCTCGGGGCGCTTCTTGCTTGGGCTTCTCTCCTGGAGGCCCTCAGTCAGACCCATTGTTGACATGTGGCAAGATGCTCCTCGGGGCGCATCTTGCTTGGGCCTCTCTCCTTGAGGCCCTCTGTCAGACCCAGTGTTGACATGTGGCAAAACGCTCCTCCGGGCGCGTCTTGCTTGGGCCTCTCTCCTGGAGGCGCTCAGTCAGACCCAGTGTTGACATGTGGCAAGACGCTCCTTGGGGCGCGTCTTGCTTGGGCCTCTCTCCTGGAGGCGCTCAGTCAGACCGAGTGCTGACATGTGGCAAGACGCTCCCCGGGGTGCGTCTTGCTGGGGCTTCTCTCATGGAGGCACTCAGTCAGACCCAGTGTTGACATGTGGCAAGACGCTCCTCGGGGCGCGTCTTGCTTGGGCCTCTCTCCTGGAGGCGCTCAGTCAGACCTAGTGCTGAAATGTGGCAAGACACTCCTCGGGGCGCGTTTTGCTTGGGCTTCTCTCCTGGAGGCCCTCAGTCAGACCCTTCGTTGACATGTGGCAAGATGCTCCTCGGGGCACATCTTGCTTGGGCCTCTCTCCTGGAGGCGCTCAGTCAGACCCAGTGTTGACATGTGGCAAGACGCTCCTCGGGGCGCGTCTTGCTTGGCCCTCTCTCCTGGAGGCGCTCAGTCAGACCGAGTGCTGACATGTGGCAAGAAGCTCCTCGCGGCGCGTCTTGCTTGGGCTTCTCTCCTGGAGGCCCTCAGTCAGACCCATTGTTGACATGTGGCAAGACGCTCCTCGGGGCGCGTCTTGCTTGGGCCTCTCTCCAGAAGGCCCTCAATCAGACCCAGTGTTGACACGTGGCAAGACGCTCCTCGGGGCGCTTCTTGCTTGGGCCTCTCTCCTGGAGGTGCTCAGTCAGACCCAGTGGTGACATGTGGCAAGACGCTCCTCGGGGCGCGTATTGCTTGGGCCTCTCTCCTGGATGCCCTCTGTCAGACCCAGTGTTGACATGTGGCAAGACTCTCCTCGGGGCGCGTCTTGCTTGGGCTTCTCTCATGGAGGCACTCAGTCAGACCCACTGTTGACATGTGTCAAGACGCTCCTCGGGGCGTGTCTTGCTTGGGCCTCTCTCCTGGAGGCGCTCAGTCAGACCCAGTGTTGATATGTGGCAAGACGCTCCCCGGGGCACTTCTTGCTTGGGCTTCTCTCCGGGAGGCCCTCAGTCAGACCCATTGTTGACATGTGGCAAGACGCTCCTCGGGGCACGTCTTGCTTGGGCCTCTCTCCTGGAGGCACTCAGTCAGACCGAGTAGTGACATGTGACAAGACGCTCCTCGGGGCGCGTCTTGCTTGGGCCTCTCTCCTGGAGGCGCTCATTCAGACCCAGTGTTCACATGTGGCAAGACGCTCCTCGGGGCGCGTCTTGCTTGGGCCTCTCTCCTGGAGGCGCTCAGTCAGACCCATTGTTGACATGTGGCAAGACGCTCCTCGGGGCACGTCTTGCTTGGGCCTCTCTCCTGGAGGCGCTCAGTCAGACCGAGTTCTGACATCTGAAAAGACGCTCCTCGGGGCGCGTCTTGCTTGGGCTTCTCTGCTGGAGGCCCTCAGTCAGACCCAGTGTTGACATGTGGCAAGATGCTCCTCGGGGCGCGTCTTGCTTGGGCCTCTCTCCTGGAGGCGCTCATTCAGACCCAGTGTTCACATGTGGCAAGACGCTCCTCGGGGCGCGTCTTGCTTGGTCCTCTCTCCTGGAGGCGCTCAGTCAGACCCATTGTTGACATGTGGCAAGATGCTCCTCGGGGCACGTCTTGCTTGGGCCTCTCTCCTGGAGGCGCTCAGTCAGACCTAGTGCTGACATGTGGCAAGACGCACCTCGGGGCGCGTCTTGCTTGGGCATCTCTCCTGGAGGCGCTCATTCAGACCCAGTGTTCACATGTGGCAAGACGCTCCTCGGGGCGCGTCTTGCTTGGGCCTCTCTCCTGGAGGCGCTCAGTCAGACCCATTGTTGACATGTGGCAAGACGCTCCTCGGGGCACGTCTTGCTTGGGCCTCTCTCCTGGAGGCGCTCAGTCAGACCGAGTTCTGACACCTGAAAAGACGCTCCTCGGGGCGCGTCTTGCTTGGGCTTCTCTGCTGGAGGCCCTCAGTCAGACCCATTGTTGACATGTGGCAAGACGCTACTCGGGGCGCGTCTTATTTGGGCCTCTCTCCTGGAGGCGCTCAGTAAGACCGAGTGCTGACATGTGGCAAGACGCTCCTCGTGGCGCTTCTTGCTTGGGCTTCTCTCCTGGAGGCCCTCAGTCAGACCCATTGTTGACATGTGGCAAGATGCTCCTCGGGGCGCATCTTGCTTGGGCCTCTCTCCTTGAGGCCCTCTGTCAGACCCATTGTTGACATGTGGCAAGATGCTCCTCGGGGCGCATCTTGCTTGGGCCTCTCTCCTGGAGGCGCTCAGTAAGACCGAGTGCTGACATGTGGCAAGACGCTCCTCGTGGCGCTTCTTGCTTGGGCTTCTCTCCTGGAGGCCCTCAGTCAGACCCATTGTTGACATGTGGCAAGATGCTCCTCGGGGCGCATCTTGCTTGGGCCTCTCTCCTGGAGGCGCTCAGTCAGACCGAGTGCTGACATGTGGCAAGACGCTCCCCGGGGCGCGTCTTGCTGGGGCTTCTCTCATGGAGGCACTCAGTCAGACCAAGTGTTGACATGTGTCAAGACGCTCCTCGGGGGTTTCTTGCTTGGGCTTCTCTCCCGGAGGCGCTCAGTCAGACCCAGTGTTGACATGTGACAAGACGCTACTCGGGGCGCGTCTTGCTTGGGCCTCTCTCCTGGAGGCGCTCAGTCAGACCGAGTGCTGACATGTGGCAAGACGCTCCTTGGGGCGCGTCTTGCTTGGACTTCTCTCCTCTAGGCCCTCAGTCAGACCCATTGTTGACATGTGGCAAGACGCTCCTCGGGGCGCATCTTGCTTGGGCTTTTCTCTTGGAGGCTGTCAGTCAGACCCATTGTTGTCATGTGGCAAGACGCTCCTCGGGGCGCGTCTTGCTTGGGCCTCTCTCCTGGAGGCGCTCAGTCAGACCGAGTGCTGACATGTGGCAAGACGCTCCTCGGGGCGCGTCTTGCTTGGGCCTCTCTCCTGGAGGCGCTCAGTCAGACCGAGTGCTGACATGTGGCAAGACGCTCCTCGGGGCGCATCTTGCTTGGGCTTCTCTCCTGGAGGCTCTCAGTCAGACCCATTGTTGTCATGTGGCAAGACGCTCCTCGGGGCGCGTCTTGCTTGGGCCTCTCTCCTGGAGGCGCTCAGCCAGACCCAGTGTTGACATGTGGCAAGACGCTCCTCCGGGCGCGTCTTGCTTGGGCCTCTCACCTGGAGGCGCTCAGTCAGACCCAGTGTTGACATGTGGCAAGACGCTCCTCGGGGCGCGTCTTGCTTGGGCCTCTCTCCTGGGGAGGCAATCAGTCAGACCCAGTGTTGACATGTGTCAAGACTCTCCTCGGGCGTTTCTTGCTTGGGCCTCTCTACTGGAGGCGCTCAGTCAGACCCAGTGTTGACATGTGGCAAGACGCTCCTCGGGGCGCGTCTTGCTTGGGCCTCTCTCCTGGAGGCGCTCAGTCAGACCTAGTGCTGACATGTGGCAAGACGCTCCTCGGGGCGCGTCTTGCTTGGGCCTCTCTCCTGGAGACGCTCAGTCAGACCGAGTGCTGAAATGTGGCAAGACGCTCCTCGGGGCACGTCTTGCTGGGGCTTCTCTCCTGGAGGCGCTCAGTCAGACCCAGTGTTGACATGTGACAAGACGCTCCTCGGGGCGCGTCTTTCTTGGGCCTCTCTCCTGGAGGCGCTCAGTCAGACCCAGAGGTGACATGTGGCAAGACGCTCCTCGGGGCGCGTCTTGCTTGGGCCTCTCTCCTGGAGGCCCTCTGTCAAACCCAGTGTTGACATGTGGCAAGATGCTCCTCGGGGCGCATCTTGCTTGGGCCTCTCTCCTGGATGCGCTCAGTCATACCGAGTGCTGACATGTGGCAAGACGCTCCTCGGGGCACGTCTTGCTGGGGCTTCTCTCCTGGAGGCGCTCAGTCAGACCCAGTGTTGACATGTGACAAGACGCTCCTCGGGGCGCGTCTTGCTTGGGCCTCTCTCCTGGAGGCGCTCAGTCAGACCCAGTGTTGACATGTGGCAAGACGCTCCCTGGGGCGCTTCTTGCTTGGGCTTCTCTCCTGGAGGCCCTCAGTCAGACCCATTGTTGACATGTGGCAAGACGCTCCTCGGGGCACGTCTTGCTTGGGCCTCTCTCCTGGAGGCACTCAGTCAGACCGAGTAGTGACATGTGACAAGACGCTCCTCGGGGCGCGTCTTGCTTGGGCCTCTCTCCTGGGGGCGCTCAGTCAGACCCATTGTTGACATGTGGCAAGATGCTCCTCGGGGCGCGTCTTGCTTGTGCCTCTCTCCTGGAGGCGCTCAGTCAGACCCAGTGTTCACATGTGGCAAGAGGCTCCTCGGGGCGCGTCTTGCTTGGGCTTCTCTCCTGGAGGCCCTCAGTCAGACCCATTGTTGACATGTGGCAAGACGCTCCTCGGGGCGCGTCTTATTTGGGCCTCTCTCCTGGAGGCGCTCAGTAAGCCCGAGTGCTGACATGTGGCAAGACGCTCCTCGGGGCGCTTCTTGCTTGGGCTTCTCTCCTGGAGGCCCTCAGTCAGACCCATTGTTGACATGTGGCAAGATGCTCCTCGGGGCGCATCTTGCTTGGGCCTCTCTCCTTGAGGCCCTCTGTCAGACCCAGTGTTGACATGTGGCAAAACGCTCCTCCGGGCGCGTCTTGCTTGGGCCTCTCTCCTGGAGGCGCTCAGTCAGACCCAGTGTTGACATGTGGCAAGACGCTCCTTGGGGCGCGTCTTGCTTGGGCCTCTCTCCTGGAGGCGCTCAGTCAGACCGAGTGCTGACATGTGGCAAGACGCTCCCCGGGGCGCGTCTTGCTGGGGCTTCTCTCATGGAGGCACTCAGTCAGACCCAGTGTTGACATGTGGCAAGACGCTCCTCAGGGCGCGTCTTGCTTGTGCCTCTCTCCTGGGGAGGCGATCAGTCAGACCCAGTGTTGACATGTGTCAAGACGCTCCTCGGGCGTTTCTTGCTTGGGCCTCTCTCCCGGAGGCGCTCAATCAGACCCAGTGTTGACATGTGACAAGACGCTCCTCGGGGCGCATCTTGCTTGGGCTTTTCTCCTGGAGGCTCTCAGTCAGACCCATTGTTGTCATGTGGCAAGACGCTCCTCGGGGCGCGTCTTGCTTGGGCCTCTCTCCTGGAGGCGCTCAGTCAGACCGAGTGCTGACATGTGGCTAGACGCTCCTCGGGGCGCGTCTTGCTTGGGCCTCTCTCCTGGAGGCGCTCAGTCAGACCGAGTGCTGACATGTGGCAAGACGCTCCTCGGGCCGCATCTTGCTTGGGCTTCTCTCCTGGAGGCTCTCAGTCAGACCCATTGTTGTCATGTGGCAAGACGCTCCTCGGAGCGCGTCTTGCTTGGGCCTCTCTCCTGGAGGCGCTCAGTCAGACCCAGTGTTGACATGTGGTAAGACGCTCCTCCGGGCGCGTCTTGCTTGGGCCTCTCACCTGGAGGCGCTCAGTCAGACCCAGTGTTGAAATGTGGCAGGACGCTCCTCGGGGCGCGTCTTGCTTGGGCCTCTCTCCTGGGGAGGCGATCAGTCAGACCCAGTGTTGACATGTGTCAAGACGCTCCTCGGGCGTTTCTTGCTTGGGCCTCTCTCCTGGAGGCGCTCAGTCAGACCCAGTGTTGACATGTGGCAAGACGCTCCTCGGGGCGCGTCTTGCTTGGGCCTCTCTCCTGGAGGCGCTCAGTCAGACCTAGTGCTGACATGTGGCAAGACGCTCCTCGGGGCGCTTCTTGCTTGGGCTTCTCTCCTGGGGGCCCTCAGTCAGACCCTTCGTTGACATGTGGCAAGACGCTCCTCGGGGCGCGTCTTGCTTGGCCCTCTCTCCTGAAGGCACTCAGTCAGACCGAGTAGTGACATGTGACAAGACGCTCCTCGGGGCACGTCTTGCTTGGGCCTCTCTCCTGGAGGCGCTCATTCAGACCCAGTGTTCACATGTGGCAAGACGCTCCTCGGGGCGCGTCTTGCTTGGGCCTCTCTCCTGGAGGCGCTCAGTCAGACCCATTGTTGACATGTGGCAAGACGCTCCTCGGGGCACGTCTTGCTTGGGCCTCTCTCCTGGAGGCGCTCAGTCAGACCGAGTTCTGACATCTGAAAAGACGCTCCTCGGGGCGCGTCTTGCTTGGGCTTCTCTGCTGGAGGCCCTCAGTCAGACCCAGTGTTGACATGTGGCAAGATGCTCCTCGGGGCGCGTCTTGCTTGGGCCTCTCTCCTGGAGGCGCTCATTCAGACCCAGTGTTCACATGTGGCAAGACGCTCCTCGGGGCGCGTCTTGCTTGGTCCTCTCTCCTGGAGGCGCTCAGTCAGACCCATTGTTGACATGTGGCAAGACGCTCCTCGGGGCACGTCTTGCTTGGGCCTCTCTCCTGGAGGCGCTCAGTCAGACCTAGTGCTGACATGTGGCAAGACGCACCTCGGGGCGCGTCTTGCTTGGGCATCTCTCCTGGAGGCGCTCATTCAGACCCAGTGTTCACATGTGGCAAGACGCTCCTCGGGGCGCGTCTTGCTTGGGCCTCTCTCCTGGAGGCGCTCAGTCAGACCCATTGTTGACATGTGGCAAGACGCTCCTCGGGGCACGTCTTGCTTGGGCCTCTCTCCTGGAGGCGCTCAGTCAGACCGAGTTCTGACATCTGAAAAGACGCTCCTCGGGGCGCGTCTTGCTTGGGCTTCTCTGCTGGAGGCCCTCAGTCAGACCCATTGTTGACATGTGGCAAGACGCTACTCGGGGCGCGTCTTATTTGGGCCTCTCTCCTGGAGGCGCTCAGTAAGACCGAGTGCTGACATGTGGCAAGACGCTCCTCGGGGCGCGTATTGCTTGGGCTTCTCTCCTGGAGGCCCTCAGTCAGACCCATTGTTGACATGTGGCAAGATGCTCCTCGGGGCGCATCTTGCTTGGGCCTCTCTCCTTGAGGCCCTCTGTCAGACCCAGTGTTGACATGTGGCAAAACGCTCCTCCGGGTGCGTCTTGCTTGGGCCTCTCTCCTGGAGGCGCTCAGTCAGACCCAGTGTTGACATGTGGCAAGACGCTCCTTGGGGCGCGTCTTGCTTGGGCCTCTCTCCTGGAGGCGCTCAGTCAGACCGAGTGCTGACATGTGGCAAGACGCTCCCCGGGGCGCGTCTTGCTGGGGCTTCTCTCATGGAGGCACTCAGTCAGACCAAGTGTTGCCATGTGTCAAGACGCTCCTCGGGGGTTTCTTGCTTGGGCTTCTCTCCCGGAGGCGCTCAGTCAGACCCAGTGTTGACATGTGACAAGACGCTACTCGGGGCGCGTCTTGCTTGGGCCTCTCTCCTGGAGGTGCTCAGTCAGACCGAGTTCTGACATCTGAAAAGACGCTCCTCGGGGCGCGTCTTGCTTGGGCTTCTCTGCTGGAGGCCCTCAGTCAGACCCATTGTTGACATGTGGCAAGACGCTACTCGGGGCGCGTCTTATTTGGGCCTCTCTCCTGGAGGCGCTCAGTAAGACCGAGTGCTGACATGTGGCAAGACGCTCCTCGTGGCGCTTCTTGCTTGGGCTTCTCTCATGGAGGCCCTCAGTCAGACCCATTGTTGACATGTGGCAAGATGCTCCTCGGGGCGCATCTTGCTTGGGCCTCTCTCCTTGAGGCCCTCTGTCAGACCCATTGTTGACATGTGGCAAGATGCTCCTCGGGGCGCATCTTGCTTGGGCCTCTCTCCTGGAGGCGCTCAGTAAGACCGAGTGCTGACATGTGGCAAGACGCTCCTCGTGGCGCTTCTTGCTTGGGCTTCTCTCCTGGAGGCCCTCAGTCAGACCCATTGTTGACATGTGGCAAGATGCTCCTCGGGGCGCATCTTGCTTGGGCCTCTCTCCTGGAGGCGCTCAGTCAGACCGAGTGCTGACATGTGGCAAGACGCTCCCCGGGGCGCGTCTTGCTGGGGCTTCTCTCATGGAGGCACTCAGTCAGACCAAGTGTTGACATGTGTCAAGACGCTCCTCGGGGGTTTCTTGCTTGGGCTTCTCTCCCGGAGGCGCTCAGTCAGACCCAGTGTTGACATGTGACAAGACGCTACTCGGGGCGCGTCTTGCTTGGGCCTCTCTCCTGGAGGCGCTCAGTCAGACCGAGTGCTGACATGTGGCAAGACGCTCCTTGGGGCGCGTCTTGCTTGGACTTCTCTCCTCTAGGCCCTCAGTCAGACCCATTGTTGACATGTGGCAAGACGCTCCTCGGGGCGCATCTTGCTTGGGCTTTTCTCTTGGAGGCTGTCAGTCAGACCCATTGTTGTCATGTGGCAAGACGCTCCTCGGGGCGCGTCTTGCTTGGGCCTCTCTCCTGGAGGCGCTCAGTCAGACCGAGTGCTGACATGTGGCAAGACGCTCCTCGGGGCGCGTCTTGCTTGGGCCTCTCTCCTGGAGGCGCTCAGTCAGACCGAGTGCTGACATGTGGCAAGACGCTCCTCGGGGCGCATCTTGCTTGGGCTTCTCTCCTGGAGGCTCTCAGTCAGACCCATTGTTGTCATGTGGCAAGACGCTCCTCGGGGCGCGTCTTGCTTGGGCCTCTCTCCTGGAGGCGCTCAGCCAGACCCAGTGTTGACATGTGGCAAGACGCTCCTCCGGGCGCGTCTTGCTTGGGCCTCTCACCTGGAGGCGCTCAGTCAGACCCAGTGTTGACATGTGGCAAGACGCTCCTCGGGGCGCGTCTTGCATGGGCCTCTCTCCTGGGGAGGCAATCAGTCAGACCCAGTGTTGACATGTGTCAAGACTCTCCTCGGGCGTTTCTTGCTTGGGCCTCTCTACTGGAGGCGCTCAGTCAGACCCAGTGTTGACATGTGGCAAGACGCTCCTCGGGGCGCGTCTTGCTTGGGCCTCTCTCCTGGAGGCGCTCAGTCAGACCCAGTGCTGACATGTGGCAAGACGCTCCTCGGGGCGCGTCTTGCTTGGGCCTCTCTCCTGGAGACGCTCAGTCAGACCGAGTGCTGAAATGTGGCAAGACGCTCCTCGGGGCACGTCTTGCTGGGGCTTCTCTCCTGGAGGCGCTCAGTCAGACCCAGTGTTGACATGTGACAAGACGCTCCTCGGGGCGCGTCTTTCTTGGGCCTCTCTCCTGGAGGCGCTCAGTCAGACCCAGAGGTGACATGTGGCAAGACGCTCCTCGGGGCGCGTCTTGCTTGGGCCTCTCTCCTGGAGGCCCTCTGTCAAACCCAGTGTTGACATGTGGCAAGATGCTCCTCGGGGCGCATCTTGCTTGGGCCTCTCTCCTGGATGCGCTCAGTCATACCGAGTGCTGACATGTGGCAAGACGCTCCTCGGGGCACGTCTTGCTGGGGCTTCTCTCCTGGAGGCGCTCAGTCAGACCCAGTGTTGACATGTGACAAGACGCTCCTCGGGGCGCGTCTTGCTTGGGCCTCTCTCCTGGAGGCGCTCAGTCAGACCCAGTGTTGACATGTGGCAAGACGCTCCCTGGGGCGCTTCTTGCTTGGGCTTCTCTCCTGGAGGCCCTCAGTCAGACCCATTGTTGACATGTGGCAAGACGCTCCTCGGGGCACGTCTTGCTTGGGCCTCTCTCCTGGAGGCACTCAGTCAGACCGAGTAGTGACATGTGACAAGACGCTCCTCGGGGCGCGTCTTGCTTGGGCCTCTCTCCTGGGGGCGCTCAGTCAGACCCATTGTTGACATGTGGCAAGATGCTCCTCGGGGCGCGTCTTGCTTGTGCCTCTCTCCTGGAGGCGCTCAGTCAGACCCAGTGTTCACATGTGGCAAGAGGCTCCTCGGGGCGCGTCTTGCTTGGGCTTCTCTCCTGGAGGCCCTCAGTCAGACCCATTGTTGACATGTGGCAAGACGCTCCTCGGGGCGCGTCTTATTTGGGCCTCTCTCCTGGAGGCGCTCAGTAAGCCCGAGTGCTGACATGTGGCAAGACGCTCCTCGGGGCGCTTCTTGCTTGGGCTTCTCTCCTGGAGGCCCTCAGTCAGACCCATTGTTGACATGTGGCAAGATGCTCCTCGGGGCGCATCTTGCTTGGGCCTCTCTCCTTGAGGCCCTCTGTCAGACCCAGTGTTGACATGTGGCAAAACGCTCCTCCGGGCGCGTCTTGCTTGGGCCTCTCTCCTGGAGGCGCTCAGTCAGACCCAGTGTTGACATGTGGCAAGACGCTCCTTGGGGCGCGTCTTGCTTGGGCCTCTCTCCTGGAGGCGCTCAGTCAGACCGAGTGCTGACATGTGGCAAGACGCTCCCCGGGGCGCGTCTTGCTGGGGCTTCTCTCATGGAGGCACTCAGTCAGACCCAGTGTTGACATGTGGCAAGACGCTCCTCAGGGCGCGTCTTGCTTGTGCCTCTCTCCTGGGGAGGCGATCAGTCAGACCCAGTGTTGACATGTGTCAAGACGCTCCTCGGGCGTTTCTTGCTTGGGCCTCTCTCCCGGAGGCGCTCAATCAGACCCAGTGTTGACATGTGACAAGACGCTCCTCGGGGCGCATCTTGCTTGGGCTTTTCTCCTGGAGGCTCTCAGTCAGACCCATTGTTGTCATGTGGCAAGACGCTCCTCGGGGCGCGTCTTGCTTGGGCCTCTCTCCTGGAGGCGCTCAGTCAGACCGAGTGCTGACATGTGGCTAGACGCTCCTCGGGGCGCGTCTTGCTTGGGCCTCTCTCCTGGAGGCGCTCAGTCAGACCGAGTGCTGACATGTGGCAAGACGCTCCTCGGGCCGCATCTTGCTTGGGCTTCTCTCCTGGAGGCTCTCAGTCAGACCCATTGTTGTCATGTGGCAAGACGCTCCTCGGAGCGCGTCTTGCTTGGGCCTCTCTCCTGGAGGCGCTCAGTCAGACCCAGTGTTGACATGTGGTAAGACGCTCCTCCGGGCGCGTCTTGCTTGGGCCTCTCACCTGGAGGCGCTCAGTCAGACCCAGTGTTGAAATGTGGCAGGACGCTCCTCGGGGCGCGTCTTGCTTGGGCCTCTCTCCTGGGGAGGCGATCAGTCAGACCCAGTGTTGACATGTGTCAAGACGCTCCTCGGGCGTTTCTTGCTTGGGCCTCTCTCCTGGAGGCGCTCAGTCAGACCCAGTGTTGACATGTGGCAAGACGCTCCTCGGGGCGCGTCTTGCTTGGGCCTCTCTCCTGGAGGCGCTCAGTCAGACCTAGTGCTGACATGTGGCAAGACGCTCCTCGGGGCGCTTCTTGCTTGGGCTTCTCTCCTGGGGGCCCTCAGTCAGACCCTTCGTTGACATGTGGCAAGACGCTCCTCGGGGCGCGTCTTGCTTGGCCCTCTCTCCTGAAGGCACTCAGTCAGACCGAGTAGTGACATGTGACAAGACGCTCCTCGGGGCGCGTCTTGCTTGGGCCTCTCTCCTGGAGGCGCTCATTCAGACCCAGTGTTCACATGTGGCAAGACGCTCCTCGGGGCGCGTCTTGCTTGGGCCTCTCTCCTGGAGGCGCTCAGTCAGACCCATTGTTGACATGTGGCAAGACGCTCCTCGGGGCACGTCTTGCTTGGGCCTCTCTCCTGGAGGCGCTCAGTCAGACCGAGTTCTGACATCTGAAAAGACGCTCCTCGGGGCGCGTCTTGCTTGGGCTTCTCTGCTGGAGGCCCTCAGTCAGACCCAGTGTTGACATGTGGCAAGATGCTCCTCGGGGCGCGTCTTGCTTGGGCCTCTCTCCTGGAGGCGCTCATTCAGACCCAGTGTTCACATGTGGCAAGACGCTCCTCGGGGCGCGTCTTGCTTGGTCCTCTCTCCTGGAGGCGCTCAGTCAGACCCATTGTTGACATGTGGCAAGACGCTCCTCGGGGCACGTCTTGCTTGGGCCTCTCTCCTGGAGGCGCTCAGTCAGACCTAGTGCTGACATGTGGCAAGACGCACCTCGGGGCGCGTCTTGCTTGGGCATCTCTCCTGGAGGCGCTCATTCAGACCCAGTGTTCACATGTGGCAAGACGCTCCTCGGGGCGCGTCTTGCTTGGGCCTCTCTCCTGGAGGCGCTCAGTCAGACCCATTGTTGACATGTGGCAAGACGCTCCTCGGGGCACGTCTTGCTTGGGCCTCTCTCCTGGAGGCGCTCAGTCAGACCGAGTTCTGACATCTGAAAAGACGCTCCTCGGGGCGCGTCTTGCTTGGGCTTCTCTGCTGGAGGCCCTCATTCAGACCCATTGTTGACATGTGGCAAGACGCTACTCGGGGCGCGTCTTATTTGGGCCTCTCTCCTGGAGGCGCTCAGTAAGACCGAGTGCTGACATGTGGCAAGACGCTCCTCGGGGCGCGTATTGCTTGGGCTTCTCTCCTGGAGGCCCTCAGTCAGACCCATTGTTGACATGTGGCAAGATGCTCCTCGGGGCGCATCTTGCTTGGGCCTCTCTCCTTGAGGCCCTCTGTCAGACCCAGTGTTGACATGTGGCAAAACGCTCCTCCGGGTGCGTCTTGCTTGGGCCTCTCTCCTGGAGGCGCTCAGTCAGACCCAGTGTTGACATGTGGCAAGACGCTCCTTGGGGCGCGTCTTGCTTGGGCCTCTCTCCTGGAGGCGCTCAGTCAGACCGAGTGCTGACATGTGGCAAGACGCTCCCCGGGGCGCGTCTTGCTGGGGCTTCTCTCATGGAGGCACTCAGTCAGACCAAGTGTTGCCATGTGTCAAGACGCTCCTCGGGGGTTTCTTGCTTGGGCTTCTCTCCCGGAGGCGCTCAGTCAGACCCAGTGTTGACATGTGACAAGACGCTACTCGGGGCGCGTCTTGCTTGGGCCTCTCTCCTGGAGGCGCTCAGTCAGACCGAGTGCTGACATGTGGCAAGACGCTCCTTGGGGCGCGTCTTGCTTGGACTTCTCTCCTCTAGGCCCTCAGTCAGACCCATTGTTGACATGTGGCAAGACGCTCCTCGCGGCGCATCTTGCTTGGGCTTTTCTCCTGGAGGCTGTCAGTCAGACCCATTGTTGTCATGTGGCAAGACGCTCCTCGGGGCACGTCTTGCTTGGGCCTCTCTCCTGGAGGCGCTCAGTCAGACCGAGTGCTGACATGTGGCAAGACGCTCCTCGGGGCGCGTCTTGCTTGGGCCTCTCTCCTGGAGGCGCTCAGTCAGACCGAGTGCTGACATGTGGCAAGACGCTCCTCGGGGCGCATCTTGCTTGGGCTTCTCTCCTGGAGGCTCTCAGTCAGACCCATTGTTGTCATGTGGCAAGACGCTCCTCGGGGCGCGTCTTGCTTGGGCCTCTCTCCTGGAGGCGCTCAGCCAGACCCAGTGTTGACATGTGGCAAGACGGTCCTCCGGGCGCGTCTTGCTTGGGCCTCTCACCTGGAGGCGCTCAGTCAGACCCAGTGTTGACATGTGGCAAGACGCTCCTCGGGGCGCGTCTTGCTTGGGCCTCTCTCCTGGGGAGGCAATCAGTCAGACCCAGTGTTGACATGTGTCAAGACTCTCCTCGGGCGTTTCTTGCTTGGGCCTCTCTACTGGAGGCGCTCAGTCAGACCCAGTGTTGACATGTGGCAAGACGCTCCTCGGGGCGCGTCTTGCTTGGGCCTCTCTCCTGGAGGCGCTCAGTCAGACCTAGTGCTGACATGTGGCAAGACGCTCCTCGGGGCGCGTCTTGCTTGGGCCTCTCTCCTGGAGGCGCTCAGTCAGACCGAGTGCTGACATGTGGCAAGACGCTCCTCGGGGCACGTCTTGCTGGGGCTTCTCTCCTGGAGGCGCTCAGTCAGACCCAGTGTTGACATGTGACAAGACGCTCCTCGGGGCGCGTCTTTCTTGGGCCTCTCTCCTGGAGGCGCTCAGTCAGACCCAGAGGTGACATGTGGCAAGACGCTCCTCGGGGCGCGTCTTGCTTGGGCCTCTCTCCTGGAGGCCCTCTGTCAAACCCAGTGTTGACATGTGGCAAGATGCTCCTCGGGGCGCATCTTGCTTGGGCCTCTCTCCTGGATGCGCTCAGTCATACCGAGTGCTGACATGTGGCAAGACGCTCCTCGGGGCACGTCTTGCTGGGGCTTCTCTCCTGGAGGCGCTCAGTCAGACCCAGTGTTGACATGTGACAAGACGCTCCTCGGGGCGCGTCTTGCTTGGGCCTCTCTCCTGGAGGCGCTCAGTCAGACCCAGTGTTGACATGTGGCAAGACGCTCCCTGGGGCGCCTCTTGCTCGGGCTTCTCTCCTGGAGGCCCTCAGTCAGACCCATTGTTGACATGTGGCAAGACGCTCCTCGGGGCACGTCTTGCTTGGGCCTCTCTCCTGGAGGCACTCAGTCAGACCGAGTAGTGACATGTGACAAGACGCTCCTCGGGGCGCGTCTTGCTTGGGCCTCTCTCCTGGGGGCGCTCAGTCAGACCCAGTGTTGACATGTGGCAAGATGCTCCTCGGGGCGCGTCTTGCTTGGGCCTCTCTCCTGGAGGCGCTCAGTCAGACCTAGTGCTGACATGTGGCAAGACGCTCCTCGGGGCGCGTCTTGCTTGGGCCTCTCTCCTGGAGGCGCTCAGTCAGACCGAGTGCTGACATGTGGCAAGACGCTCCTCGGGGCACGTCTTGCTGGGGCTTCTCTCCTGGAGGCGCTCAGTCAGACCCAGTGTTGACATGTGACAAGACGCTCCTCGGGGCGCGTCTTTCTTGGGCCTCGCTCCTGGAGGCGCTCAGTCAGACCCAGAGGTGACATGTGGCAAGACGCTCCTCGGGGCGCATCTTGCTTGGGCCTCTCTCATGGAGGCCCTCTGTCAAACCCAGTGTTGACATGTGGCAAGATGCTCCTCGGGGCGCATCTTGCTTGGGCCTCTCTCCTGGATGCGCTCAGTCACACCGAGTGCTGACATGTGGCAAGACGCTCCTCGGGGCACGTCTTGCTGGGGCTTCTCTCCTGGAGGCGCTCAGTCAGACCCAGTGTTGACATGTGACAAGACGCTCCTCGGGGCGCGTCTTGCTTGGGCCTCTCTCCTGGAGGCGCTCAGTCAGACCCAGTGTTGAAATGTGGCAAGACGCTCCCTGGGGCGCTTCTTGCTTGGGCTTCTCTCCTGGAGGCCCTCAGTCAGACCCATTGTTGACATGTGGCAAGACGCTCCTCGGGGCACGTCTTGCTTGGGCCTCTCTCCTGGAGGCACTCAGTCAGACCGAGTAGTGACATGTGACAAGACGCTCCTCGGGGCGCGTCTTGCTTGGGCCTCTCTCCTTGGGGCGCTCAGTCAGACCCAGTGTTGACATGTGGCAAGATGCTCCTCGGGGCGCGTCTTGCTTGTGCCTCTCTCCTGGAGGTGCTCAGTCAGACCCAGTGTTCACATGTGGCAAGACGCTCCTCGGGGCGCGTCTTGCTTGGGCTTCTCTCCTGGAGGCCCTCAGTCAGACCCATTGTTGACATGTGGCAAGACGCTCCTCGGGGCGCGTCTTATTTGGGCCTCTCTCCTGGAGGCGCTCAGTAAGACCGAGTGCTGACATGTGGCATGACGCTCCTCGGGGCGCTTCTTGCTTGGGCTTCTCTCCTGGAGGCCCTCAGTCAGACCCATTGTTGACATGTGGCAAGATGCTCCTCGGGGCGCATCTTGCTTGGGCCTCTCTCCTTGAGGCCCTCTGTCAGACCCAGTGTTGACATGTGGCAAAACGCTCCTCCGGGCGCGTCTTGCTTGGGCCTCTCTCCTGGAGGCGCTCAGTCAGACCCAGTGTTGACATGTGGCAAGACGCTCCTTGGGGCGCGTCTTGCTTGGGCCTCTCTCCTGGAGGCGCTCAGTCAGACCGAGTGCTGACATGTGGCAAGACGCTCCCCGGGGTGCGTCTTGCTGGGGCTTCTCTCATGGAGGCACTCAGTCAGACCCAGTGTTGACATGTGGCAAGACGCTCCTCGGGGCGCGTCTTGCTTGGGCCTCTCTCCTGGAGGCGCTCAGTCAGACCTAGTGCTGAAATGTGGCAAGACACTCCTCGAGCGCGTTTTGCTTGGGCTTCTCTCCTGGAGGCCCTCAGTCAGACCCTTCGTTGACATGTGGCAAGATGCTCCTCGGGGCACATCTTGCTTGGGCCTCTCTCCTGGAGGCGCTCAGTCAGACCCAGTGTTGACATGTGGCAAGACGCTCCTCGGGGCGCGTCTTGCTTGGCCCTCTCTCCTGGAGGCGCTCAGTCAGACCGAGTGCTGACATGTGGCAAGAAGCTCCTCGCGGCGCGTCTTGCTTGGGCTTCTCTCCTGGAGGCCCTCAGTCAGACCCATTGTTGACATGTGGCAAGACGCTCCTCGGGGCGCGTCTTGCTTGGGCCTCTCTCCAGAAGGCCCTCAATCAGACCCAGTGTTGACACGTGGCAAGACGCTCCTCGGGGCGCTTCTTGCTTGGGCCTCTCTCCTGGAGGTGCTCAGTCAGACCCAGTGGTGACATGTGGCAAGACGCTCCTCGGGGCGCGTATTGCTTGGGCCTCTCTCCTGGATGCCCTCTGTCAGACCCAGTGTTGACATGTGGCAAGACTCTCCTCGGGGCGCGTCTTGCTTGGGCTTCTCTCATGGAGGCACTCAGTCAGACCCACTGTTGACATGTGTCAAGACGCTCCTCGGGGCGTGTCTTGCTTGGGCCTCTCTCCTGGAGGCGCTCAGTCAGACCCAGTGTTGACATGTGGCAAGACGCTCCCCGGGGCACTTCTTGCTTGGGCTTCTCTCCGGGAGGCCCTCAGTCAGACCCATTGTTGACATGTGGCAAGACGCTCCTCGGGGCACGTCTTGCTTGGGCCTCTCTCCTGGAGGCACTCAGTCAGACCGAGTAGTGACATGTGACAAGACGCTCCTCGGGGCGCGTCTTGCTTGGGCCTCTCTCCTGGAGGCGCTCATTCAGACCCAGTGTTCACATGTGGCAAGACGCTCCTCGGGGCGCGTCTTGCTTGGGCCTCTCTCCTGGAGGCGCTCAGTCAGACCCATTGTTGACATGTGGCAAGACGCTCCTCGGGGCACGTCTTGCTTGGGCCTCTCTCCTGGAGGCGCTCAGTCAGACCGAGTTCTGACATCTGAAAAGACGCTCCTCGGGGCGCGTCTTGCTTGGGCTTCTCTGCTGGAGGCCCTCAGTCAGACCCAGTGTTGACATGTGGCAAGATGCTCCTCGGGGCGCGTCTTGCTTGGGCCTCTCTCCTGGAGGCGCTCATTCAGACCCAGTGTTCACATGTGGCAAGACGCTCCTCGGGGCGCGTCTTGCTTGGTCCTCTCTCCTGGAGGCGCTCAGTCAGACCCATTGTTGACATGTGGCAAGACGCTCCTCGGGGCACGTCTTGCTTGGGCCTCTCTCCTGGAGGCGCTCAGTCAGACCTAGTGCTGACATGTGGCAAGACGCACCTCGGGGCGCGTCTTGCTTGGGCATCTCTCCTGGAGGCGCTCATTCAGACCCAGTGTTCACATGTGGCAAGACGCTCCTCGGGGCGCGTCTTGCTTGGGCCTCTCTCCTGGAGGCGCTCAGTCAGACCCATTGTTGACATGTGGCAAGACGCTCCTCGGGGCACGTCTTGCTTGGGCCTCTCTCCTGGAGGCGCTCAGTCAGACCGAGTTCTGACATCTGAAAAGACGCTCCTCGGGGCGCGTCTTGCTTGGGCTTCTCTGCTGGAGGCCCTCAGTCAGACCCATTGTTGACATGTGGCAAGACGCTACTCGGGGCGCGTCTTATTTGGGCCTCTCTCCTGGAGGCGCTCAGTAAGACCGAGTGCTGACATGTGGCAAGACGCTCCTCGTGGCGCTTCTTGCTTGGGCTTCTCTCCTGGAGGCCATCAGTCAGACCCATTGTTGACATGTGGCAAGATGCTCCTCGGGGCGCATCTTGCTTGGGCCTCTCTCCTTGAGGCCCTCTGTCAGACCCATTGTTGACATGTGGCAAGATGCTCCTCGGGGCGCATCTTGCTTGGGCCTCTCTCCTGGAGGCGCTCAGTAAGACCGAGTGCTGACATGTGGCAAGACGCTCCTCGTGGCGCTTCTTGCTTGGGCTTCTCTCCTGGAGGCCCTCAGTCAGACCCATTGTTGACATGTGGCAAGATGCTCCTCGGGGCGCATCTTGCTTGGGCCTCTATCCTGGAGGCGCTCAGTCAGACCGAGTGCTGACATGTGGCAAGACGCTCCCCGGGGCGCGTCTTGCTGGGGCTTCTCTCATGGAGGCACTCAGTCAGACCAAGTGTTGACATGTGTCAAGACGCTCCTCGGGGGTTTCTTGCTTGGGCTTCTCTCCCGGAGGCGCTCAGTCAGACCCAGTGTTGACATGTGACAAGACGCTACTCGGGGCGCGTCTTGCTTGGGCCTCTCTCCTGGAGGCGCTCAGTCAGACCGAGTGCTGACATGTGGCAAGACGCTCCTTGGGGCGCGTCTTGCTTGGACTTCTCTCCTCTAGGCCCTCAGTCAGACCCATTGTTGACATGTGGCAAGACGCTCCTCGGGGCGCATCTTGCTTGGGCTTTTCTCTTGGAGGCTGTCAGTCAGACCCATTGTTGTCATGTGGCAAGACGCTCCTCGGGGCGCGTCTTGCTTGGGCCTCTCTCCTGGAGGCGCTCAGTCAGACCGAGTGCTGACATGTGGCAAGACGCTCCTCGGGGCGCGTCTTGCTTGGGCCTCTCTCCTGGAGGCGCTCAGTCAGACCGAGTGCTGACATGTGGCAAGACGCTCCTCGGGGCGCATCTTGCTTGGGCTTCTCTCCTGGAGGCTCTCAGTCAGACCCATTGTTGTCATGTGGCAAGACGCTCCTCGGGGCGCGTCTTGCTTGGGCCTCTCTCCTGGAGGCGCTCAGCCAGACCCAGTGTTGACATGTGGCAAGACGCTCCTCGGGGCGCGTCTTGCTTGGGCCTCTCTCCTGGGGAGGCAATCAGTCAGACCCAGTGTTGACATGTGTCAAGACTCTCCTCGGGCGTTTCTTGCTTGGGCCTCTCTACTGGAGGCGCTCAGTCAGACCCAGTGTTGACATGTGGCAAGACGCTCCTCGGGGCGCGTCTTGCTTGGGCCTCTCTCCTGGAGGCGCTCAGTCAGACCTAGTGCTGACATGTGGCAAGACGCTCCTCGGGGCGCGTCTTGCTTGGGCCTCTCTCCTGGAGACGCTCAGTCAGACCGAGTGCTGACATGTGGCAAGACGCTCCTCGGGGCACGTCTTGCTGGGGCTTCTCTCCTGGAGGCGCTCAGTCAGACCCAGTGTTGACATGTGACAAGACGCTCCTCGGGGCACGTCTTTCTTGGGCCTCTCTCCTGGAGGCGCTCAGTCAGACCCAGAGGTGACATGTGGCAAGACGCTCCTCGGGGCGCGTCTTGCTTGGGCCTCTCTCCTGGAGGCCCTCTGTCAAACCCAGTGTTGACATGTGGCAAGATGCTCCTCGGGGCGCATCTTGCTTGGGCCTCTCTCCTGGATGCGCTCAGTCATACCGAGTGCTGACATGTGGCAAGACGCTCCTCGGGGCACGTCTTGCTGGGGCTTCTCTCCTGGAGGCGCTCAGTCAGACCCAGTGTTGACATGTGACAAGACGCTCCTCGGGGCGCGTCTTGCTTGGGCCTCTCTCCTGGAGGCGCTCAGTCAGACCCAGTGTTGACATGTGGCAAGACGCTCCCTGGGGCGCTTCTTGCTTGGGCTTCTCTCCTGGAGGCCCTCAGTCAGACCCATTGTTGACATGTGGCAAGACGCTCCTCGGGGCACGTCTTGCTTGGGCCTCTCTCCTGGAGGCACTCAGTCAGACCGAGTAGTGACATGTGACAAGACGCTCCTCGGGGCGCGTCTTGCTTGGGCCTCTCTCCTGGGGGCGCTCAGTCAGACCCAGTGTTGACATGTGGCAAGATGCTCCTCGGGGCGCGTCTTGCTTGTGCCTCTCTCCTGGAGGCGCTCAGTCAGACCCAGTGTTCACATGTGGCAAGACGCTCCTCGGGGCGCGTCTTGCTTGGGCTTCTCTCCTGGAGGCCCTCAGTCAGACCCATTGTTGACATGTGGCAAGACGCTCCTCGGGGCGCGTCTTATTTGGGCCTCTCTCCTGGAGGCGCTCAGTAAGCCCGAGTGCTGACATGTGGCAAGACGCTCCTCGGGGCGCTTCTTGCTTGGGCTTCTCTCCTGGAGGCCCTCAGTCAGACCCATTGTTGACATGTGGCAAGATGCTCCTCGGGGCGCATCTTGCTTGGGCCTCTCTCCTTGAGGCCCTCTGTCAGACCCAGTGTTGACATGTGGCAAAACGCTCCTCCGGGCGCGTCTTGCTTGGGCCTCTCTCCTGGAGGCGCTCAGTCAGACCCAGTGTTGACATGTGGCAAGACGCTCCTTGGGGCGCGTCTTGCTTGGGCCTCTCTCCTGGAGGCGCTCAGTCAGACCGAGTGCTGACATGTGGCAAGACGCTCCCCGGGGCGCGTCTTGCTGGGGCTTCTCTCATGGAGGCACTCAGTCAGACCCAGTGTTGACATGTGGCAAGACGCTCCTCAGGGCGCATCTTGCTTGTGCCTCTCTCCTGGGGAGGCGATCAGTCAGACCCAGTGTTGACATGTGTCAAGACGCTCCTCGGGCGTTTCTTGCTTGGGCCTCTCTCCCGGAGGCGCTCAGTCAGACCCAGTGTTGACATGTGACAAGACGCTCCTCGGGGCGCATCTTGCTTGGGCTTTTCTCCTGGAGGCTCTCAGTCAGACCCATTGTTGTCATGTGGCAAGACGCTCCTCGGGGCGCGTCTTGCTTGGGCCTCTCTCCTGGAGGCGCTCAGTCAGACCGAGTGCTGACATGTGGCTAGACGCTCCTCGGGGCGCGTCTTGCTTGGGCCTCTCTCCTGGAGGCGCTCAGTCAGACCGAGTGCTGACATGTGGCAAGACGCTCCTCGGGGCGCATCTTGCTTGGGCTTCTCTCCTGGAGGCTCTCAGTCAGACCCATTGTTGTCATGTGGCAAGACGCTCCTCGGAGCGCGTCTTGCTTGGGCCTCTCTCCTGGAGGCGCTCAGTCAGACCCAGTGTTGACATGTGGTAAGACGCTCCTCCGGGCGCGTCTTGCTTGGGCCTCTCACCTGGAGGCGCTCAGTCAGACCCAGTGTTGACATGTGGCAGGACGCTCCTCGGGGCGCGTCTTGCTTGGGCCTCTCTCCTGGGGAGGCGATCAGTCAGACCCAGTGTTGACATGTGTCAAGACGCTCCTCGGGCGTTTCTTGCTTGGGCCTCTCTCCTGGAGGCGCTCAGTCAGACCCAGTGTTGACATGTGGCAAGACGCTCCTCGGGGCGCGTCTTGCTTGGGCCTCTCTCCTGGAGGCGCTCAGTCAGACCTAGTGCTGACATGTGGCAAGACGCTCCTCGGGGCGCTTCTTGCTTGGGCTTCTCTCCTGGGGGCCCTCAGTCAGACCCTTCGTTGACATGTGGCAAGACGCTCCTCGGGGCGCGTCTTGCTTGGCCCTCTCTCCTGGAGGCGCTCAGTCAGACCGAGTGCTGACATGTGGCAAGACGCTCCTCGGGGCGCATCTTGCTTGGGCTTCTCTCCTGGAGGCCCTCACTCAGACCCATTGTTGACATGTGGCAAGACGCTCCTCCGGGCGCATCTTGCTTGGGCCTCTCTCCTGGAGGCGCTCAGTCAGACCGAGTGCTGACATGTGGCAAGACGCTCCTCGGGGCACGTCTTGCTGGGGCTTCTCTCCTGGAGGCGCTCAATCAGACCCAGTGTTGACATGTGACAAGACGCTCCTCGGGGCGCGTCTTTCTTGGGCCTCTCTCCTGGAGGCGCTCAGTCAGACCCAGAGGTGACATGTGGCAAGACACTCCTCGGGGTGCGTCTTGCTTGGGCCTCTCTCCTGGAGGCCCTCTGTCAAACCCAGTGTTGACATGTGGCAAGATGCTCCTCGGGGCGCATCTTGCTTGGGCCTCTCTCCTGGAGGCGCTCAGTCATACCGAGTGCTGACATGTGGCAAGACGCTCCTCGGGGCACGTCTTGCTGGGGCTTCTCTCCTGGAGGCGCTCAGTCAGACCCAGCGTTGACATGTGGCAAGACACTCCTTGGGGCGCATCTTGCTTGGGCCTCTCTCATGGAGGCCCTCTGTCAGACCCAGTGTTGACATGTGTCAAGACGCTCCTCGGGGCACATCTTGCTTTGGCCTCTCTCCTGGAGGCGCTCAGTCAGACCGAGTGCTGACATGTGGCAAGAAGCTCCTCGGGGCGCGTCTTCCTTGGGCTTCTCTCCTGGAGGCCCTCAGTCAGACCCATTGTTGACATGTGGCAAGACGCTCCTCGGGGCGCGTATTGCTCTGGCCTCTCTCCTGGATGCCCTCTGTCAGACCCAGTGTTGACATGTGGCAAGACTCTCCTCGGGGCGCGTCTTGCTTGGGCTTCTCACATGGAGGCCCTCAGTCAGACCCATTGTTGACATGTGACAAGACGCTCCTCGGGGCACGTCTTGCTTGGGCCTACCTCCTGGAGGCGCTCAGTCAGACCGAGTAGTGACATGTGACAAGACGCTCCTCGGGGCGCGTCTTGCTGGGGCTTCTCTCATGGAGGCACTCAGTCAGACCCAGTGTTGACATGTGGCAAGACGCTCCTCGGGGCGCGTGTTGCTTAGACCTCTCTCCTGGAGGCGCTCAGCCAGACCCAGTGTTGACATGTGTCAAAACGCTCCTCGGGCGTTTCTTGCTTGGGCCTCTCTCCTGGAGGCGCTCAGTCAGACCCAGAGGTGACATGTGGCAAGACGCTCCTCGGGCCTCTCTCCTGGAGCACTCAGTCAGACCGAGTGCTGACATGAGGTAAGATGCTCCTCAGGGCGCGTCTTGCTGGGGCCTCTCTCCTGGAGGTGCTCAATCAGACCCAGTGGTGACACGTGGCAAGACGCTCCTCGGGGCGCGTCTTGCTTGGGCCTGTCTCCTGGAGGAGCTCAGTCAGACCCAGTGGTGACACGTGGCAAGATGCTCCTCGGGGCGCATCTTGCTTGGGCCTCTCTCCTGGAGGCGTTAAGTCAGACCCAGTGTTGACACGTGGCAAGACGCTCCTCGGGGCGCGTCTTGCTTGGGCCTCTCTCATGGAGGCCCTCTGTCAGACCCAGTGTTGACACATGGCAAGACGCTCCTCAGGGCGCTTCTTGCTTGGGCCTCTCTCCTGGAGGTGCTCAGTCAGACCCAGTGGTGACATGTGGCAAGACGCTCCTCCGGGCGCGTCTTGCTTGGGCCTCTCTCCTGGAGGCGCTCAGTCAGACCGAGTGCTGACATGAGGTAAGATGCTCCTCAGGGCGCGTCTTGCTGGGGCCTCTCTCCTGGAGGTGCTCAATCAGACCCAGTGGTGACACGTGGCAAGACGCTCCTCGGGGCGCGTCTTGCTTGGGCCTGTCTCCTGGAGGAGCTCAGTCAGACCCAGTGGTGACACGTGGCAAGACGCTCCTCGGGGCGCATCTTGCTTGGGCCTTTCTCCTGGAGGCGCTAAGTCAGACCCAGTGTTGACACGTGGCAAGACGCTCCTCGGGGCGCGTCTTGCTTGGGCCTCTCTCCTGGAGGCGCGCAGTCAGACCCAGTGTTGACATGTGGCAAGACACTCCTCGGGGCGCGTCTTGCTTGGGCCTCTCTCATGGAGGCCCTCTGTCAGACCCAGTGTTGACACATGGCAAGACGCTCCTCGGGGCGCTTCTTGCTTGGGCCTCTCTCCTGGAGGCGCTCAGTCAGACCCAGTGGTGACATGTGGCAAGACGCTCCTCGGGGCGCGTATTGCTTGGGCCTCTCTCCTGGATGCCCTCTGTCAGACCCAGTGTTGACATGTGGCAAGACGCTCCTCGGGGCGCGTTTTGCTTGGGCCTCTCTCCAGAAGGCCCTCAATCAGACCTAGTGTTGACACGTGGCAAGACGCTCCTCGGGGCGCTTCTTGCTTGGGCCTCTCTCCTGGAGGCGCTCAGTCAGACCCAGTGGTGACATGTGGCAGGACGCTCCTCGGGGCACATCTTGCTTGGGCCTCTCTCCTGGAGGCGCTCAGTCAGACCCAGTGTTGACATGTGGCAAGACGCTCCTCGGGGCGCGTCTTGCTTGGGCCTCTCTCCTGGAGGTTCTCAGTCACACACAGTGTTGACATGTGGCAAGACGCTCCTCGGGGCACGTCTTGCTTGGGCCTCTCTCCTTGAGGCCCTCTGTCAGACCCAGTGTTGACATGTGGCAAAACGCTCCTCCGGGCGCGTCTTGTTTGGGCCTGTCTCCTGGAGGAGCTCAGTCAGACCCAGTGGTGACACGTGGCAAGACGCTCCTCGGGGCGCATCTTGCTTGGGCCTCTCTCCTGGAGGCGCTAAGTCAGACCCAGTGTTGACACTTGGCAAGACGCTCCTCGGGGCGCGTCTTGCTTGGGCCTCTCTCCTGGACGCGCTCAGTCAGACCCAGTGTTGACATGTGGCAAGACACTCCTCGGGGCGCGTCTTGCTTGGGCCTCTCTCATGGAGGCCCTCTGTCGGACCCAGTGTTGACATGTGTCAAGACGCTCCTCGGGGCGCATCTTGCTTTGGCCTCTCTCCTGGAGGCACTCAGTCAGACCGAGTGCTGACATGTGGCAAGAAGCTCCTCAGGGCGTGTCTTGCTTGGGCTTCTCTCCTGGAGGCCCTCAGTCAGACCCATTGTTGACATGTGGCAAGACGCTCCTCGGGGCGCGTCTTGCTTGGGCCTCTCTCCAGAAGGCCCTCAATCAGACCCAGTGTTGACAACCTGCTAAAGTTTGACATAATATTCAGGGGCAAAAGCAATCACCCCTGACAGTGCCTGTGAAGAAGAATTTCCCTAAGGGGACAATAAATAAATAAATAAATAAATGAATGAATGATGGAAGGGAGGGAGGGAGAGGGAGAGGGAGAGAGTGAGAGAGAGTGAGTGAGAGAGTGAGTGAGAGAGAGAGTGAGAGAGAGAGAGAGAGAGAGAGAGAGAGCGAAAGAAAGGAAGGACCGTCCATCCGTCTGTCTTTCTGTCTATATAAACACCAGACAAAACCCAAGAGCACAGCAGCACTGTGGATTAACAGCAGTGTGTCCCCTACATTAGCTTAGCTGTGATGCTGAATCGCAGCTGAATTCAGCTCCATGCCAACAAAACACAGAGAATGGAACTTGTGGCCAAAGGCTATGCATGGCATCATGCATTTACCTGTCCAAGGATGATGAAATCTTCTATCTTCTCCTTGAAGATGGATGGCAAGAGGAGAAGTGCCCCCTTGAAGTCAATTCCTGAAGCCCTCCTAAAACGGACCTAACGACGTCAGCGTTCCTTACATAAATGACTCAATGCTTAAATAATTAATGTATGGGTAAAACATTTTTTTAAACAAGTTTCTCCTATGTTTCTCTGAACAGTGGTTCATGGGCGTCTCTAAAGCCCTTTTCAGATAGACATTCTGGAACATTTGTGGACAATTCAATCCGGTTTTTAACCGGAACTGTGCTTTCAGACACACCACTTTTGTACCGGAACTTGTCCTTTCGGCTGCATTCACACAGCAGGGAAAAGTTCCAGATGTCTGGGGGGGGGGGGGGGGGGGGGGGGGGGGGCATAGTGCAGCGGGCGCACATGCGTCATTTACCCAAACAAAGCCATTCAGTCAAACATGGAAGAGATAGAATTCCTCTCACTGATTGGACTTATGTTAAGCATAATTCTGTGCACACGAAGACGCATAAGAGACCTGGATGATGAAGCTCAATGGTTAAAAGGAATCACGGAAGCGGTGTGATGCGCTCCGTTGCGCGTCTAGACGGTACCGTAGGAGGCTTGTATGGAAGGCCAAAATGTCGCCATCTCTTAACTAGACGTTGGGAAAGTGGAGTATTTCGGTGGTTTTGGCTTTCCACAGACGAGGTGCCATGGTTCGCCGGGTTCGCCGCATGTTATACAGCAGCGAGCTATCCAGGTGTGCACAGCGTCCCCCGGTCCCCTCCTCCTCCCCCTCCTCCCTGTCCGGAACTCTACCTCACCAGTCTGAAGCAGCCACCTTGTCCGTAACAAGTCCGGACCTGTTACTAGGGGCTTCGTCCGGATAAATTCCGGGACACGTTATCCAGATGTTTGTATTCAGACACAAAGGTCTTACGGACAGAGTCTGGAACATTTCCGTTTTTCATGGCCTGTCTGAAGGGGGCTTTACTTGCAATTTGCTCTTTAAGAATAAGATTTTCTGTTCATATTATGTGTATAACTTGTAAAGTTTGAGTAGTTTAAAGACACACTGTGGGAAGTATATGTACATATCTGCATTCTTGTCAGTTCTTAAATGCAAAGATCACTGCTACTCTCATCATATTTTTCAGGTTATGGTGTTATTGCCACTAAAAATATTGATCCAGGAGAATTCTTGCTGGAGTATGTTGGAAAACATATCACTGGGTTGGAAGGAGAGGCCCTGTATAAACGTTACTCAGACGTGGATGCAGCATTTTTGTTTTTCTACTGCTTCCAAGGAGAAACTTTTTGGTAAGTACAATTACACGAACCTCCTAACTAGAACTAGAACAAGTTCATCAATAACTGTAAGTAAGAAGTCCTGATTTGCAGTGTTGATGGCAGTAAATATACGGCAAGACTTGGACGATTCATGAATGACGATCACATCAAGCCAAACAGCAAAGTGAAAATAGTAAGAAACACAGAAGTGTTATGTAAAAACATTTCAAACAATATGCTGACTAATTCATTTCTGTCTGTTCCTTTTTGGTCCAAAGGTACTGGATGAGCAGAAAAGACCCCACCTGTGTGCATTTGCAATCAAAGAAATACTAGCAGGAGAAGAAGTTGTTTATGACTATGGAGACTCTAACTGCTCATGGCGACAGGTATTTATATTTTTATTTACATCCATTGTTTTTATCCATTGCATGTTTTATTATATGCCATTAGTCTCAAGGATTACACCATTGTCATCTCTTAACATTAGTGATATTGTAAATGTGTTTTGGAAACTGGTATAAATGTATTTATTAAATACATTGAAACACTTAAAATGCTTTCTAAAGCTTATCAATGAGTAAAATAAAACTTACATATTTTAATTTCATACTGTAAATGTCTTTTTTCTTCTTCTTTTTTTTTTTAGAAAACCTCTGTGTCTCCTTGTAGTGAGCACATGGAAAAGAAGGTGAAGCTATGTGGAGGTTTTTTGCCTCCATGTCTATACAAAGAAAAAAAATCCTATTATGTTTAAACAATTGTATGCTTTTCATATTCTCATGTTTTTCTATTGTTCGATTGTTTCTTTAATTTTTAAGGAATCCCGTTGGAGGAGATTTCTCGAAATTTTTGACTCTGAGCCTGGTGTGGTGAAAATTGATGGCCTTGTATTCAACCAAAAACAGAAGATTGCAAATGGATGCAATGCAGCAGAAGTGTTTCCAGGAGTCTTTCACAACTGCCTTGTGGCAGTTAAACGAGTTGCTAAACACGTTTGTGAAAAGGAATTGGAAATAGCAAATTTTCTTTGTTCAGAAAAGTTACAAACTGAACATCTGTTGCAGCCCCTTACTGTGTTGGAAGACACATATTTTGCCTACTTCGTCTCCCATCTCTGCGAATATAATCTCATGGAACTGATTGAAAATAAAGATTTTCCTGAGAGACAAAACTTGACAGAGCAGCGAAGACTACAGATCTGCCAAGAGTTATTGCTGGGACTTGAGGAACTGCACTCGCATGGAATTTTGCACAGAGATTTGAAGCCTGAAAACATCTTGTTTGGTAAAAGAAATGTCATGGCAAAACTATCCTGTTATTTTTACTTATAAATGTAAAAGATCAAAATGTTAGTTTGAATGATTTTACGGTTCAATGTTTGAATTAGTAAATTACCTTTTTTTTCTTTTTTGTACAGATATCAACAATAAACTTTACATTGGAGACTTTGGAGCAAGCAGGAAACTGGATCTTGCACAGACAACGTTGTTTTCACAAATGGCTGGATCCTTTTCCTGGTCCAGTTATGAGGATGTTGGAGGTCTAAAGTATAGATACAAGAAGGAATCAGATATCCAAGTATGTTCACCTTGTAAATGTTATATGATGGTTTATTTTGATCCATAATCAGCAAGTGTTTGGATTTCTTCAAATGTAATAATAGAATTACACCATGGTAAAATGCCCATTTGTAAATATTCAAAGTATTTAATTAGGGATGAGTGAGTACACCACTGTCTGTATCTGTATCTGTTCAACCACCTAAATCACCTATATCTGTACTCGGAGTGGGCGTGGCCTAACCCGGAAGTGGGTGTAGTTTAACCGGAAGTGGGTGTGGTTTACATCAATACATTATTTTTAAGCCTGATATTGATATGGATTGATCAGAAGTTGCTATGCATATTGTTTATTTGAAAACTATTTACAGAGCAGCCTCAGAGTTTAAATAAAATATTTTGATCACAATAGTAAAGGAATTATTACAAAACAAGTTTTTCAATAAAATCAGAACATTACTATTTAATTGCATGTATTAATACATCTGAACTCATGCAGTAGGAACTAGGAAATATGAAAGACTAGAACCAGACACAACTTTTTATTTTGATTAAACAGATTGGCCAGTAAAATAGAGAGCCCGCCCCTTCCTACACACAAAACTGCAGCCGGGAGCTCTGCTCAGTCCGTGTCCGGTTCATCTATGCACACACACAGACAGTAACGGATCTCTCTGTGCTTGCTTCACTGTTCACGTTTCTTCAGTACTCCCTATGTTTCTTCAGTTTGCTTCTTTTTAAAGTTACTTTAAAGTTATTTAAAGTTATTTTTTTCGTAACGTACGTGGTGCATTTGACAAGACAGAGCTGAAAACGGCTCGTGCTGCGTCAGCCACTGCTTCCGCTCCAGTAGGGGTTCTTTTTCCCCCCTCTCTCTCTCCTCTTCCTTTGGAGGATCCACTCCCTCTTTCCTATTCACTCTCTCTCTTTCTTTACATTTTTAATCACAATTGTCTATTTTTTGCACATTTTAAATATATTTTAAACATTTTCTAAATGATTTTTTCTATTTTACATGTTTTGTTTTTGTGAAGCGCCCTGTGATTTTTATCTTGAGAGGCGCTATAGAAAAGATCTTTTCTTCTCTCTCTCTCTTAATCTATGCACTTAAATATTAATGTTCTGATTTTATTGAAAAACTTGTTCTGTAATAGTTCCTTTACTATTGTGATCAAAAACATTTAATCTCAACTCTGAGGCTGCTCTGTAAATGGTTTTCAAATAAACAATACACATGGCAACTTCTGATCAGACATAAAATAACGTATTGATGTAAACCACACCCACTTCCGGTTAAACCACGCCCACTCCGAGGACAGATAATTTAGATGGTTGAACAGATACAGATAGTGGTGTACTCGCTCATCCTTAAAAACAATGTTGATTAAAGTGTGTGTGTGAGAGAGATACAGAGAGGGAGAGAGTGAGTGTAAAAAAAAAAACCCAGACCGGAGCGGAGGCAGTGATTGGCGCAGCATGAGCTGTTTTCAGTTCTGTTTTGTCAAATGCACCACCTACGTTACGAAAAAAGCTACTTTAAATATTAAACCAAAAAAGAGGCGAGCTAAAGAACCCCTAGGGAGTACTGAAGAAACGTGAGCAACAGTGAAGCAAAAACAGAGAAATCCGTTACTGTCTGTGTGTGTGCATGGATGCGCAGTGTTGCTCCCGGCTACAGAGTTTTGTGTGTAGGGAGGGGCGGGTGTTCCATGTGACTGGTCAACCACCAGTGTTGGGAGTAACGCGGTACAAATGTAATTAATTACTGTAATGCATTGCTTTTTGCTGTAATGTGGTAATGTAAGGCATTACAGGGAAAGAAAATGGTAATATTTACTCGGTACAATTGTCAGTAACGCGGTAATTACAATGCATTTTTAAACCCAGAATCAAGCTGTGTTTCTTAAAAATTCAAATTGCGGGAAACCCGGAAAAAGTTCCAGTATCTGCATATATGACATCATTAATGGACTCAGCTTTGCGGGCAGAGAGGACGCAGCGGTAACGGCTCAAATACTCCAGCTGCATCCTGCACGCGGTCGCTGTAACATTCACAAAATCGCTCCACTAAAACAAAATAATTCACTTGCGATCGTTCATATCAGCGCATATTCTCTGGTATTCTGTACTTTTCTGATGTGCTTTGCCTCAGCTGAGTTCATCTGGGCTCCGGTGATTTCAACTCATTGCTGCTGGAGCGCCGCACATGTGAAGATCCTTTTGGCTGATTAGTTAGAAAGTAGGAAATCTAGGAAACGGGTTTTCTGGAAGACGGAGAAAACCTGCAGCAGGCAGGAAGGTTAGAGAGAGAAAAGGCCGGAAATGATTCAAATAAAATCAAGAAAACAAAACAAAGTGCTTGAAAAGAAAAAAAAGTAGGTAGATTTATCCCCAGCACACATTTTTACCAGTGAAAAGCAATAATATATAAGCATTTAATATTTATACATGTGATAGAATCAGATCACCCCAGAAGTCAGTCCCACATCCAGGGCCGTATCAAGCATTTGGGAACCAAGGCAAATATAGGCTTGGAGCCCCCACCACCTCACTCGCTGCTCAGTTAATCTAAGATGGCAGCATGCCGAGAGTACAGATTGTTGTTGCTTTTATTTAATAAACAATCATTTTAAAGCACTGTTATTATATCTGACTGTTTTTAACAGCAATCCTAGCTCAGACACCACATCACCTTCCACCGGATGTGTCATGATTTCACCAGGCATCAGATTACCAAACTCATACTGACGTTGTTTTGTTCAAAGTAACTTAGAGTAATGCAAAAGTAGTGTAATGCCTTACATTTTAAAATCAGTAATATTGTAATGTAATGAATTACTTTAAAATAAAGGTAAAAAGTAATAAATAATGCATTACAGTTTTGAAGTAACTTGCCCAACACTGTCAACCACAGAGCGTGAAGACAGTCAGTTACCCAATGAGGATTTTCCTTCAGCACGATTACAGATATTTACGAGTTTTACTCGTTTCATGCTCGTACTCATCAAAAATGCTTTATCCGTACCGGATACTCGTCTGAAATGAGTGTACGGCTCATCCCTATATTTAATCAAATGTTTTAATTATAATTATTGTTATTCACTATGTTCAATATGGCTAGTTTTGTGCAAATTACATAATGCAAAGAGCTGTCATTGTGATTGTTAATTACATTGTTTTGATGTATTTTGTTACATTTTAGGTAGCTGGTTGCTTGCTGCATTACATCTTGACCGATGGACAACATCCCTTTCAAAGTAGATTACCCTACTCTGACGATCCCATTGGACTATCTCAAAATGTCAGAATGGGCAACTTCACTCTTCAATTTGAGGAAAAATGGAGCAGCCAAAAAGGTATTATTACCAGGATGCTAAGTAGGTCACTTGAAGAACGTCCCACCATCGAAGAATGTCTTAAGGCTGTCACGTGTAAGTACCATAATTTTAAATTTAATGTTTTATAGATTGGAAAACACCATCTTAAATCATTTCCATGAAAGTTGATTAACCTTATTTTAATTTATTTCAGGTTTGACACATCGGTCTGCTGGTACTGGAACAATGAACAAGGCTGAGAATGAGAATCAAAATAAAGTATGTTTTTACAAGTGGCTTGGGCAATATTAGGTTCATTTACTGTAACACACCAACAATTTTGCTACAGTAGAGATTTTGTTTTACTGTTTATTCCAATGCCTACATTTTCACTGTCACTTGATATAAGAATTGATCCACTAATATTTGTTGTTACAGATTGGAACCCATACAGCAAATTGCTGTCCTCAGAAAACAGATGAGATAGACATTGATGAGGATAATGTCAGTGATCAACCTGAGATTACTGGAAGTAACCTGTTGACTTCATCTTCTGTCTCAGGGGAGGACTTTTCTGAGTGTGAAATGGTAATTAATGGTTTGAATATCTAAACAGTGGTGAAGAATATATTAACTGTGAAATGTTGATGCATGTATTATCATTTTATTATTTGCAAAATAATACTTTTTTCCCCCCAGACCACCAAGGAACAGGTTGCCTTTTCTCTGCAAATGTCAGATGAAGAAGTAGAAGACGATAAACAATCAGAAGAACAAATGAAAGGAAAGGAAGTCATCTCTGGAAAACCACCGTATAAAATCAAACAGTCTTCACACGACTCTCAACAACATAACGTCACAGTAAAAATGTCTTCAAACACTGCACACCAACGTGTCTACGATAAGAAGAATTATTGCCTTTACTGTGAAAAGCCTTACACAAAAATCACAAGACATCTGAAGCAAAAGCATTCAGATAAACCTGATGTCGCCAAGGCACTTGCGCACAAGAAAGGATCAGCCATGCACTGCTTACTTTTGACCAAAGTAAGAAACATGGGAAACTATAACCACAACTGTTCTGTCCTGTCCTCTGGAAAAGGACAAATTATACCAAAAAGGCAAGCAACTTATCCATCAGGTGCAACAGACTACCTGCCTTGCAAGTTTTGTTTTGCCATGTACATCAAGACCGATCTCTGGAGACACCACAAGCGTTGTAGACTGCAAGTAAACGAGGACAAGGCTGTGAAAAGAAGGATCCAGGCAAGTTGTTCACTGATGTTACCAATGGAGAACACAGTTTCCAATGGTCTTAAAACTGTTCTCCAGGAAATGACGTATGATAATGTAACTCAGTTAGTAAAGGCTGACACCCTTATTATATCACTGGGAGAGAGAATGTTCCTTAAAAATGGAGAAGTTGGACGACATCGAGCAGACATCAGAAATAAAATGAGGGAACTCGCCAGACTTGTTCTTATTGCAAGAAATCTAGACAAGGACATCATTTTTTTGAAGGACTTGATCTGCCCTGGAAAATTCAACACAGTCCTTGAGGCTGTAAAACAGATGACTGGGTTTAATGAATTATCAAACAGATTCTCAGTGCCCTCAACAGCCCTTAAACTTCGCCATTCTCTTGTGAAAGTGTCATACATTTTGCAAGGAGAGGCCCTGCGTCAACAGGATGATGATTTAAAGTCAAAAGCAGAGCAATTTATCAAGCTAATTGAACTGGAATGGACAACACATGTGTCATCCAATGCCCTAAAAACTCTATACCAGAAAAAATGGAACAGCCCTCAAATACTGCCTTTGTCAGGAGACATAAAAAAACTTCAGGACTACCTAAAATGCCTTGAGGTGGTCCACAAAAAAAATCTTTCTGACCAACCATCACAAAAATCTTGGAGTGAGTTATCTCAAATCACTCTCACACAACTGATACTGTTCAATCGTCGCCGAGAAGGTGAAGTTTCAAGAATGGAACTCAACACATATTTACAGAGGAACAAACACAACATGCATGATGACATTTTGGAGAGCCTCTCGCCATTTGAAAAAAAACTTTGTGAGAATCTCATCAGGGTGGAGGTACGAGGGAAAAGAGGCCGCAAAGTACCTGTGCTGTTCCCATTAAATATAAAAGAATCTGTGGAACTTCTTATAAAAACAAGAAAAGAGGCTGGGATTTCCCCCACTAATCCCTACATTTTTGCCCGTCCGTTTTATGGCTCACAAGAGAGCATTCGTGGATGTGATAGCTTGAAGCGGTTTGCAGAAAGTTGTGGAGCTAAACAGCCGGAAAATCTCACATCAACAAAACTACGAAAGCATGTAGCCACGATTTCACAGCTCCTTAACCTGCAAAACCATGAACTAGACCAACTGGCCACTTTTATGGGACATAATATTGATGTGCATAGGGAGTTTTACAGACTACCTGAAGAAACGCTCCAACTGACAAAAGTCAGTAGACTTCTTTATGCTCTGCAAGGTGGAATGGGTAAATTCAAAGGAAAATCCCTGGAAGACATCACACCTAACATCGACTGTAAGTGAATGATTACATTTTTTTCTTAATGTATTATTAGATAACATAAGGTGAATACTTTGTTTAAAATGTGTGTTTAATTATTTACTTAAAACATTTTATTGCAGCTGAAAAAGAATCAAGTGATTCAGATGGAGATGCACAATGTGAGGCAACTGCTACCACATGTCAAAAAGGTAAGTTTTTCCACTATATTCACTGTAATAATGGTAAATTAAAATCATTAACCCTTTAAGACCTGCAATAGAACAAGTTCGCCAGAACTTATATTTACATTTTTATATGCTGTGGTGCCAATTTTTGCTGTATTTCAACTTTCTATACATCAATACAACCCTAACATTCTAAAATATAAATTGTTCATAGCAACAAAATATTTTCCTAAAAAATGCAATTATCTATACAGAAATTGATAATTGTTTTTTGTTTTTACACATATTTTTCATTATACAGAAATACCACAGCTTTATCCCTCAAAATTGTCAATGGAAAAAAGTTTCACAGAAACGTTTCAAACAACCAAAAATTTATTTGAAGAGCTTCCATAAAATAGTTTCCGAGATACACTCATTTATATGAACTGTAACAAAAATGAAAACATAAATAATAATAATCTGCAGGAGTCTAATATAATAATGTTGAATATTTTTAGCTAATTTTTCAGTAGTATATAGTTTTCCTTTTCTCTCACTAATAATAATAACAATAATAAAGAATATTGCATGAATATATATGTGAGGAAACTGAAAGTGAAACTTAAAAATCCTCTGGCGCTGTAATGGCGTCATCTGCTTTGAGGAGGGAGGATGTACCGTTTGGTGAGACTGTGATTCATCAAAACGTTCGTAGTGGTGTGTGTATGTGTCAGAAGTTTGTAATGGGTGTGTGATGTGTGTAGGATGTGTTTGTCTAAACGTATTATTGCGAAAAAGCACAAGAAAAAAGCCGAAAAACTGGGACTACAAAGAACTACAATTCGCTGGAAAATTACGTCAAAGCAAACGATTTGGAGAGTGATAATCATGTGACAGTTCACGTTGACAACGTGATGATGTTTATTCTAGCGTGTGACGCCCCGTGAGCTGCAGATCAGAAAGGCACAGCGTCAGTGTCTGAATGAAAACGCTTTTCTTATTTGCGCATTTTGGTTGTTTTTTGCAAACTCATTAGCAGAAATACGCAGCACTCTGGGACATATTCAGTGTGTGAGATTTAAGTGTAACTCCGGTTTAATATGCAAAAAAAAAGTTTTGTTCTATCTTAATAGTTTTAGTTTTACAAGCATTTGAACACAGATTTGCAAACGGGAGCGCCGGCACTCCCGCCGGTCTTAAAGGGTTAAATCCACTGTTTGTAAATCATTAAGTCAATTTCATCCCATGTTAACAACTTAACATTTGCCAACAGTGCTTTTTTCAGAAATTTCAAAGGATAGACCCTGCAAAGAGAGCACAGCTGAATCAAAAAAGGCTACTGGGGGCATTAAAAAATCATCAGTGCCATTGCTTAAAAAGGGTGAGTTACTCCTTATGTTCTGTTTCTTTTCAATCTCCATTAGTTTTTTCTTGTTTAATACAAAGCTTAGCAATGTTTTTTTTTTTTTACCTTGAATTGCTGACAGTTTTTTAAGTGAGTTACTCATTTCACTCTGTATAAGGCAGAGGTAGGGAACCCCGGTCCTGGAGAGCCGCTATCCAGAACATTTTAGAGGTTTCCCTGCTTCAACACAGTTGAATAACCTGTTCAGCAGCTCATCAGACTCTACAGAAGCATGTTAATCACCTGCTGATTGAAATCAGGTTTGTTGAAGCAGGGAAACCTCTAAAACATGCTGGATAACGGCTCTCCAGAACCAGGGTTCCCTAACCTATATAGTAATAAATCTAAATTGAATATCTTGACATTTGTTGACCAGATTGTGCGTGATTTTTATTAATCCATTTATTACTTTCTCTTGTTAATTTACTAACAGGGAAACCCAAGAAGCCCTGGTCAGAGACTGAGAGAGAAGTCATTGACGAGCATTTCAAGAACTTTCTAAAGGAAATGAAAATTCCAGGAAAAGCAGAGTGTCAAAGATGCCTAAATGACAATCAGCTTCTGAGGGATAAAGGAAGAGACTGGAAAGCAGTAAAATATTTTGTGCACAACAAAATTACTGCTATGAGGAGGTCTTTGTGCTAACAATAACAAAACCAGTAATCCTAAGTTCTTAAGAGAAATCAGTGTACAAACAATTGGTCATTTTATGTAAATTCAAATGGATCCATCAAATGTGCCTTCTCAATTTGCTAACACATGTTACAGTTTTTAATCAGTAAAAATTCACAATTTTTAAATCTATATTAATAATGCATGTATATCCTTGGAGACTGTAGACATTGTTGCGATAGTTTAACACTAAGCTTTAAGAAGTTAAACAGTACTCTCCCTGAGTTATCCTTTGAATTCCAGAGAAACTGATGACTCCTATTACCTCATGTATTTTTCTTTACTTATTATTTTTAGTAACACATTGTCTTCATATCTACAATAGTTAAATATTGCTTCAGTTTTTTATTTGCATTTCACAGTTTAAATAGCAGTGACAACATTGCCAGTTTGTAAAGTAACACTGCACATTAGCTGCATATATTTTAAATATTTTCTTATGCTTTCCGTTTTTTTTTTATTACCTACTCTCGAATGTGTATATCACTCTATGTTAACTGAGTGGAAACTTGTGTTATTATGTACCAGCCAACAGTGGACCGATGTAATTCCATACAACCAAGTGTGGACCATTTTTTGGTTGTAAAAACAATAAAATGCATTATGCAAAATTTCGTTTTCAATCTTTGACTCTTCCCATGCTGATACTTGTCTGTTTTTTAAATATTTTTTCTTGTCTTTTTCAATGCATGTTAATTGAAGAGTAATTGTGTCATGGTGCATGTGAGTTGAGCGGTTGTGAGGATCCAAATGCTGGGGAGGAAGCAGGCAGGCAGACAAACTGGAACATGTAAAAGGTCTTTAATGATAAATGCATGCAGGACATGGAAACAATGAACTGACAAGACAGACAGAACTAAGAGGGTTTAAATTAGGGATGAAGCATTTTTGACGAATACGAGCATGAAACGAGTAAAACTCGTAAATATCTGTAATCATGCTGAAGGAAAATCTTCATTGGGTAACTGACTGTCTTCATGCTCTGTGATTGGCCAGTCACATAGAGTGCCCACCCCTCCCTACACACAAAACTGCAGCCGGCCGCCGGCTTCATTCTTTTTTAAATGACCAACTCTGGAATGTGTATATTGCCCTATGGTAACTATGTGGGAACTTGTGTTATTATGTACCAACTGACAGTGGACCGATGTCATTCCATACAGCCAAGTGTGGACCTTTATTTTGGTTTTAAAAACAATAAAATGCATTATGCAGTTTTGCCTTTTCAATCACTGACTCTTCCCATGCTGAAACTTTGTCTGTTTTTTAAATATTTTCTTGTCTTTTCAATGCATGTTAATTGAAGAGTAATTGCAGAACAAACTTTCTCAAACAGCAGTTATTCTGGTTTAGTTATTGGACACTGTTTTTACAAAACAAAATTATATTTAATCACTACTAAAGAAGAAACAAATTTGGGGATTTCTGTGTGAAACATTGCTTTTAAAAACAAGCCAAGGAGATTAAGGGATCCTAAAAGAGTGAACGGTAAATTAGTTTTTAGTTATTAATGTAAAGACAGAAAGAAATGGTCTTGAATATTTTCTTATGTTTTCCATTTAGCTTGATTCATTTTTAAATGACCAACTCTGGAATGTGTATATCGCCCTATTTTAATTGAGTGGGAGCTTGTGTTATTATTTACCAGCCGACAGTGGACCGATGTCATTCCATACAGCCAAGTGTGGACCTTCTTTCTGTTGTAAATCTCAACAATAAAATGCATTATGCAGTATTTCCTTTTCAATCACTAACTCTTCCCATGCTGATACTTGTCAGTTTTTTTATTTTATTTTTCTTGTCTTTTTAAATGCATGTTTATTGAACAGTAAACCATCTCAAACAGCAGTTATTCTGGTTTAGTTATTGGACACTTTCTTACCAAAAATGCCTAATTTTGTTTCAATATACTGATTTGTTTGATTTGTAGCCTGTTTGACGGTAATTTTGCGGTCTGAAAGGCTGCCAGGGGCCTGGGTTATGGGGAGTGTGAAAAGTGATGTGTGTGAATAGGTCATTAAAATCCCATCTCCAGCCTGCAGGGGCGCTGGTGTACATACACTTTAACACTCACACACTTTCAGGTCCCCTGTTGGCTAAAATGATAAAAATTCTCCTGATGGGTTTTGACATGATTTTAACATGATTTAAAGCATGTCCAAGAGGGGACCTAAAAAATGACCCCTTTTGGCTTGATGGTCCACTGTTGGTGAATGTGTAATGACATCGAAGTCCCCTGTTAGATAGATACACAAGTGCACACACACACACACACACACACACACACACACACACACACACACACACACACACACACACACACACAGGCCCTTGCGTGCAAACCCCGGTCAGGCCTGCAGTGTACACATCAGAGACACGATGTTCTTTCACAGAAATGAGGTTGTTCATTACTAAATGACTTTTACAGGAATATTGTTATTATACTATTCAACAGGTTGATCATAATAATGTGTATTAAACCCACAACCTAGCACTGAGGACAGAGGGACTTTATTTAAATTAGTACTTAATGGAAACGATACATAATGATACATAAGAGCCATGTCATACATTCAGCCTAGGAATAGTAGCATTGTGCACTATTAAAAATATACACATCAATTGCTCGAATCAGGGGCCTTTGTGTGTGTGTGTGTGTGTGTGTGTGTCTGTGTGTGTGTGTGTGTGTGTGTGTGTGTGTGTGTGTGTGTGTGTGTGTGTGTGTGAAACAAATAAAGATAAATATAGCTAGTGCGGCCACGAGCGGTCGTGCAGGGTAGAGGCTGCGCGAAAACGCCTCTAAAACAAGCGCGTGCCCACGCCCGATCCGTGGAAGCACGTAGAACTAGCAAACAAACTAGCAGAAATCAACGATCGCACACGGGTCATTGAGTGTGTACAGGGTTTGTCTACGTGTGTGGCATTGGGCAATCTAGCTGCAACCGAGTGGCCTGAAGGCGGAACCGGCCAACCCGTCGCCCTCACCATCGTTGCGCTTCGAGATGAACTATTGCTAAAGATGATCGTCCTCGTCAACCACGGCGCTACCAGAGTTACCACGACATGCGCCTTAAAAGCGTTCTCGTTTGGGTCAGCGCCACCAGAATTGAATCGGCAAGTCAGCGGATATTACACAACTCGTAACGAAAACCCTCTCCGCGACCTCGCGGCCAGTGTGCGCAGTGTACAGCAAATGACAAACGATGTTGCGAGCGATATATCGGAAAAACTTTGCACTGACGCGACGGTCGCCACTGCAGGTTGTGTGAGTCTCACACAAAGTGCCATATCAAATGTGCGCAAGCTAGTGACAAGCAACTTCACCAGATCCGTAGATTCTGCATACGCTCGGATACGAATGAAAGTATCGAGAGATAACACCGACACGAGTTGCGCGACGGCGCTGGCTGCAGTCGCTACAACACTGGATTTATTAATCAACGTAATTGTGATCGTAATGGCGTTTCGAGTGTGCACGAGAAACTACAACCAGTACTACAGAAAACTGGCATGAGGGTCGCGGTCTAACGTTATGTTGGTGTCTCGCATCGACCGTCGACGGCCGTTTGCCAGCGGCTGAAAATGGCACAGTTGACGAAATGGAAACGCCGACCGTCGATAGTGCACTCTCGCAAGTTCCAACCGCACCATCTCAGGAGACAGACCACAGAGTCATATTAGCGGAGGGTGGATAGAAAATGCGCAAACCGCCGCAACCGCCCATATACATACTATCCGAGTTCAACATAGAGTGTAGTAAGAAGTTACTACCGATTGTATTTCCAACGTGCAAGCAGCTGCTGTGTGACGCTTTACTTGAGTATCACAGAGGTTGCGATGTCCTGTGTTCCACGAGCGCATGGAAACAAGTGAACGAACTTCTACGGACCGTACTGTTGGGGTATGAGTGAGCTGTAAAATCAATACACGCTAGACACGCGGACTTTGCTGCGTTACTGGACACGCATATCGCCACAACAAAACCGGGTCAAGTGTTCGGGGCGTCACCGCGCTCGACTATACACGTCTTGGCCTACCACGAGTACATGAGCCCACAGATCCTAAGCGAGGTCGAAGCCGTTGTGTCTACTCAACGCAAATTCAGCACAGCCGTAGCGCTAAGACAAGTCCCTCTAGACTGCTGGAAATTTTGGAAACGTGGAAGGCTGGCGTGTACGCGCTTTCTACACATCTCAACGGTATGATCGCGATACTCTCGGCCGCACAACAACTAATGGTCATGTGTTCGGAAGGTCTGATCAGGTCTGACATGACCGGTTGTCAATCGACGTCGAGCGTGCACTCACACACGGATATTAAAGCGACGGCGACCTCTACGCTCACGTTGATCGCCGATGTTTCGAAGGGCAATCGAGTGTGTTGGCTGACGAAAGCTATGGTGACCGACAGTCGCGTCGACTACAATGTGCCTCATTGCAACTGGAGAGGCGTATGTGATCCTTTGCAAATCGACAACACCACCGCGGTCGAGTGCGAAGTCACGGTCGGCGGCGTGTTGTCCTTACTGTGCCCCATACAATGTGACGGTCCGTGTGACGGACCGGTGTGTTACGACCCGACTAACGAAACGTACCAGGTGATAACATTGCATCCGCCCATTACAGCGGAGCGAGCATTTCGCCACACTCCCAAACCAAGGTTAATAGTTGTAGCGCACGCCCTTTCGGACCTCGGTGCACGCGAAACACTGGCGTACACTCACAACATCACGCTCGAGACAGCTCAAGCGTTACGCGAAACAAAGGACGTGTTCAAATCCATAGAGAATATACAGTCTTTAGCGTATGCGTATATAAAGAAGGTCGATGACATTTACAGACCCGGCGGCGTGGGCACCACAGTAGAACAACAAGGTGCTCTCAAACGCACACAGATACTGGCCGCATTATCACTCGTGATGTCTATCCTGACATGCCCGTTTCTGATTTCTATGTATATTAAATTATGACAAGAGCTACGGTGGTTACGATTACACTCTGACCACGTGCCTTAGTTTCTGCTAGTGACCTATAAATACATTTGCCCACTTGCTCTCACTGCCATTAAAGCGGCTGTACCCACACGTACAACACCCAAGAAAAAAAATGATCTCGCTGTCTGTACTGGGTGTACTCTCAGTAGTCGCAGTTGCTCAGGCCATGGTGGTACGCTCAGATAACGCCTCTGACATACGTCCCATCACACCACCTCCTAGACTACTCGCGAAGGAGTATTCAACACCCCCTTTGTACGAAGACAACCATTATAACGAGCACAGCACAACGCTTGCCGCACGCGAAGACAACATGCAGGAGACAACGCTACCACCTGTCGTGAGAACAATGGATTCGAGTGACAACGATCGCGACTATGACGAGCACATTACAACACCCTCTGTGCACGAAGACCAGGTGCAGGAGACAACGCTACCACCTGTCGTGAGAAACAAGAGTTTGGTTAACAATGATCATCGTCGTGTCCCATTGTAAACGGGCGCGCCATCGCACACATCGTACATGTGTGTTAACCCACCTATATGCGACAGACTTTGTGTGTTGCATGACATCGAGATGTATTGACGTCTGTGTCAATACAGGACTCTCTATAAGCCGGGAGCTGGACGCTAACAACCCGTACATGCGCCACACAAAAGGTATCGTACATGTGTTAACCCACCTGTATGCGACAGACTTTGTGTGTTGCATGACATCGAGATGTATTGACGTCTGTGTCAATACAGGACTCTCTAAGCTGGGAGCTGGAGGCTAACAACCCGTGCATGCGCCACACAAAAGGTAACTCGACTAACTACAAAATGCATATTGTGATGTAGAAAGTGTGCTCGACTGTTTGAATCAGCTGCAGCTGCGGTTTACTCACGAAGTGAATCGCACGCTTGTTTGAAGTACATTCGGAGCACTTAAAAAATACATCGCTCTCATCGAGTTCCGTCTCAGCGTTCACCGGCTGATGGGCAAGAGCGTGACATGGGATCGCCAGGAACTTACTTAAGGACTATCATCTCATTTGGCATTTACTCACGGACCCAAGAAACCAGTTCCAAAAATGGTTGAGAATTATAACTTGTCTAATAGCAACTGGAAGATATGTTGCGTCATAAGCCTCTGATGGTTCACAAGGTGCACGGTCCACTCGAAATCATAATGCTGTATTTGTAGTACATACACTAAGTCTTCTCTGTTGATGTCAGACTAGAGTTTTATTAGAGTTTTACTTTGCAACAATGGGATTCGAGCAATTGATGTGTATATTTTTAATACTGCACAATGCTACTATTCCTAGGCTGAATGTATGACATGGCTCTTATGTATCATTATGTATCGTTTCCATTAAGTACTAATTTAAATAAAGTCCCTCTGTCCTCAGTGCTAGGTTGTGGGTTTAATACACATTATTATGATAAACCTGTTGAATAGTATAATAACAATATTCCTGTAAAAGTCATTTAGTAATGAACAACCTCAGTTCTGTGAAAGAACATCATGTCTCTGATGTGTACACTGCAGGCCTGACCGGTCTTGCTGGGGCCTCTCTCCTGGAGGCACTCAATCAGACCCAGTGGTGACACGTGGCAAGACGCTCCTCGGGGCGCGTCTTGCTTGGGCCTCTCTCCTGGAGGCGCTCAGTCAGACCCAGTGGTGACACGTGGCAAGAAGCTCCTCGGGGCGCATCTTGCTTGGGCCTCTCTCCTGGAGGCGCTCAGTCAGACCCAGTGTTGACACGTGGCACGACGCTCGTCGGGGCGCGTCTTGCTTGGGCCTCTCTCCTGGAGGCGCTCAGTCAGACCCAGTGTTGACATGTGGCAAGACACTCTTCGGGGCGCGTCTTGCTTGGGCCTCTCTCATGGAGGCCCTCTGTCAGACCCAGTGTTGACATGTGTCAAGACGCTCCTCGGGGAGCGTCTTGCTTTGGCCTCTCTCCAGGAGGCGCTCAGTCAGACCGAGTGCTGACATGTGGCAAGAAGCTCCTCGGGGCGCGTCTTGCTTGGGCTTCTCTCCTGGTGGCCCTCAGTAAGACCCATTGTTGACATGTGGCAAGACGCTCCTCGGGGCGCGTCTTGCTTGGGCCTCTCTCCAGAAGGCCCTCAATCAGACCCAGTGTTGACACGTGGCAAGACGCTCCTCGGGGCACGTCTTGCTTGGGCCTCTCTCCTGGAGGCGCTCAGTCAGACTGAGTAGTGACATGTGGCCTGACGCTCCTCGGGGCGCGTCTTGCTTGGGCCTCTCTCCTGGAGGCGCTCAGTCAGACCCAGTGGTGACATGTGGCAAGACACTCCTCGGGGCGCGTCTTGCTTGGGCCTCTCTCCTAGAGGCCCTCTGTCAGACCCAGTGTTGACATGTGTCAAGACGCTCCACGGGGCGCGTCTTGCTTGGGCTTCTCTCCTGGAGGCCCTCAGTCAGACCCATTGTTGACATGTGGCAAGACGCTCCTCGGGGCGCGTCTTGCTTGGGCCTCTCTCCTGGAGGCGCTCGGTCAGACCGATTGCTGACATGTGGCAAGACACTCCTCGGGCCGCGTGTTGCTTGGGCTTCTTTCCTGGAGGCCCTCAGTCAGACCCATTGTTGACATGTGGCAAGACGCTCCTTGGGGCGCGTCTTGCTTGGGCCTCTCTCCTGGAGGCGCTCAGTCAGACCGAGTGCTGACATGTGGCAAGACGCTCCTCGGGGCGCGTCTTGCTTGGGCTTCTCTCCTGGAGGCGCTCAGAAAGACCCAGTGTTGACATGTGACAAGAAGCTCCTCGGGGCGCGTCTTGCTTGGGCCTCTCTCCTGGAGGCACTCAGTCAGAACCAGAGGTGACATGTGGCAAGACGCTCCTCGGGGCGCGTCTTGCTTGGGCCTCTCTCCTGGAGGCACTCAGTCAGAACCAGAGGTGACATGTGGCAAGACGCTCCTCGGGGCACGTCTTGCTTGGGCCTCTCTCCTGGAGGCCCTCTGTCAGACCCAGTGTTGACATGTGGCAAGACGCTCCTCCGGGCGCATCTTGCTTGGGCCTCTCTCCTGGAGGCCCTCAGTAAGACCCATTGTTGACATGTGGCAAGACGCTCCTCGGGGCGCGTCTTGCTTGGGCCTCTCTCCAGAAGGCCCTCAATCAGACCCAGTGTTGACATGTGGCAAGACGCTCCACGGGGTGCGTCTTGCTTGGGCCTCTCTCCTGGAGGCGCTCAATCAGACCCAGTGGTGACACGTGGCAAGACGCTCCTCGGGGCACGTCTTGCTTGGGCCTCTCTCCTGGAGGCGCTCAGTCAGACCCAGTGGTGACACGTGGCAAGACGCTCCTCGGGGCGCATCTTGCTTTGGCCTCTCTCCTGGAGGCGCTCAGTCAGACCGAGTGCCTACATGTGGCAAGAAGCTCCTCGGGGCGCGTCTTGCTTGGGCTTCTCTCCTTTAGGCCCTCAGTAAGACCCATTGTTGACATGTGGCAAGAAGCTCCTCGGGGCGCGTCTTGCTTGGGCCTCTCTCCAGAAGGCCCTCAATCAGACCCAGTGTTGACACGTGGCAAGACGCTCCTCGGGGCGCCTCTTGCTTGGGCCTCTCTCCTGGAGGCGCTCAGTCAGACCCAGTGTTGACACGTGGCAAGACGCTCCTCGGGGCGCGTCTTGCTTGGGCCTCTCTCCTGGAGGCGCTCAGTCGGACCCAGTGTTGACATGTGGCAAGACACTCCTCGGGGCGCGTCTTGCTTGGGCCTCTCTCATGGAGGCCCTCTGTCAGACCCAGTGTTGACATGTGTCAAGACGCTCCTCGGGGCGCGTCTTGCTTTGGCCTCTCTCCTGGAGGCGCTCAGTCAGACCGAGTGCTGACATGTGGCAAGAAGCTCCTCGGGGCGCGTCTTGCTTGGGCTTCTCTCCTTTAGGCCCTCAGTAAGACCCATTGTTGACATGTGGCAAGACGCTCCTCGGGGCGCGTCTTGCTTGGGCCTCTCTCCAGAAGGCCCTCAATCAGACCCAGTGTTGACACGTGGCAAGACGCTCCTCGTGGCACGTCTTGCTTGGGCCTCTCTCCTGGAGGCGCTCAGTCAGACTGAGTAGTGACATGTGGCCTGACGCTCTTCGGGGCGCGTGTTGCTTGGGCCTCTCTCCTGGAGGCGCTCAGTCAGACCAAGTGGTGACATGTGGCAAGACGCTCCTCGGGGCGCGACTTGCTTTGGCCTCTCTCCTGGAGGCCCTCTGTCAGACCCAGTGTTAACATGTGTCAAGACGCTCCTCGGGGCGCGTCTTGCTTGGGCTTCTCTCCTTGGAGGCCCTCAGTCAGACCCATTGTTGACATGTGGCAAGATGCTCCTCGGGGCGCGTCTTGCTTTGGCCTCTCTCCTGGAGGCGCTCAGTCAGACCGAGTGCTGACATGTGGCAAGACGCTCCTCGGGGCGCGTCTTGCTTGGGCTTCTCTCCTGGAGGCGCTCATAAAGACCCAGTGTTGACATGAGACAAGACGCTCCTCGGGGCGCGTCTTGCTTGGGCCTCTCTCCTGGAGGCGCTCAGTCAGACCCAGTGGTGACATGTGGCAAGACACTCCTCGGGGCGCGTCTTGCTTGGGCCTCTCTCCTGGAGGCCCTCTGTCAGACCGAGTGTTGACATGTGGCAAGACTCTCCTCGGGGCGCATCTTGCTTGGGCTTCTCTCATGGAGGCCCTCAGTCAGACCCAGTGTTGACATGTGTCAAGACGCTCCTCGGGGCGTGTCTTGCTTGGGCCTCTCTCCTGGAGGCGCTCAGTCAGACCCAGTGTTGACATGTGGCAAGACGCTCCTCGGGGCGTGTCTTGCTTGGGCCTCTCTCCTGGAGGCGCTCAGTCAGACCCAGTGTTGACATGTGGCAAGACGCTCCTCGGGGCACGTCTTGCTTGGGCCTCTCTCCTGGAGGCGCTCAAACAGACCGAGTAGTGACATGTGGCAAGACGCTCCTCGGGGCGCGTCTTGCTGGGGCTTCTCTCACTGAGCGCTCAGTCAGACCGAGTAGTGACACGTGGCAAGACGCTCCTCGGGGGGCGTCTTGCTTGGACATCTCTCCCTGAGGCGCTCAGTCAGACCCAGTGTTGACATTTGGCAAGACACTCCTCGGGGCGCGTCTTGCTTGGGCCTCTCTCATGGAGGCACTCTGTCAGACCGAGTGCTGACATGTGGCAAGAAGCTCCTCGGGGCGCGTCTTGCTTGGGCTTCTCTCCTGGAGGCCCTCAGTAAGAACCATTGTTGACATGTGGCACGACGCTCCTCGGGGCGCGTCTTGCTTGGGCCTCTCTCCAGAAGGCCCTCAATCAGACCCAGTGTTGACACGTGTCAAGACGCTCCTCGGGGCGCATCTTACTTGGGCCTCTCTCCTGGAGGCGCTCAGTCAGACTGAGTAGTGACATGTGGCCTGACGCTCCTCGGGGCGCGTGTTGCTTGGGCCTCTCTCCTGGAGGCGCTCAGTCAGACCAACTGGTGACATGTGGCAAGACACTCCTCGGGGCGCGTCTTGCTTGGGCCTCTCTCATGGAGGCCCTCTGTCAGACCCAGTGTTGACATGTGGCAAGACACTCCTCGGGGCGCGTCTTGCTTGGGCCTCTCTCATGGAGGCCCTCTGTCAGACCCAGTGTTGACATGTGTCAAGACGCTCCTCGGGGCGCGTCTTGCTTTGGCTTCTCTCCTGGAGGCCCTCAGTAAGACCCATTGTTGACATGTGGCAAGACGCTCCTCGGGCCGCGTGTTGCTTGGGCTTCTCTCCTGGAGGCCCTCAGTCAGACCCATTGTTGACACGTGGCAAGATGCTCCTCGGGGCGCGTCTTGCTTGGGCCTCTCTCCTGGAGGCGCTCAGTCAGACTGAGTAGTGACATGTGGCCTGACGCTCATCGGGGCGCGTGTTGCTTGGGCCTCTCTCCTGGAGGCGCTCAGTCAGACCAAGTGGTGACCTGTGGCAAGACACTCCTCGGGGCGCGTCTTGCTTGGGCCTCTCTCCTGGAGGCCCTCTGTCAGACCAAGTGTTGACATGTGTCAAGACGCTCCTCGGGGCGCGTCTTGCTTGGGCTTCTCTCCTGGAGGCCCTCAGTCAGACCCATTGTTGACATGTGGCAAGAAGGTCCTCGGGGCGCGTCTTGCTTGGGCCTCTCTCCTGGAGGCGCTCAGTCAGACTGAGTGCTGACATGTGGCAAGACGCTGCTCGGGCCGCGTGTTGCTTGGGCTTCTCTCCTGGAGGCCCTCAGTCAGACCCAGTGTTGACATGTGGCAAGACGCTCCTCCGGGCGCATCTTTCTTGGGCCTCTCTCCTGGAGGCCCTCAGTAAGACTCATTGTTGACATGTGGCAAGACGCTCCTCGGGGCGCGTCTTGCTTGGGCCTCTCTCCAGAAGGCCCTCAATCAGACCCAGTGTTGACATGTGGCAAGACGCTCCTCGAGCGCGTCTTGCTTGGGCCTCTCTCCTGGAGGCGCTCAGTCAGACTGAGTAGTGACATGTGGCCTGACGCTCCTCGGGGTGCGTCTTGCTTGGGCCTCTCTCCTGGAGGCGCTCAGTCAGACCCAGTGTTGACATGTGGCAAGACGCTCCTTGGGGCGCGTCTTGCTTGGGCTTCTCTCCTGGAGGCCCTCAGTCAGACCCATTGTTGACATGGGGCAAGACGCTCCTCGGGGAACGTCTTGCTTGGACCTCTCTCCTGGAGGCGCTCAGTCAGACCGAGTAGTGACATGTGGCAAGACGCTCCTCGGGGCGCGTCTTGCTTTGACCTCTCTCCTGGAGGCGCTCAGTTAGACCGAGTAGTGACATGTCGCAAGACGCTCCTCGGGGCGCGTCTTGCTTGGGCCTCTCTCCTGGAGGTGCTCAGTCAGACCGAGTGCTGACATAAGGCAAGACGCTCCTCGGGGCGCGTCTTGCTGGGGCCTCTCTCCTGGAGGCGCTCAATCAGACCCAGTGGTGACACGTGGCAAGACGATCCTCGGGGCGCGTCTTGCTTGGGCCTCTCTCCTGGAGGCGCTCAGTCAGACCCAGTGGTGACACATGGCAAAACGCTCCTCGGGGCGCATCTTGCTTGGGCCTCTCTCCTGGAGGCGCTCAGTCAGACCCAGTGTTGACACGTGGCAAGACGCTCCTCGGGGTGCGTCTTGCTTGGGCCTCTCTCCTGGAGGCGCTCAGTCAGACCCAGTGTTGACATGTGGCAAGACACTCCTCGGGGCGCGTCTTGCTTGGGCCTCTCTCATGGAGGCCCTCTGTCAGACCCAGTGTTGACATGTGTCAAGACGCTCCTCGGGGCGAGTCTTGCTTTGGCCTCTCTCCTGGAGGCGCTCAGTCAGACCGAGTGCTGACATGTGGCAAGAAGCTCCTCGTGGCGCGTCTTGCTTGGGCTTCTCTCCTGGAGGCGCTCAGAAAGACCCAGTATTGACATGTGACAAGACGCTCCTCGGGGCGCATCTTGCTTGGGCCTCTCTCCTGGAGGCGCTCAGTCAGACCCAGTGGTGACATGTGGCAAGACACTCCTCGGGGCGCGTCTTTCTTGGGCCTCTCTCCTGGAGGCCCTCTGTCAGACCGAGTGTTGACATGTGGCAAGACTCTCCTCGGGGCGCGTCTTGCTTGGGCTTCTCTCATGGAGGCCCTCAGTCAGACCCAGTGTTGACACGTGTCAAGACGCTCCTCGGGGCGCGTCTTACTTGGGCCTCTCTCCTGGAGGCGCTCAGTCAGACTGAGTAGTGACACGTGGCCTGACGCTCCTCGGGGCTCGTGTTGCTTGGGCCTCTCTCCTGGAGGCGCTCAGTCAGACCGAGTAGTGACATGTGGCAAGACGCTCCTCGGGGCGCGTCTTGCTTGGATCTCTCTCCCTGAGGCGCTCAGTCAGACCCAGTGTTGACATTTGGCAAGACACTCCTCGGGGCGCGTCTTGCTTGGGCCTCTATCATGGAGGCCCTCTGTCAGACCGAGTGCTGACATGTGGCAAGAAGCTCCTCGGGGCACGTCTTGCTTGGGCCTCTCTCCAGAAGGCCCTCAATCAGAACCAGTGTTGACACGTGTCAAGACGCTCCTCGGGGCGCGTCTTACTTGGGCCTCTCTCCTGGAGGCGCTCAGTCAGACTGAGTAGTGACATGTGGCCTGACACTCCTCGGGGCGCGTGTTGCTTGGGCCTCTCTCCTGGAGGCGCTCAGTCCGACCAAGTGGTGACATGTGGCAAGACACTCCTCGGGGCGCGTCTTGCTTGGGCCTCTCTCATGGAGGCCCTCTGTCAGACCCAGTGTTGACACGTGGCAAGACACTCCTCGGGGCGCGTCTTGCTTGGGCCTCTCTCATGGAGGCCCTCTGTCAGACCCAGTGTTGACATGTGTCAAGACGCTCCTCGGGGCGCGTCTTGCTTTGGCCTCTCTCCTGGAGGCGCTCAGTCAGACCGAGTGCTGACATGTGGAAAGAAGCTCCTCGGGGCGCGTCTTGCTTGGGCTTCTCTCCTGGAGGCCCTCAGTAAGACCCATTGTTGACATGTGGCAAGACGCTCCTCGGGGCGCGTCTTGCTTGGGCCTCTCTCCAGAAGGCCCTCAATCAGACCCAGTGTTGACACGTGGCAAGACGCTCCTCGGGGCGCGTCTTGCTTGGGCTTCTCTCCTGGAGGCCCTCAGTCAGACCCATTGTTGACACGTGGCAAGATGCTCCTCGGGGCGCGTCTTGCTTGGGCCTCTCTCCTGGAGGCGCTCAGTCAGACTGAGTAGTGACATGTGGCCTGACGCTCCTCTGGGCGCATGTTGCTTCGGCCTCTCTCCTGGAGGCGCTCAGTCAGACCACCTCAGTCAGACCCATTGTTGACATGTGACAAGACGCTCCTCGGGGCGCGTCTTGCTTGGGCCTCTCTCCTGGAGGCCCTCTGTCAGACCCAGTGTTGACATGTGGCAAGACGCTCCTCCTGGCGCATCTTGCTTGGGCCTCTCTCCTGGAGGCCCTCAGTCGGACCCATTGTTGACATGTAGCAAGACGCTCCTCGGGGCGCGTCTTGCTTGGGCCTCTCTCCTGGAGGCGCTAAGTCAGACCGAGTGCTGACATGTGGCAAGACGCTCCTCGGGGCGCGTCTTGCTTGGGCCTCTCTCCTGGAGGCGCTCAGTCAGACTGAGTAGTGACATGTGGCCTGACGCTCCTCGGGGCGCGTCTTGCTTGGGCCTCTCTCCTGGAGGCGCTCAGTCAGACCCAGTGGTGACATGTGGCAAGACACTCCTCGGGGCGCGTCTTGCTTGGGCCTCTCTCCTGGAGGCCCTCTGTCAGACCCAGTGTTTACATGTGGCAAGACGCTCCTCGGGGCGCGTCTTGCTTGGGCTTCTCTCATGGAGGCCCTCAGTCAGATCCAGTGTTGACATGTGGCAAGACGCTCCCCGGGGCGCGTCTTGCTTGGGCTTCTCTCCTGGAGGCGCTCAGACAGACCCAGTGTTGACATGTGACAAGACGCTCCTCGGGGCGCATCTTGCTTGGGCCTCTCTCCTGGAGGCGCTCAGTCAGAACCAGAGGTGACATGTGGCAAGACGCTCCTCGGGGCACGTCTTGCTTGGGCCTCTCTCCTGGAGGCCCTCTGTCAGACCCAGTGTTGACATGTGGAAAGACGCTCCTCCGGGCGCATCTTGCTTGGGCCTCTCTCCTGGAGGCCCTCAGTCAGACCCATTGTTGACATGTGGCAAGACGCTCCTCGGGGCGCGTCTTGCTTGGGCCTCTCTCCTGGAGGCGATCAGTCAGACCCAGTGTTGACATGTGGCAAGACACTCCTCGGGGCGCGTCTTGCTTGGGCCTCTCTCCTGGAGGCCCTCTGTCAGACCCAGTGTTGACATGTGTCAAGACGCTCCTCGGGGCGCAGTCTTGCTTGGGCTTCTCTCCTGGAGGCCCTCAGTCAGACCCATTGTTGACATGTGGCAAGACTCTCCCCGGGGCGCGTCTTGATTGGGCTTCTCTCCTGGAGGCGCTCAGACAGATCCAGTGTTGACATGTGACAAGACGCTCCTCGGGGCGCGTCTTGCTTGGGCCTCTCTCCTGGAGGCTCTCAGTCAGAACCAGAGGTGACATGTGGCAAGACGCTCCTCGGGGCACGTCTTGCTTGGGCCTCTCTCCTGGAGGCCCTCTTTCAGACCCAGTGTTGACATGTGCAAAGACGCTCCTCCGGGCGCATCTTGCTTGGGCCTCTCTCCTGGAGGCCCTCAGTCAGACCCATTGTTGACATGTGGCAAGACGCTCCTCGGGGCGCGTCTTGCTTGGGCCTCTCTCCTGGAGGCGCTCAGTCAGACCCAGTGTTGGCATGTGGCAAGACACTCCTCGGCGCGCGTCTTGGTTGGGCCTCTCTCCTGGAGGCGCTCATTCAGACCCAGTGGTGACATGTGGCAAGACGCTCCTCGGGGCGCGTATTGCTTGGGCCTCTCTCCTGAATTCCCTCTGTCAGACCGAGTGTTGACATGTGGCAAGACTCTCCTCGGGGCGCGTCTTGCTTGGGCTTCTCTCATGGAGGCCCTCAGTCCGACCCAGTGTTGACATGTGTCCAGACGCTCCTCGCGGCGTGTCTTGCTTGGACCTCTCTCCTGGAGGCGCTCAGTCAGACCCAGTGTTGACATGTGGCAAGACGCTCCTCTGGGCGCGTCTTTCTTGGGCTTCTCTCCTGGAGGCCCTCAGTCAGACCCATTGTTGACATGTGGCAAGACGCTCCTCGGGGCACGTCTTGCTTGGGCCTCTCTCCTGGAGGCGCTCAGTCAGACCGAGTAGTGACATCTGGCAAGACGCTCCTCGGGGCGCGTCTTGCTTGGACCTCTCTCCTGGAGGCGCTCAGTTAGACCGAGTAGTGACATGTGGCAAGACGCTCCTCGGGGCGCGTCTTGCTGGGGCCTCTCTCCTGGAGGTGCTCAATCAGACCCAGTGGTGACACGTGGCAAGACGCTCCTCGGGGCGCGTCTTGCTTGGGCCTCTCTCCTGGAGGAGCTCAGTCAGACCCAGTGGTGACACGTGGCAAGACGCTCCTCGGGGCGCGTCTTGCTTGGGCCTCTCTCCTGGAGGCGCTCAGTCAGACACAGTGTTGACATGTGGCAAGACACTCCTCGGGGCGCGTCTTGCTTGGGCCTCTCTCATGGAGGCCCTCTGTCAGACCCAGTGTTGACATGTGTCAAGACGCTCCTCGGGGCGCGTCTTGCTTTGACCTCTCTCCTGGAGGCGCTCAGTCAGACCGAGTCCTGACATGTAGCAAGAAGCTCCTCGGGGTGCGTCTTGCTTGGGCTTCTCTCCTGGAGGCCCTCAGTTAGACCCATTGTTGACATGTGGAAAGAAGCTCTTCGGGGCGCGTCTTGCTTGGGCTTCTCTCCTCGAGGCCCTCAGTCAGACCCATTGTTGACATGTGGCAAGACGCTCCTCGGGGCGTGTATTGCTTGGGCCTCTCTCCTGGATGCCCTCTGTCAGGCCCAGTGTTGACATGTGGCAAGACTCTCCTCGGGGCCCGTCTTGCTTGGGCTTCTCTCATGGAGGCCCTCAGTCAGACCCAGTGTTGACATGTGTCAAGACGCTCCTCGGGGCGTGTCTTGCTTGGGCCTCTCTCCTGGAGGCACTCAGTCAGACCGAGTAGTGACATGTGGCAAGACGCTCCTCGGGGCGCGTCTTGCTTGGGGTTCTCTCCTGGAGGCCCTCAGTCAGACCCATTGTTGACATGTGGCAAGACGCTCCTCGGGGCGCTTCTTGCTGGGGCCTCTCTCCTGGAGGCGCTCAGTCAGACCCAGTGTTGACATGTGTCAAGACGCTCCTCGGGCGTTTCTTGCTTGGGCCTCTCTCCTTGAGGCGCTCAGTCAGACCCAGAGGTAACATGTGGCAAGACGCTCCTCTGGCCTCTCTCCTGGAGGCGCTCAGTCAGACCCAGTGTTGACATGTGGCAAGACGCTCCTCGGGGTGCGTCTTGCTTGGGCCTCTCTCCTGGAGGTGCTCAGTCAGACCCAGTGTTGACATGTGGCAAGACGCTCCTCGGGGCGCGTCTTGCTGGGGCTTCTCTCATGGAGGCACTCAGTCAGACCCAGTGTTGACATGTGGCAAGATGCTCCTCGGGGCACGTCTTGCTTGGGCCTCTCTCCTGGAGGCGCTCAGTCAGACCCAGAGGAGACATGTGTCAAGACGCTCCTCGTGGCGCGTCTTGATTGGGCCTCTCTCCTGGAGGCGCTCAGTCAGACCCAGTGTTCACATGTGGCAAGACGCTCCTCGGGGCGCGTCTTGCTTGGGCCTCTCTCCTGGAGGCGCTCAGTTAGACCCAGTGTTGACATGTGGCAAGACGCTCCTCGGGGCGCGTCTTGCTTGGGCCTCTCTCCTGGAGGCGCTCAGTCAGACCGAGTGCTGACATGTGGCAAGACGCTCCTCGGGGCGCGTCTTGCTTGTTCTTCTCTCCTGGAGGCCCTCAGTCAGACCCATTGTTGACATGTGGCAAGACGCACCTCGGGGCGCGTCTTATTTGGGCCTCTCTCCTGAAGGCCCTCAGTCAGACCCAGTGTTGACATGTGGCAAGACGCTCCTCGGGGCGCGTCTTGCTTGGGCTTCTCTCCTGGAGGCCCTCAGTCAGACCCATTGTTGACATGTGGCAAGACGCTCCTCGGGGCGCGTCTTGCTTGGACCTCTCTCCTGGAGGCGCTCAGTTAAACCGAGTAGTGACATGTGGCAAGACGCTCCTCGGGGCGCGTCTTGCTGGGGCCTCTCTCCTGGAGGTGCTCAATCAGACCCAGTGGTGACACGTGGCAAGACGCTCCTCGGGGCGCATCTTGCTTGGGCCTCTCTCCTGGAGGAGCTCAGTCAGACCCAGTAATGACACGTGGCAAGACGCTCCTCGGGGCGCATCTTGCTTGGGCCTCTCTCCTGGAGGCGCTAAGTCAGACCCAGTGTTGACACGTGGCAAGACGCTCCTCGGGGCGCGTCTTGCTTGGGCCTCTCTCCTGGAGGCGCTCAGTCAGACCCAGTGTTGACATGTGGCAAGACACTCCTCGGGGCGCGTCTTGCTTGGGCCTCTCTCATGGAGCCCCTCTGTCAGACCCAGTGTTGACATGTGTCAAGACGCTCCTCGGGGCAAATCTTGCTTTGGCCTCTCTCCTGGAAGCGCTCAGTCAGACCGAGTGCTGACATGTGGCAAGACGCTCCTCGGGCGTTTCTTGCTTGGGCCTCTCTCCTGGAGGCGCTCAGTCAGACCCAGAGGTTTCATGTGGCAAGACGCTCCTCGGGCCTCTCTCCTGGAGGCGCTCAGTCAGACCCAGTGTTGACATGTGGCAAGACGCTCCTCGGGGCACGTCTTGCTTGGGCCTCTCTCCTGGAGGCGCTCAGTCAGACCCAGAGGAGACATGTGGCAAGACGCTCCTCGGGGCGCGTCTTGTTTGGGCTTCTCTCCTGGAGGCCCTCAGTCAGATCCATTGTTGACATGTGGCAAGACTCTCCTCGGGGCGCGTCTTATTTGGGCTTCTCATGGAGGCACTCAGTCAGACCCAGTGTTGACATGTGTCAAGACGCTCCTCGGGCGTTTCTTGCTTGGGCCTCTCTCCCGGAGGCGCTCAGTCAGACCCAGTGTTGACATGTGACAAGACGCTCCTCGGGGCGCGTCTTGCTTGGGCCTCTCTCCTGGAGGTGCTCAGTCAGACCCAGAGGTGACATCTGGCAAGACGCTCCTTGGGGCGCGTCTTGCTTGGACTTCTCTCCTGGAGGCCCTCAGTCAGACCCATTGTTGACATGTGGCAAGACGCTCCTCGGGGCGCGTCTTGCTTGGGCCTCTCTCCTGGAGGCGCTCAGTCAGACCGAGTGCTGACATGTGGCAAGACGCTCCTCGGGGCGCATCTTGCTTGGGCTTTTCTCCTGGAGGCTGTCAGTCAGACCCATTGTTGTCATGTGGCAAGACGCTCCTCGGGGCGCTTCTTGCTCGGGCCTCTCTCCTGGAGGCGCTCAGTCAGACCGAGTGCTGACATGTGGCAAGACGCTCCTCGGGGCGCGTCTTGCTTGGGCCTCTCTCCTGGAGGCGCTCAGTCAGACCGAGTGCTGACATGTGGCAAGACGCTCCTCGGGGCGCATCTTGCTTGGGCTTCTCTCCTGGAGGCTCTCAGTCAGACCCATTGTTGTCATGTGGCAAGACGCTCCTCGGGGCGCGTCTTGCTTGGGCCTCTTACCTGGAGGCGCTCAGTCAGACCCAGTGTTGACATGTGGCAAGACGCTCCTCGGGGCGCATCTTGCTTGGGCCTCGCTTCTGGGGAGGCGATCAGTCAGACCGAGTGCTGACATGTGGCAAGACGCTCCTCGGGGCGCGTCTTGCTTGGGCCTCTCTCCTGGAGGCGCTCAGTCAGACCGAGTGCTGACATGTGGCAAGACGCTCCTCGGGGCGCATCTTGCTTGGGCTTCTCTCCTGGAGGCTCTCAGTCAGACCCATTGTTGTCATGTGGCAAGACGCTCCTCGGGGCGCGTCTTGCTTGGGCCTCTCACCTGGAGGCGCTCAGTCAGACCCAGTGTTGACATGTGGCAAGACGCTCCTCGGGGCGCGTCTTGCTTGGGCCTCTCTCCTGGGGAGGCGATCAGTCAGACCCAGTGTTGACATGTGTCAAGACGCTCCTCGGGCGTTTCTTGCTTGGGCCTCTCTCCTGGAGGCGCTCAGTCAGACCCAGTGTTGACATGTGGCAAGACGCTCCTCGGGGCGCGTCTTGCTTGGGCCTCTCTCCTGGAGGCGCTCAGTCAGACCTAGTGCTGAAATGTGGCAAGACACTCCTCGGGGCGCGTTTTGCTTGGGCTTCTCTCCTGGAGGCCCTCAGTCAGACCCTTCGTTGACATGTGGCAAGATGCTCCTCGGGGCACATCTTGCTTGGGCCTCTCTCCTGGAGGCGCTCAGTCAGACCCAGTGTTGACATGTGGCAAGACGCTCCTCGGGGCGCGTCTTGCTTGGCCCTCTCTCCTGGAGGCGCTCAGTCAGACCGAGTGCTGACATGTGGCAAGAAGCTCCTCGCGGCGCGTCTTGCTTGGGCTTCTCTGCTGGAGGCCCTCAGTCAGACCCATTGTTGACATGTGGCAAGACGCTCCTCGGGGCGCGTCTTGCTTGGGCCTCTCTCCAGAAGGCCCTCAATCAGACCCAGTGTTGACACGTGGCAAGACGCTCCTCGGGGCGCTTCTTGCTTGGGCCTCTCTCCTGGAGGTGCTCAGTCAGACCCAGTGGTGACATGTGGCAAGACGCTCCTCGGGGCGCGTATTGCTTGGGCCTCTCTCCTGGATGCCCTCTGTCAGACCCAGTGTTGACATGTGGCAAGACCCTCCTCGGTGCGCGTCTTGCTTGGGCTTCTCTCATGGAGGCCCTCAGTCAGACCCACTGTTGACATGTGTCAAGACGCTCCTCGGGGCGTGTCTTGCTTGGGCCTCTCTCCTGGAGGCGCTCAGTCAGACCCAGTGTTGACATGTGGCAAGATGCTCCCCGGGGCACTTCTTGCTTGGGCTTCTCTCCGGGAGGCCCTCAGTCAGACCCATTGTTGACATGTGGCAAGACGCTCCTTGGGGCACGTCTTGCTTGGGCCTCTCTCCTGGAGGCACTCAGTCAGACCGAGTAGTGACATGTGACAAGACGCTCCTCGGGGCGCGTCTTGCTTGGGCCTCTCTCCTGGAGGCGCTCAGTCAGACCCAGTGTTGACATGTGGCAAGATGCTCCTCGGGGCGCGTCTTGCTTGGGCCTCTCTCCTGGAGGCGCTCAGTCAGACCAAGTGGTGACATGTGGCAAGACGCTCCTCGGGGCGCGTCTTGCTTGGGCCTCTCTACAGAAGGCCCTCAATCAGACCCAGTGTTGACACGTGGCAAGACGCTCCTCGTGGCACGTCTTGCTTGGGCCTCTCTCCTGGAGGCGCTCAGTCAGACTGAGTAGTGACATGTGGCCTGACGCTCTTCGGGGCGCGTGTTGCTTGGGCCTCTCTCCTGGAGGCGCTCAGTCAGACCAAGTGGTGACATGTGGCAAGACGCTCCTCGGGGCGCGACTTGCTTTGGCCTCTCTCCTGGAGGCCCTCTGTCAGACCCAGTGTTAACATGTGTCAAGACGCTCCTCGGGGCACGTCTTGCTTGGGCTTCTCTCCTTGGAGGCCCTCAGTCAGACCCATTGTTGACATGTGGCAAGATGCTCCTCGGGGCGCGTCTTGCTTTGGCCTCTCTCCTGGAGGCGCTCAGTCAGACCGAGTGCTGACATGTGGCAAGACGCTCCTCGGGGCGCGTCTTGCTTGGGCTTCTCTCCTGGAGGCGCTCATAAAGACCCAGTGTTGACATGAGACAAGACGCTCCTCGGGGCGCGTCTTGCTTGGGCCTCTCTCCTGGAGACGCTCAGTCAGACCCAGTGGTGACATGTGGCAAGACACTCCTCGGGGCGCGTCTTGCTTGGGCCTCTCTCCTGGAGGCCCTCTGTCAGACCGAGTGTTGACATGTGGCAAGACTCTCCTCGGGGCGCGTCTTGCTTGGGCTTCTCTCATGGAGGCCCTCAGTCAGACCCAGTGTTGACATGTGTCAAGACGCTCCTCGGGGCGTGTCTTGCTTGGGCCTCTCTCCTGGAGGCGCTCAGTCAGACCCAGTGTTGACATGTGGCAAGACGCTCCTCGGGGCGTGTCTTGCTTGGGCCTCTCTCCTGGAGGCGCTCAGTCAGACCCAGTGTTGACATGTGGCAAGACGCTCCTCGGGGCACGTCTTGCTTGGGCCTCTCTCCTGGAGGCGCTCAAACAGACCGAGTAGTGACATGTGGCAAGACGCTCCTCGGGGCGCGTCTTGCTGGGGCTTCTCTCACTGAGCGCTCAGTCAGACCGAGTAGTGACACGTGGCAAGACGCTCCTCGGGGGGCGTCTTGCTTGGACCTCTCTCCCTGAGGCGCTCAGTCAGACCCAGTGTTGACATTTGGCAAGACACTCCTCGGGGCGCGTCTTGCTTGGGCCTCTCTCATGGAGGCACTCTGTCAGACCGAGTGCTGACATGTGGCAAGAAGCTCCTCGGGGCGCGTCTTGCTTGGGCTTCTCTCCTGGAGGCCCTCAGTAAGAACCATTGTTGACATGTGGCACGACGCTCCTCGGGGCGCGTCTTGCTTGGGCCTCTCTCCAGAAGGCCCTCAATCAGACCCAGTGTTGACACGTGTCAAGACGCTCCTCGGGGCGCATCTTACTTGGGCCTCTCTCCTGGAGGCGCTCAGTCAGACTGAGTAGTGACATGTGGCCTGACGCTCCTCGGGGCGCGTGTTGCTTGGGCCTCTCTCCTGGAGGCGCTCAGTCAGACCAACTGGTGACATGTGGCAAGACACTCCTCGGGGCGCGTCTTGCTTGGGCCTCTCTCATGGAGGCCCTCTGTCAGACCCAGTGTTGACATGTGGCAAGACACTCCTCGGGGCGCGTCTTGCTTGGGCCTCTCTCATGGAGGCCCTCTGTCAGACCCAGTGTTGACATGTGTCAAGACGCTCCTCGGGGCGCGTCTTGCTTTGGCTTCTCTCCTGGAGGCCCTCAGTAAGACCCATTGTTGACATGTGGCAAGACGCTCCTCGGGCCGCGTGTTGCTTGGGCTTCTCTCCTGGAGGCCCTCAGTCAGACCCATTGTTGACACGTGGCAAGATGCTCCTCGGGGCGCGTCTTGCTTGGGCCTCTCTCCTGGAGGCGCTCAGTCAGACTGAGTAGTGACATGTGGCCTGACGCTCATCGGGGCGCGTGTTGCTTGGGCCTCTCTCCTGGAGGCGCTCAGTCAGACCAAGTGGTGACCTGTGGCAAGACACTCCTCGGGGCGCGTCTTGCTTGGGCCTCTCTCCTGGAGGCCCTCTGTCAGACCAAGTGTTGACATGTGTCAAGACGCTCCTCGGGGCGCGTCTTGCTTGGGCTTCTCTCCTGGAGGCCCTCAGTCAGACCCATTGTTGACATGTGGCAAGACGGTCCTCGGGGCGCGTCTTGCTTGGGCCTCTCTCCTGGAGGCGCTCAGTCAGACTGAGTGCTGACATGTGGCAAGACGCTGCTCGGGCCGCGTGTTGCTTGGGCTTCTCTCCTGGAGGCCCTCAGTCAGACCCAGTGTTGACATGTGGCAAGACGCTCCTCCGGGCGCATCTTTCTTGGGCCTCTCTCCTGGAGGCCCTCAGTAAGACTCATTGTTGACATGTGGCAAGACGCTCCTCGGGGCGCGTCTTGCTTGGGCCTCTCTCCAGAAGGCCCTCAATCAGACCCAGTGTTGACATGTGGCAAGACGCTCCTCGAGCGCGTCTTGCTTGGGCCTCTCTCCTGGAGGCGCTCAGTCAGACTGAGTAGTGACATGTGGCCTGACGCTCCTCGGGGCGCGTCTTGCTTGGGCCTCTCTCCTGGAGGCGCTCAGTCAGACCCAGTGTTGACATGTGGCAAGACGCTCCTTGGGGCGCGTCTTGCTTGGGCTTCTCTCCTGGAGGCCCTCAGTCAGACCCATTGTTGACATGTGGCAAGACGCTCCTCGGGGAACGTCTTGCTTGGACCTCTCTCCTGGAGGCGCTCAGTCAGACCGAGTAGTGACATGTGGCAAGACGCTCCTCGGGGCGCGTCTTGCTTTGACCTCTCTCCTGGAGGCGCTCAGTTAGACCGAGTAGTGACATGTCGCAAGACGCTCCTCGGGGCGCGTCTTTCTTGGGCCTCTCTCCTGGAGGTGCTCAGTCAGACCGAGTGCTGACATAAGGCAAGACGCTCCTCGGGGCGCGTCTTGCTGGGGCCTCTCTCCTGGAGGCGCTCAATCAGACCCAGTGGTGACACGTGGCAAGACGATCCTCGGGGCGCGTCTTGCTTGGGCCTCTCTCCTGGAGGCGCTCAGTCAGACCCAGTGGTGACACATGGCAAAACGCTCCTCGGGGCGCATCTTGCTTGGGCCTCTCTCCTGGAGGCGCTCAGTCAGACCCAGTGTTGACACGTGGCAAGACGCTCCTCGGGGCGCGTCTTGCTTGGGCCTCTCTCCTGGAGGCGCTCAGTCAGACCCAGTGTTGACATGTGGCAAGACACTCCTCGGGGCGCGTCTTGCTTGGGCCTCTCTCATGGAGGCCCTCTGTCAGACCCAGTGTTGACATGTGTCAAGACGCTCCTCGGGGCGAGTCTTGCTTTGGCCTCTCTCCTGGAGGCGCTCAGTCAGACCGAGTGCTGACATGTGGCAAGAAGCTCCTCGTGGCGCGTCTTGCTTGGGCTTCTCTCCTGGAGGCGCTCAGAAAGACCCAGTATTGACATGTGGCAAGACACTCCTCGGGGCGCGTCTTTCTTGGGCCTCTCTCCTGGAGGCCCTCTGTCAGACCGAGTGTTGACATGTGGCAAGACTCTCCTCGGGGCGCGTCTTGCTTGGGCTTCTCTCATGGAGGCCCTCAGTCAGACCCAGTGTTGACACGTGTCAAGACGCTCCTCGGGGCGCGTCTTACTTGGGCCTCTCGCCTGGAGGCGCTCAGTCAGACTGAGTAGTGACATGTGGCCTGACGCTCCTCGGGGCTCGTGTTGCTTGGGCCTCTCTCCTGGAGGCGCTCAGTCAGACCGAGTAGTGACATGTGGCAAGACGCTCCTCGGGGCGCGTCTTGCTTGGACCTCTCTCCCTGAGGCGCTCAGTCAGACCCAGTGTTGACATTTGGCAAGACACTCCTCGGGGCGCGTCTTGCTTGGGCCTCTATCATGGAGGCCCTCTGTCAGACCGAGTGCTGACATGTGGCAAGAAGCTCCTCGGGGCACGTCTTGCTTGGGCCTCTCTCCAGAAGGCCCTCAATCAGAACCAGTGTTGACACGTGTCAAGACGCTCCTCGGGGCGCGTCTTACTTGGGCCTCTCTCCTGGAGGCGCTCAGTCAGACTGAGTAGTGACATGTGGCCTGACACTCGTCGGGGCGCGTGTTGCTTGGGCCTCTCTCCTGGAGGCGCTCAGTCAGACCAAGTGGTGACATGTGGCAAGACACTCCTCGGGGCGCGTCTTGCTTGGGCCTCTCTCATGGAGGCCCTCTGTCAGACCCAGTGTTGACACGTGGCAAGACACTCCTCGGGGCGCGTCTTGCTTGGGCCTCTCTCATGGAGGCCCTCTGTCAGACCCAGTGTTGACATGTGTCAAGACGCTCCTCGGGGCGCGTCTTGCTTTGGCCTCTCTCCTGGAGGCGCTCAGTCAGACCGAGTGCTGACATGTGGAAAGAAGCTCCTCGGGGCGCGTCTTGCTTGGGCTTCTCTCCTGGAGGCCCTCAGTAAGACCCATTGTTGACATGTGGCAAGACGCTCCTCGGGGCGCGTCTTGCTTGGGCCTCTCTCCAGAAGGCCCTCAATCAGACCCAGTGTTGACACGTGGCAAGACGCTCCTCGGGGCGCGTCTTGCTTGGGCTTCTCTCCTGGAGGCGCTCAGTCAGACCCAGTGTTGACATGTGGCAAGACACTCCTCGGGGCGCGTCTTGCTTGGGCCTCTCTCATGGAGGCCCTCTGTCAGACCCAGTGTTGACATGTGTCAAGACGCTCCTCGGGGCGAGTCTTGCTTTGGCCTCTCTCCTGGAGGCGCTCAGTCAGACCGAGTGCTGACATGTGGCAAGAAGCTCCTCGTGGCGCGTCTTGCTTGGGCTTCTCTCCTGGAGGCGCTCAGAAAGACCCAGTATTGACATGTGGCAAGACACTCCTCGGGGCGCGTCTTTCTTGGGCCTCTCTCCTGGAGGCCCTCTGTCAGACCGAGTGTTGACATGTGGCAAGACTCTCCTCGGGGCGCGTCTTGCTTGGGCTTCTCTCATGGAGGCCCTCAGTCAGACCCAGTGTTGACACGTGTCAAGACGCTCCTCGGGGCGCGTCTTACTTGGGCCTCTCGCCTGGAGGCGCTCAGTCAGACTGAGTAGTGACATGTGGCCTGACGCTCCTCGGGGCTCGTGTTGCTTGGGCCTCTCTCCTGGAGGCGCTCAGTCAGACCGAGTAGTGACATGTGGCAAGACGCTCCTCGGGGCGCGTCTTGCTTGGACCTCTCTCCCTGAGGAACTCAGTCAGACCCAGTGTTGACATTTGGCAAGACACTCCTCGGGGCGCGTCTTGCTTGGGCCTCTATCATGGAGGCCCTCTGTCAGACCGAGTGCTGACATGTGGCAAGAAGCTCCTCGGGGCACGTCTTGCTTGGGCCTCTCTCCAGAAGGCCCTCAATCAGAACCAGTGTTGACACGTGTCAAGACGCTCCTCGGGGCGCGTCTTACTTGGGCCTCTCTCCTGGAGGCGCTCAGTCAGACTGAGTAGTGACATGTGGCCTGACACTCCTCGGGGCGCGTGTTGCTTGGGCCTCTCTCCTGGAGGCGCTCAGTCAGACCAAGTGGTGACATGTGGCAAGACACTCCTCGGGGCGCGTCTTGCTTGGGCCTCTCTCATGGAGGCCCTCTGTCAGACCCAGTGTTGACACGTGGCAAGACACTCCTCGGGGCGCGTCTTGCTTGGGCCTCTCTCATGGAGGCCCTCTGTCAGACCCAGTGTTGACATGTGTCAAGACGCTCCTCGGGGCGCGTCTTGCTTTGGCCTCTCTCCTGGAGGCGCTCAGTCAGACCGAGTGCTGACATGTGGAAAGAAGCTCCTCGGGGCGCGTCTTGCTTGGGCTTCTCTCCTGGAGGCCCTCAGTAAGACCCATTGTTGACATGTGGCAAGACGCTCCTCGGGGCGCGTCTTGCTAGGGCCTCTCTCCAGAAGGCCCTCAATCAGACCCAGTGTTGACACGTGGCAAGACGCTCCTCGGGGCGCGTCTTGCTTGGGCTTCTCTCCTGGAGGCCCTCAGTCAGACCCATTGTTGACACGTGGCAAGATGCTCCTCGGGGCGCGTCTTGCTTGGGCCTCTCTCCTGGAGGCGCTCAGTCAGACTGAGTAGTGACATGTGGCCTGACGCTCCTCTGGGCGCATGTTGCTTGGGCCTCTCTCCTGGAGGCGCTCAGTCAGACCACCTCAGTCAGACCCATTGTTGACATGTGACAAGACGCTCCTCGGGGCGCGTCTTGCTTGGGCCTCTCTCCTGGAGGCGCTCAGTCAGAACCAGAGGTGACATGTGGCAAGACGCTCCTCAGGGCGCGTCTTGCTTGGGCCTCTCTCCTGGAGGCCCTCTGTCAGACCCAGTGTTGACATGTGGCAAGACGCTCCTCCTGGCGCATCTTGCTTGGGCCTCTCTCCTGGAGGCCCTCAGTCAGACCCATTGTTGACATGTAGCAAGACGCTCCTCGGGGCGCGTCTTGCTTGGGCCTCTCTCCTGGAGGCGCTCAGTCAGACCGAGTGCTGACATGTGGCAAGACGCTCCTCGGGGCGCGTCTTGCTTGGGCCTCTCTCCTGGAGGCGCTCAGTCAGACTGAGTAGTGACATGTGGCCTGACGCTCCTCGGGGCGCGTCTTGCTTGGGCCTCTCTCCTGGAGGCGCTCAGTCAGACCCAGTGGTGACATGTGGCAAGACACTCCTCGGGGCGCGTCTTGCTTGGGCCTCTCTCCTGGAGGCCCTCTGTCAGACCCAGTGTTTACATGTGGCAAGACGCTCCTCGGGGCGCGTCTTGCTTGGGCTTCTCTCATGGAGGCCCTCAGTCAGACCCAGTGTTGACATGTGGCAAGACGCTCCCCGGGGCGCGTCTTGCTTGGGCTTCTCTCCTGGAGGCGCTCAGACAGACCCAGTGTTGACATGTGACAAGACGCTCCTCGGGGCGCATCTTGCTTGGGCCTCTCTCCTGGAGGCGCTCAGTCAGAACCAGAGGTGACATGTGGCAAGACGCTCCTCGGGGCACGTCTTGCTTGGACCTCTCTCCTGGAGGCCCTCTGTCAGACCCAGTGTTGACATGTGTCAAGACGCTCCACGGGGCGCGTCTTGCTTGGGCTTCTCTCCTGGAGGCCCTCAGTCAGACCCATTGTTGACATGTGGCAAGACGCTCCTCGGGGCGCGTCTTGCTTGGGCCTCTCTCCTGGAGGCGCTCGGTCAGACCGATTGCTGACATGTGGCAAGACACTCCTCGGGGCGCGTATTGCTTGGGCCTCTCTCCTGAATTCCCTCTGTCAGACCGAGTGTTGACATGTGGCAAGACTCTCCTCGGGGCGCGTCTTGCTTGGGCTTCTCTCATGGAGGCCCTCAGTCCGACCCAGTGTTGACATGTGTCCAGACGCTCCTCGCGGCGTGTCTTGCTTGGACCTCTCTCCTGGAGGCGCTCAGTCAGACCCAGTGTTGACATGTGGCAAGACGCTCCTCTGGGCGCGTCTTTCTTGGGCTTCTCTCCTGGAGGCCCTCAGTCAGACCCATTGTTGACATGTGGCAAGACGCTCCTCGGGGCACGTCTTGCTTGGGCCTCTCTCCTGGAGGCGCTCAGTCAGACCGAGTAGTGACATCTGGCAAGACGCTCCTCGGGGCGCGTCTTGCTTGGACCTCTCTCCTGGAGGCGCTCAGTTAGACCGAGTAGTGACATGTGGCAAGACGCTCCTCGGGGCGCGTCTTGCTGGGGCCTCTCTCCTGGAGGTGCTCAATCAGACCCAGTGGTGACACGTGGCAAGACGCTCCTCGGGGCGCGTCTTGCTTGGGCCTCTCTCCTGGAGGAGCTCAGTCAGACCCAGTGGTGACACGTGGCAAGACGCTCCTCGGGGCGCGTCTTGCTTGGGCCTCTCTCCTGGAGGCGCTCAGTCAGACACAGTGTTGACATGTGGCAAGACACTCCTCGGGGCGCGTCTTGCTTGGGCCTCTCTCATGGAGGCCCTCTGTCAGACCCAGTGTTGACATGTGTCAAGACGCTCCTCGGGGCGCGTCTTGCTTTGACCTCTCTCCTGGAGGCGCTCAGTCAGACCGAGTCCTGACATGTAGCAAGAAGCTCCTCGGGGTGCGTCTTGCTTGGGCTTCTCTCCTGGAGGCCCTCAGTTAGACCCATTGTTGACATGTGGAAAGAAGCTCTTCGGGGCGCGTCTTGCTTGGGCTTCTCTCCTCGAGGCCCTCAGTCAGACCCATTGTTGACATGTGGCAAGACGCTCCTCGGGGCGTGTATTGCTTGGGCCTCTCTCCTGGATGCCCTCTGTCAGGCCCAGTGTTGACATGTGGCAAGACTCTCCTCGGGGCCCGTCTTGCTTGGGCTTCTCTCATGGAGGCCCTCAGTCAGACCCAGTGTTGACATGTGTCAAGACGCTCCTCGGGGCGTGTCTTGCTTGGGCCTCTCTCCTGGAGGCACTCAGTCAGACCGAGTAGTGACATGTGGCAAGACGCTCCTCGGGGCGCGTCTTGCTTGGGGTTCTCTCCTGGAGGCCCTCAGTCAGACCCATTGTTGACATGTGGCAAGACGCTCCTCGGGGCGCTTCTTGCTGGGGCCTCTCTCCTGGAGGCGCTCAGTCAGACCCAGTGTTGACATGTGTCAAGACGCTCCTCGGGCGTTTCTTGCTTGGGCCTCTCTCCTTGAGGCGCTCAGTCAGACCCAGAGGTAACATGTGGCAAGACGCTCCTCTGGCCTCTCTCCTGGAGGCGCTCAGTCAGACCCAGTGTTGACATGTGGCAAGACGCTCCTCGGGGTGCGTCTTGCTTGGGCCTCTCTCCTGGAGGTGCTCAGTCAGACCCAGTGTTGACATGTGGCAAGACGCTCCTCGGGGCGTGTATTGCTTGGGCCTCTCTCCTGGATGCCCTCTGTCAGGCCCAGTGTTGACATGTGGCAAGACTCTCCTCGGGGCCCGTCTTGCTTGGGCTTCTCTCATGGAGGCCCTCAGTCAGACCCAGTGTTGACATGTGGCAAGATGTTCCTCGGGGCACGTCTTGCTTGGGCCTCTCTCCTGGAGGCGCTCAGTCAGACCCAGAGGAGACATGTGTCAAGACGCTCCTCGTGGCGCGTCTTGATTGGGCCTCTCTCCTGGAGGCGCTCAGTCAGACCCAGTGTTCACATGTGGCAAGACGCTCCTCGGGGCGCGTCTTGCTTGGGCCTCTCTCCTGGAGGCGCTCAGTTAGACCCAGTGTTGACATGTGGCAAGACGCTCCTCGGGGCGCGTCTTGCTTGGGCCTCTCTCCTGGAGGCGCTCAGTCAGACCGAGTGCTGACATGTGGCAAGACGCTCCTCGGGGCGCGTCTTGCTTGTTCTTCTCTCCTGGAGGCCCTCAGTCAGACCCATTGTTGACATGTGGCAAGACGCACCTCGGGGCGCGTCTTATTTGGGCCTCTCTCCTGAAGGCCCTCAGTCAGACCCAGTGTTGACATGTGGCAAGACGCTCCTCGGGGCGCGTCTTGCTTGGGCTTCTCTCCTGGAGGCCCTCAGTCAGACCCATTGTTGACATGTGGCAAGACGCTCCTCGGGGCGCGTCTTGCTTGGACCTCTCTCCTGGAGGCGCTCAGTTAAACCGAGTAGTGACATGTGGCAAGACGCTCCTCGGGGCGGTTCTTGCTGGGGCCTCTCTCCTGGAGGTGCTCAATCAGACCCAGTGGTGACACGTGGCAAGACGCTCCTCGGGGCGCATCTTGCTTGGGCCTCTCTCCTGGAGGAGCTCAGTCAGACCCAGTAATGACACGTGGCAAGACGCTCCTCGGGGCGCATCTTGCTTGGGCCTCTCTCCTGGAGGCGCTAAGTCAGACCCAGTGTTGACACGTGGCAAGACGCTCCTCGGGGCGCGTCTTGCTTGGGCCTCTCTCCTGGAGGCGCTCAGTCAGACCCAGTGTTGACATGTGGCAAGACACTCCTCGGGGCGCGTCTTGCTTGGGCCTCTCTCATGGAGGCCCTCTGTCAGACCCAGTGTTGACATGTGTCAAGACGCTCCTCGGGGCAAATCTTGCTTTGGCCTCTCTCCTGGAAGCGCTCAGTCAGACCGAGTGCTGACATGTGGCAAGACGCTCCTCGGGCGTTTCTTGCTTGGGCCTCTCTCCTGGAGGCGCTCAGTCAGACCCAGAGGTTTCATGTGGCAAGACGCTCCTCGGGCCTCTCTCCTGGAGGCGCTCAGTCAGACCCAGTGTTGACATGTGGCAAGACGCTCCTCGGGGCACGTCTTGCTTGGGCCTCTCTCCTGGAGGCGCTCAGTCAGACCCAGAGGAGACATGTGGCAAGACGCTCCTCGGGGCGCGTCTTGTTTGGGCTTCTCTCCTGGAGGCCCTCAGTCAGATCCATTGTTGACATGTGGCAAGACTCTCCTCGGGGCGCGTCTTATTTGGGCTTCTCATGGAGGCACTCAGTCAGACCCAGTGTTGACATGTGTCAAGACGCTCCTCGGGCGTTTCTTGCTTGGGCCTCTCTCCCGGAGGCGCTCAGTCAGACCCAGTGTTGACATGTGACAAGACGCTCCTCGGGGCGCGTCTTGCTTGGGCCTCTCTCCTGGAGGTGCTCAGTCAGACCCAGAGGTGACATGTGGCAAGACGCTCCTTGGGGCGCGTCTTGCTTGGACTTCTCTCCTGGAGGCCCTCAGTCAGACCCATTGTTGACATGTGGCAAGACGCTCCTCGGGGCGCGTCTTGCTTGGGCCTCTCTCCTGGAGGCGCTCAGTCAGACCGAGTGCTGACATGTGGCAAGACGCTCCTCGGGGCGCATCTTGCTTGGGCTTTTCTCCTGGAGGCTGTCAGTCAGACCCATTGTTGTCATGTGGCAAGACGCTCCTCGGGGCGCTTCTTGCTCGGGCCTCTCTCCTGGAGGCGCTCAGTCAGACCGAGTGCTGACATGTGGCAAGACGCTCCTCGGGGCGCGTCTTGCTTGGGCCTCTCTCCTGGAGGCGCTCAGTCAGACCGAGTGCTGACATGTGGCAAGACGCTCCTCGGGGCGCATCTTGCTTGGGCTTCTCTCCTGGAGGCTCTCAGTCAGACCCATTGTTGTCATGTGGCAAGACGCTCCTCGGGGCGCGTCTTGCTTGGGCCTCTTACCTGGAGGCGCTCAGTCAGACCCAGTGTTGACATGTGGCAAGACGCTCCTCGGGGCGCATCTTGCTTGGGCCTCGCTTCTGGGGAGGCGATCAGTCAGACCGAGTGCTGACATGTGGCAAGACGCTCCTCGGGGCGCGTCTTGCTTGGGCCTCTCTCCTGGAGGCGCTCAGTCAGACCGAGTGCTGACATGTGGCAAGACGCTCCTCGGGGCGCATCTTGCTTGGGCTTCTCTCCTGGAGGCTCTCAGTCAGACCCATTGTTGTCATGTGGCAAGACGCTCCTCGGGGCGCGTCTTGCTTGGGCCTCTCACCTGGAGGCGCTCAGTCAGACCCAGTGTTGACATGTGGCAAGACGCTCCTCGGGGCGCGTCTTGCTTGGGCCTCTCTCCTGGGGAGGCGATCAGTCAGACCCAGTGTTGACATGTGTCAAGACGCTCCTCGGGCGTTTCTTGCTTGGGCCTCTCTCCTGGAGGCGCTCAGTCAGACCCAGTGTTGACATGTGGCAAGACGCTCCTCGGGGCGCGTCTTGCTTGGCCCTCTCTCCTGGAGGCGCTCAGTCAGACCGAGTGCTGACATGTGGCAAGAAGCTCCTCGCGGCGCGTCTTGCTTGGGCTTCTCTCCTGGAGGCCCTCAGTCAGACCCATTGTTGACATGTGGCAAGACGCTCCTCGGGGCGCGTCTTGCTTGGGCCTCTCTCCAGAAGACCCTCAATCAGACCCAGTGTTGACACGTGGCAAGACGCTCCTCGGGGCGCTTCTTGCTTGGGCCTCTCTCCTGGAGGTGCTCAGTCAGACCCAGTGGTGACATGTGGCAAGACGCTCCTCGGGGCGCGTATTGCTTGGGCCTCTCTCCTGGATGCCCTCTGTCAGACCCAGTGTTGACATGTGGCAAGACTCTCCTCGGTGCGCGTCTTGCTTGGGCTTCTCTCATGGAGGCCCTCAGTCAGACCCACTGTTGACATGTGTCAAGACGCTCCTCGGGGCGTGTCTTGCTTGGGCCTCTCTCCTGGAGGCGCTCAGTCAGACCCAGTGTTGACATGTGGCAAGACGCTCCCCGGGGCACTTCTTGCTTGGGCTTCTCTCCGGGAGGCCCTCAGTCAGACCCATTGTTGACATGTGGCAAGACGCTCCTTGGGGCACGTCTTGCTTGGGCCTCTCTCCTGGAGGCACTCAGTCAGACCGAGTAGTGACATGTGACAAGACGCTCCTCGGGGCGCGTCTTGCTTGGGCCTCTCTCCTGGAGGCGCTCAGTCAGACCCAGTGTTGACATGTGGCAAGATGCTCCTCGGGGCGTGTCTTGCTTGGGCCTCTCTCCTGGAGGCGCTCATTCAGACCCAGTGTTCACATGTGGCAAGACGCTCCTCGGGGCGCGTCTTGCTTGGGCCTCTCTCCTGGAGGCGCTCAGTCAGACCCATTGTTGACATGTGGCAAGACGCTCCTCGGGGCACGTCTTGCTTGGGCCTCTCTCCTGGAGGCGCTCAGTCAGACCGAGTTCTGACATCTGAAAAGACGCTCCTCGGGGCGCGTCTTGCTTGGGCTTCTCTGCTGGAGGCCCTCAGTCAGACCCAGTGTTGACATGTGGCAAGATGCTCCTCGGGGCGCGTCTTGCTTGGGCCTCTCTCCTGGAGGCGCTCATTCAGACCCAGTGTTCACATGTGGCAAGACGCTCCTCGGGGCGCGTCTTGCTTGGTCCTCTCTCCTGGAGGCGCTCAGTCAGACCCATTGTTGACATGTGGCAAGACGCTCCTCGGGGCACGTCTTGCTTGGGCCTCTCTCCTGGAGGCGCTCAGTCAGACCTAGTGCTGACATGTGGCAAGACGCACCTCGGGGCGCATCTTGCTTGGGCCTCTCTCCTGGAGGCGCTCATTCAGACCCAGTGTTCACATGTGGCAAGACGCTCCTCGGGGCGCGTCTTGCTTGGGCCTCTCTCCTGGAGGCGCTCAGTCAGACCCATTGTTGACATGTGGCAAGACGCTCCTCGGGGCACGTCTTGCTTGGGCCTCTCTCCTGGAGGCGCTCAGTCAGACCGAGTTCTGACATCTGAAAAGACGCTCCTCGGGGCGCGTCTTGCTTGGGCTTCTCTGCTGGAGGCCCTCAGTCAGACCCATTGTTGACATGTGGCAAGACGCTACTCGGGGCGCGTCTTATTTGGGCCTCTCTCCTGGAGGCGCTCAGTAAGACCGAGTGCTGACATGTGGCAAGACGCTCCTCGGGGCGCTTCTTGCTTGGGCTTCTCTCCTGGAGGCCCTCAGTCAGACCCATTGTTGACATGTGGCAAGATGCTCCTCGGGGCGCATCTTGCTTGGGCCTCTCTCCTGGAGGCGCTCAGTCAGACCGAGTGCTGACATGTGGCAAGACGCTCCCCGGGGCGCGTCTTGCTGGGGCTTCTCTCATGGAGGCACTCAGTCAGACCAAGTGTTGACATGTGTCAAGACGCTCCTCGGGGGTTTCTTGCTTGGGCTTCTCTCCCGGAGGCGCTCAGTCAGACCCAGTGTTGACATGTGACAAGACGCTACTCGGGGCGCGTCTTGCTTGGGCCTCTCTCCTGGAGGCGCTCAGTCAGACCGAGTGCTGACATGTGGCAAGACGCTCCTTGGGGCGCGTCTTGCTTGGACTTCTCTCCTGGAGGCCCTCAGTCAGACCCATTGTTGACATGTGGCAAGACGCTCCTCGGGGCGCATCTTGCTTGGGCTTTTCTCCTGGAGGCTGTCAGTCAGACCCATTGTTGTCATGTGGCAAGACGCTCCTCGGGGCGCGTCTTGCTTGGGCCTCTCTCCTGGAGGCGCTCAGTCAGACCGAGTGCTGACATGTGGCAAGACGCTCCTCGGGGCGCATCTTGCTCGGGCTTCTCTCCTGGAGGCTCTCAGTCAGACCCATTGTTGTCATGTGGCAAGACGCTCCTCGGGGCGCGTCTTGCTTGGGCCTCTCTCCTGGAGGCGCTCAGTCAGACCCAGTGTTGACATGTGGCAAGACGCTCCTCCGGGCGCGTCTTGCTTGGGCCTCTCACCTGGAGGCGCTCAGTCAGACCCAGTGTTGACATGTGGCAAGACGCTCCTCGGGGCGCGTCTTGCTTGGGCCTCTCTCCTGGGGAGGCAATCAGTCAGACCCAGTGTTGACATGTGTCAAGACGCTCCTCGGGCGTTTCTTGCTTGGGCCTCTCTACTGGAGGCGCTCAGTCAGACCCAGTGTTGACATGTGGCAAGACGCTCCTCGGGGCGCATCTTGATTGGGCCTCTCTCCTGGAGGCGCTCAGTCAGACCTAGTGCTGACATGTGGCAAGACGCTCCTCGGGGCGCGTCTTGCTTGGGCCTCTCTCCTGGAGGCGCTCAGTCAGACCGAGTGCTGACATGTGGCAAGACGCTCCTCGGGGCACGTCTTGCTGGGGCTTCTCTCCTGGAGGCGCTCAGGCAGACCCAGAGGTGACATGTGGCAAGACGCTCCTCGGGGCGCGTCTTGCTTGGGCCTCTCTCCTGGAGGCCCTCTGTCAAACCCAGTGTTGACATGTGGCAAGATGCTCCTCGGGGCACATCTTGCTTGGGCCTCTCTCCGGGAGGCCCTCAGTCAGACCCATTGTTGACATGTGGCAAGACGCTCCTTGGGGCACGTCTTGCTTGGGCCTCTCTCCTGGAGGCACTCAGTCAGACTGAGTAGTGACATGTGACAAGATGCTCCTCGGGGCGCGTCTTGCTTGGGCCTCTCTCCTGGAGGCGCTCAGTCAGACCCAGTGTTGACATGTGGCAAGATGCTCCTCGGGGCGCGTCTTGCTTGGGCCTCTCTCCTGGAGGCGCTCATTCAGACCCAGTGTTCACATGTGGCAAGACGCTCCTCGGGGCGCGTCTTGCTTGGGCCTCTCTCCTGGAGGCGCTCAGTCAGACCCATTGTTGACATGTGGCAAGACGCTCCTCGGGGCACGTCTTGCTTGGGCCTCTCTCCTGGAGGCGCTCAGTCAGACCGAGTTCTGACATCTGAAAAGACGCTCCTCGGGGCGCGTCTTGCTTGGGCTTCTCTGCTGGAGGCCCTCAGTCAGACCCAGTGTTGACATGTGGCAAGATGCTCCTCGGGGCGCGTCTTGCTTTGGCCTCTCTCCTGGAGGCGCTCATTCAGACCCAGTGTTCACATGTGGCAAGACGCTCCTCGGGGCGCGTCTTGCTTGGTCCTCTCTCCTGGAGGCGCTCAGTCAGACCCATTGTTGACATGTGGCAAGACGCTCCTCGGGGCACGTCTTGCTTGGGCCTCTCTCCTGGAGGCGCTCAGTCAGACCTAGTGCTGACATGTGGCAAGACGCACCTCGGGGCGCGTCTTGCTTGGGCCTCTCTCCTGGAGGCGCTCATTCAGACCCAGTGTTCACATGTGGCAAGACGCTCCTCGGGGCGCGTCTTGCTTGGGCCTCTCTCCTGGAGGCGCTCAGTCAGACCCATTGTTGACATGTGGCAAGACGCTCCTCGGGGCACTACTTGCTTGGGCCTCTCTCCTGGAGGCGCTCAGTCAGACCGAGTTCTGACATCTGAAAAGACGCTCCTCGGGGCGCGTCTTGCTTGGGCTTCTCTGCTGGAGGCCCTCAGTCAGACCCATTGTTGACATGTGGCAAGACGCTACTCGGGGCGCGTCTTATTTGGGCCCCTCTCCTGGAGGCGCTCAGTAAGACCGAGTGCTGACATGTGGCAAGACGCTCCTCGGGGCGCTTCTTGCTTGGGCTTCTCTCCTGGAGGCCCTCAGTCAGACCCATTGTTGACATGTGGCAAGATGCTCCTCGGGGCGCATCTTGCTTGGGCCTCTCTCCTTGAGGCCCTCTGTCAGACCCAGTGTTGACATGTGGCAAAACGCTCCTCCGGGCGCGTCTTGCTTGGGCCTCTCTCCTGGAGGCGCTCAGTCAGACCGAGTGCTGACATGTGGCAAGACGCTCCCTGGGGCGCGTCTTGCTGGGGCTTCTCTCATGGAGGCACTCAGTCAGACCAAGTGTTGACATGTGTCAAGACGCTCCTCGGGGGTTTCTTGCTTGGGCTTCTCTCCCGGAGGCGCTCAGTCAGACCCAGTGTTGACATGTGACAAGACGCTACTCGGGGCGCGTCTTGCTCGGGCCTCTCTCCTGGAGGCGCTCAGTCAGACCGAGTGCTGACATGTGGCAAGACGCTCCTTGGGGCGCGTCTTGCTTGGACTTCTCTCCTGGAGGCCCTCAGTCAGACCCATTGTTGACATGTGGCAAGACGCTCCTCGGGGCGCATCTTGCTTGGGCTTTTCTCCTGGAGGCTGTCAGTCAGACCCATTGTTGTCATGTGGCAAGACGCTCCTCGGGGCGCGTCTTGCTTGGGCCTCTCTCCTGGAGGCGCTCAGTCAGACCGAGTGCTGACATGTGGCAAGACGCTCCTCGGGGCGCATCTTGCTTGGGCTTCTCTCCTGGAGGCTCTCAGTCAGACCCATTGTTGTCATGTGGCAAGACGCTCCTCGGGGCGCGTCTTGCTTGGGCCTCTCTCCTGGATGCGCTCAGTCAGACCCAGTGTTGACATGTGGCAAGACGCTCCTCCGGGCGCGTCTTGCTTGGGCCTCTCACCTGGAGGCACTCAGTCAGACCCAGTGTTGACATGTGGCAAGACGCTCCTCGGGGCGCGTCTTGCTTGGGCCTCTCTCCTGGGGAGGCAATCAGTCAGACCCAGTGTTGACATGTGTCAAGACGCTCCTCGGGCGTTTCTTGCTTGGGCCTCTCTACTGGAGGAGCTCAGTCAGACCCAGTGTTGACATGTGGCAAGACGCTCCTCGGGGCGCGTCTTGCTTGGGCCTCTCTCCTGGAGGCGCTCAGTCAGACCTAGTGCTGACATGTGGCAAGACGCTCCTCGGGGCGCGTCTTGCTTGGGCCTCTCTCCTGGAGGCGCTCAGTCAGACCCAGAGGTGACATGTGGCAAGACGCTCCTCGGGGCGCGTCTTGCTTGGGCCTCTCTCCTGGAGGCCCTCTGTCAAACCCAGTGTTGACATGTGGCAAGATGCTCCTCGGGGCGCATCTTGCTTGGGCTTCTCTCCTGGATGCGCTCAGTCATACCGAGTGCTGACATGTGGCAAGACGCTCCTCGTGGCACGTCTTGCTGGGGCTTCTCTCCTGGAGGCGCTCAGTCAGACCCAGTGTTGACATGTGACAAGACGCTCCTCGGGGCGCGTCTTGCTTGGGCCTCTCTCCTGGAGGCGCTCAGTCAGACCCAGTGTTGACATGTGGCAAGACGCTCCCTGGGGCGCTTCTTGCTTGGGCTTCTCTCCTGGATGCCCTCAGTCAGACCCATTGTTGACATGTGGCAAGACGCTCCTCGGGGCACGACTTGCTTGGGCCTCTCTCCTGGAGGCACTCAGTCAGACCGAGTAGTGACATGTGACAAGACGCTCCTCGGGGCGCGTCTTGCTTGGGCCTCTCTCCTGGGGGCGCTCAGTCAGACCCAGTGTTAACATGTGGCAAGATGCTCCTCGGGACGCGTCTTGCTTGTGCCTCTCTCCTGGAGGTGCTCAGTCAGACCCAGTGTTCACATGTGGCAAGACGCTCCTCGGGGCGCGTCTTGCTTGGGCTTCTCTCCTGGAGGCCCTCAGTCAGACCCATTGTTGACATGTGGCAAGACGCTCCTCGGGGCGCGTCTTATTTGGGCCTCTCTCCTGGAGGCGCTCAGTAAGACCGAGTGCTGACATGTGGCAAGACGCTCCTCGGTGCGCTTCTTGCTTGGGCTTCTCTCCTGGAGGCCCTCAGTCAGACCCATTGTTGACATGTGGCAAGATGCTCCTCGGGGCGCATCTTGCTTGGGCCTCTCTCCTTGAGGCCCTCTGTCAGACCCAGTGTTGACATGTGGCAAAACGCTCCTCCGGGCGCGTCTTGCTTGGGCCTCTCTCCTGGAGGCGCTCAGTCAGACCCAGTGTTGACATGTGGCAAGACGCTCCTTGGGGCGCGTCTTGCTTGGGCCTCTCTCCTGGAGGCGCTCAGTCAGACCGAGTGCTGTTATGTGGCAAGACGCTCCCCGGGGCGCGTCTTGCTGGGGCTTCTCTCATGGAGGCACTCAGTCAGACCCAGTGTTGACATGTGGCAAGACGCTCCTCGGGGCGCGTCTTGCTTGGGCCTCTCTCCTGGAGGCGCTCAGTCAGACCTAGTGCTGAAATGTGGCAAGACACTCCTCGGGGCGCGTTTTGCTTGGGCTTCTCTCCTGGAGGCCCTCAGTCAGACCCTTCGTTGACATGTGGCAAGATGCTCCTCGGGGCACATCTTGCTTGGGCCTCTCTCTTGGAGGCGCTCAGTCAGACCCAGTGTTGACATGTGGCAAGACGCTCCTCGGGGCGCGTCTTGCTTGGCCCTCTCTCCTGGAGGCGCTCAGTCAGACCGAGTGCTGACATGTGGCAAGAAGCTCCTCGCGGCGCGTCTTGCTTGGACTTCTCTCCTGGAGGCCCTCAGTCAGACCCATTGTTGACATGTGGCAAGACGCTCCTCGGGGCGCGTCTTGCTTGGGCCTCTCTCCAGAAGGCCCTCAATCAGACCCAGTGTTGACACGTGGCAAGACGCTCCTCGGGGCGCTTCTTGCTTGGGCCTCTCTCCTGGAGGTGCTCAGTCAGACCCAGTGGTGACATGTGGCAAGACGCTCCTCGGGGCGCGTATTGCTTGGGCCTCTCTCCTGGATGCCCTCTGTCAGACCCAGTGTTGACATGTGGCAAGACTCTCCTCGGGGCGCGTCTTGCTTGGGCTTCTCTCATGGAGGCCCTCAGTCAGACCCACTGTTGACATGTGTCAAGACGCTCCTCGGGGCGTGTCTTGCTTGGGCCTCTCTCCTGGAGGCGCTCAGTCAGACCCAGTGTTGACATGTGGCAAGACGCTCCCCGGGGCACTTCTTGCTTGGGCTTCTCTCCGGGAGGCCCTCAGTCAGACCCATTGTTGACATGTGGCAAGGCGCTCCTCGGGGCACGTCTTGCTTGGGCCTCTCTCCTGGAGGCACTCAGTCAGACCGAGTAGTGACATGTGACAAGACGCTCCTCGGGGCGCGTCTTGCTTGGGCCTCTCTCCAGGAGGCGCTCAGTCAGACCCAGTGTTGACATGTGGCAAGATGCTCCTCGGGGCGCGTCTTGCTTGGGCCTCTCTCCTGGAGGCGCTCATTCAGACCGAGTTCTGACATCTGAAAAGACGCTCCTCGGGGCGCGTCTTGCTTGGGCTTCTCTGCTGGAGGCCCTCAGTCAGACCCAGTGTTGACATGTGGCAAGATGCTCCTCGGGGCGCGTCTTGCTTGGGCCTCTCTCCTGGAGGCGCTCATTCAGACCCAGTGTTCACATGTGGCAAGACGCTCCTCGGGGCGCGTCTTGCTTGGTCCTCTCTCCTGGAGGCGCTCAGTCAGACCCATTGTTGACATGTGGCAAGACGCTCCTCGGGGCACGTCTTGCTTGGGCCTCTCTCCTGGAGGCACTCAGTCAGACCGAGTAGTGACATGTGACAAGACGCTCCTCGGGGCGCGTCTTGCTTGGGCCTCTCTCCAGGAGGCGCTCAGTCAGACCCAGTTTTGACATGTGGCAAGATGCTCCTCGGGGCGCGTCTTGCTTGGGCCTCTCTCCTGGAGGCGCTCATTCAGACCCAGTGTTCACATGTGGCAAGACGCTCCTCGGGGCGCGTCTTGCTTGGGCCTCTCTCCTGGAGGCGCTCAGTCAGACCCATTGTTGACATAGGGCAAGACGCTCCTCGGGGCACGTCTTGCTTGGGCCTCTCTCCTGGAGGCGCTCAGTCAGACCGAGTTCTGACATCTGAAAAGACGCTCCTCGGGGCGCGTCTTGCTTGGGCTTCTCTGCTGGAGGCCCTCAGTCAGACCCAGTGTTGACATGTGGCAAGATGCTCCTCGGGGCGCGTCTTGCTTGGGCCTCTCTCCTGGAGGCGCTCATTCAGACCCAGTGTTCACATGTGGCAAGACGCTCCTCGGGGCGCGTCTTGCTTGGTCCTCTCTCCTGGAGGCGCTCAGTCAGACCCATTGTTGACATGTGGCAAGACGCTCCTCGGGGCACGTCTTGCTTGGGCCTCTCTCCTGGAGGCGCTCAGTCAGACCTAGTGCTGACATGTGGCAAGACGCACCTCGGGGCGCGTCTTGCTTGGGCCTCTCTCCTGGAGGCGCTCATTCAGACCCAGTGTTCACATGTGGCAAGATGCTCCTCGGGGCGCGTCTTGCTTGGGCCTCTCTCCTGGAGGCGCTCAGTAAGACCCATTGTTGACATGTGGCAAGACGCTCCTCGGGGCACGTCTTGCTTGGGCCTCTCTCCTGGAGGCGCTCAGTCAGACCTAGTGCTGACATGTGGCAAGACGCTCCTCGGGGCGCGTCTTGCTTGGGCCTCTCTCCTGGAGGCGCTCAGTCAGACCGAGTGCTGACATGTGGCAAGACGCTCCTCGGGGCACGTCTTGCTGGGGCTTCTCTCCTGGAGGCGCTCAGGCAGACCCAGTGTTGACATGTGACAAGACGCTCCTCGGGGCGCGTCTTTCTTGGGCCTCTCTCCTGGAGGCGCTCAGTCAGACCCAGAGGTGACATGTGGCAAGACGCTCCTCGGGGCGCGTCTTGCTTGGGCCTCTCTCCTGGAGGCCCTCTGTCAAACCCAGTGTTGACATGTGGCAAGATGCTCCTCGGGGCGCATCTTGCTTGGGCCTCTCTCCTGGATGCGCTCAGTCATACCGAGTGCTGACATGTGGCAAGACGCTCCTCGTGGCACGTCTTGCTGGGGCTTCTCTCCTGGAGGCGCTCAGTCAGACCCAGTGTTGACATGTGACAAGACGCTCCTCGGGGCACGTCTTGCTTGGGCCTCTCTCCTGGAGGCGCTCAGTCAGACCCAGTGTTGACATGTGGCAAGACGCTCCCTGGGGCGCTTCTTGCTTGGGCTTCTCTCCTGGATGCCCTCAGTCAGACCCATTGTTGACATGTGGCAAGACGCTCCTCGGGGCACGACTTGCTTGGGCCTCTCTCCTGGAGGCACTCAGTCAGACCGAGTAGTGACATGTGACAAGACGCTCCTCGGGGCGCGTCTTGCTTGGGCCTCTCTCCTGGGGGCGCTCAGTCAGACCCAGTGTTAACATGTGGCAAGATGCTCCTCGGGACGCGTCTTGCTTGTGCCTCTCTCCTGGAGGCGCTCAGTCAGACCCAGTGTTCACATGTGGCAAGACGCTCCTCGGGGCGCGTCTTGCTTGGGCTTCTCTCCTGGAGGCCCTCAGTCAGACCCATTGTTGACATGTGGCAAGACGCTCCTCGGGGCGCGTCTTATTTGGGCCTCTCTCCTGGAGGCGCTCAGTAAGACCGAGTGCTGACATGTGGCAAGACGCTCCTCGGGGCGCTTCTTACTTGGGCTTCTCTCCTGGAGGCCCTCAGTCAGACCCATTGTTGACATGTGGCAAGATGCTCCTCGGGGCGCATCTTGCTTGGGCCTCTCTCCTTGAGGCCCTCTGTCAGACCCAGTGTTGACATGTGGCAAAACGCTCCTCCGGGCGCGTCTTGCTTGGGCCTCTCTCCTGGAGGCGCTCAGTCAGACCCAGTGTTGACATGTGGCAAGACGCTCCTTGGGGCGCGTCTTGCTTGGGCCTCTCTCCTGGAGGCGCTCAGTCAGACCGAGTGCTGACATGTGGCAAGACGCTCCCCGGGGCGCGTCTTGCTGGGGCTTCTCTCATGGAGGCACTCAGTCAGACCCAGTGTTGACATGTGGCAAGACGCTCCTCGGGGCGCGTCTTGCTTGGGCCTCTCTCCTGGAGGCGCTCAGTCAGACCTAGTGCTGAAATGTGGCAAGACACTCCTCGGGGCGCGTTTTGCTTGGGCTTCTCTCCTGGAGGCCCTCAGTCAGACCCTTCGTTGACATGTGGCAAGATGCTCCTCGGGGCACATCTTGCTTGGGCCTCTCTCTTGGAGGCGCTCAGTCAGACCCAGTGTTGACATGTGGCAAGACACTCCTCGGGGCGCGTCTTGCTTGGCCCTCTCTCCTGGAGGCGCTCAGTCAGACCGAGTGCTGACATGTGGCAAGAAGCTCCTCGCGGCGCGTCTTGCTTGGACTTCTCTCCTGGAGGCCCTCAGTCAGACCCATTGTTGACATGTGGCAAGACGCTCCTCGGGGCACGTCTTGCTTGGGCCTCTCTCCTGGAGGCACTCAGTCAGACCGAGTAGTGACATGTGACAAGACGCTCCTCGGGGCGCGTCTTGCTTGGGCCTCTCTCCAGGAGGCGCTCAGTCAGACCCAGTTTTGACATGTGGCAAGATGCTCCTCGGGGCGCGTCTTGCTTGGGCCTCTCTCCTGGAGGCGCTCATTCAGACCCAGTGTTCACATGTGGCAAGACGCTCCTCGGGGCGCGTCTTGCTTGGGCCTCTCTCCTGGAGGCGCTCAGTCAGACCCATTGTTGACATGTGGCAAGACGCTCCTCGGGGCACGTCTTGCTTGGGCCTCTCTCCTGGAGGCGCTCAGTCAGACCGAGTTCTGACATCTGAAAAGACGCACCTCGGGGCGCGTCTTGCTTGGGCTTCTCTGCTGGAGGCCCTCAGTCAGACCCAGTGTTGACATGTGGCAAGATGCTCCTCGGGGCGCGTCTTGCTTGGGCCTCTCTCCTGGAGGCGCTCATTCAGACCCAGTGTTCACATGTGGCAAGACGCTCCTCGGGGCGCGTCTTGCTTGGTCCTCTCTCCTGGAGGCGCTCAGTCAGACCCATTGTTGACATGTGGCAAGACGCTCCTCGGGGCACGTCTTGCTTGGGCCTCTCTCCTGGAGGCGCTCAGTCAGACCTAGTGCTGACATGTGGCAAGACGCACCTCGGGGCGCGTCTTGCTTGGGCCTCTCTCCTGGAGGCGCTCATTCAGACCCAGTGTTCACATGTGGCAAGATGCTCCTCGGGGCGCGTCTTGCTTGGGCCTCTCTCCTGGAGGCGCTCAGTAAGACCCATTGTTGACATGTGGCAAGACGCTCCTCGGGGCACGTCTTGCTTGGGCCTCTCTCCTGGAGGCGCTCAGTCAGACCTAGTGCTGACATGTGGCAAGACGCTCCTCGGGGCGCGTCTTGCTTGGGCCTCTCTCCTGGAGGCGCTCAGTCAGACCGAGTGCTGACATGTGGCAAGACGCTCCTCGGGGCACGTCTTGCTGGGGCTTCTCTCCTGGAGGCGCTCAGGCAGACCCAGTGTTGACATGTGACAAGACGCTCCTCGGGGCGCGTCTTTCTTGGGCCTCTCTCCTGGAGGCGCTCAGTCAGACCCAGAGGTGACATGTGGCAAGACGCTCCTCGGGGCGCGTCTTGCCTGGGCCTCTCTCCTGGAGGCCCTCTGTCAAACCCAGTGTTGACATGTGGCAAGATGCTCCTCGGGGCGCATCTTGCTTGGGCCTCTCTCCTGGATGCGCTCAGTCATACCGAGTGCTGACATGTGGCAAGACGCTCCTCGTGGCACGTCTTGCTGGGGCTTCTCTCCTGGAGGCGCTCAGTCAGACCCAGTGTTGACATGTGACAAGACGCTCCTCGGGGCACGTCTTGCTTGGGCCTCTCTCCTGGAGGCGCTCAGTCAGACCCAGTGTTGACATGTGGCAAGACGCTCCCTGGGGCGCTTCTTGCTTGGGCTTCTCTCCTGGATGCCCTCAGTCAGACCCATTGTTGACATGTGGCAAGACGCTCCTCGGGGCACGACTTGCTTGGGCCTCTCTCCTGGAGGCACTCAGTCAGACCGAGTAGTGACATGTGACAAGACGCTCCTCGGGGCGCGTCTTGCTTGGGCCTCTCTCCTGGGGGCGCTCAGTCAGACCCAGTGTTAACATGTGGCAAGATGCTCCTCGGGACGCGTCTTGCTTGTGCCTCTCTCCTGGAGGCGCTCAGTCAGACCCAGTGTTCACATGTGGCAAGACGCTCCTCGGGGCGCGTCTTGCTTGGGCTTCTCTCCTGGAGGCCCTCAGTCAGACCCATTGTTGACATGTGGCAAGACGCTCCTCGGGGCGCGTCTTATTTGGGCCTCTCTCCTGGAGGCGCTCAGTAAGACCGAGTGCTGACATGTGGCAAGACGCTCCTCGGGGCGCTTCTTACTTGGGCTTCTCTCCTGGAGGCCCTCAGTCAGACCCATTGTTGACATGTGGCAAGATGCTCCTCGGGGCGCATCTTGCTTGGGCCTCTCTCCTTGAGGCCCTCTGTCAGACCCAGTGTTGACATGTGGCAAAACGCTCCTCCGGGCGCGTCTTGCTTGGGCCTCTCTCCTGGAGGCGCTCAGTCAGACCCAGTGTTGACATGTGGCAAGACGCTCCTTGGGGCGCGTCTTGCTTGGGCCTCTCTCCTGGAGGCGCTCAGTCAGACCGAGTGCTGACATGTGGCAAGACGCTCCCCGGGGCGCGTCTTGCTGGGGCTTCTCTCATGGAGGCACTCAGTCAGACCCAGTGTTGACATGTGGCAAGACGCTCCTCGGGGCGCGTCTTGCTTGGGCCTCTCTCCTGGAGGCGCTCAGTCAGACCTAGTGCTGAAATGTGGCAAGACACTCCTCGGGGCGCGTTTTGCTTGGGCTTCTCTCCTGGAGGCCCTCAGTCAGACCCTTCGTTGACATGTGGCAAGATGCTCCTCGGGGCACATCTTGCTTGGGCCTCTCTCTTGGAGGCGCTCAGTCAGACCCAGTGTTGACATGTGGCAAGACACTCCTCGGGGCGCGTCTTGCTTGGCCCTCTCTCCTGGAGGCGCTCAGTCAGACCGAGTGCTGACATGTGGCAAGAAGCTCCTCGCGGCGCGTCTTGCTTGGACTTCTCTCCTGGAGGCCCTCAGTCAGACCCATTGTTGACATGTGGCAAGACGCTCCTCGGGGCGCGTCTTGCTTGGGCCTCTCTCCAGAAGGCCCTCAATCAGACCCAGTGTTGACACGTGGCAAGACGCTCCTCGGGGCGCTTCTTGCTTGGGCCTCTCTCCTGGAGGTGCTCAGTCAGACCCAGTGGTGACATGTGGCAAGACGCTCCTCGGGGCGCGTATTGCTTGGGCCTCTCTCCTGGATGCCCTCTGTCAGACCCAGTGTTGACATGTGGCAAGACTCTCCTCGGGGCGCGTCTTGCTTGGGCTTCTCTCATGGAGGCCCTCAGTCAGACCCACTGTTGACATGTGTCAAGACGCTCCTCGGGGCGTGTCTTGCTTGGGCCTCTCTCCTGGAGGCGCTCAGTCAGACCCAGTGTTGACATGTGGCAAGACGCTCCCCGGGGCACTTCTTGCTTGGGCTTCTCTCCGGGAGGCCCTCAGTCAGACCCATTGTTGACATGTGGCAAGACGCTCCTCGGGGCACGTCTTGCTTGGGCCTCTCTCCTGGAGGCACTCAGTCAGACCGAGTAGTGACATGTGACAAGACGCTCCTCGGGGCGCGTCTTGCTTGGGCCTCTCTCCAGGAGGCGCTCAGTCAGACCCAGTGTTGACATGTGGCAAGATGCTCCTCGGGGCGCGTCTTGCTTGGGCCTCTCTCCTTGAGGCGCTCATTCAGACCGAGTTCTGACATCTGAAAAGACGCTCCTCGGGGCGCGTCTTGCTTGGGCTTCTCTGCTGGAGGCCCTCAGTCAGACCCAGTGTTGACATGTGGCAAGATGCTCCTCGGGGCGCGTCTTGCTTGGGCCTCTCTCCTGGAGGCGCTCATTCAGACCCAGTGTTCACATGTGGCAAGACGCTCCTCGGGGCGCGTCTTGCTTGGTCCTCTCTCCTGGAGGCGCTCAGTCAGACCCATTGTTGACATGTGGCAAGACGCTCCTCGGGGCACGTCTTGCTTGGGCCTCTCTCCTGGAGGCACTCAGTCAGACCGAGTAGTGACATGTGACAAGACGCTCCTCGGGGCGCGTCTTGCTTGGGCCTCTCTCCAGGAGGCGCTCAGTAAGACCCAGTTTTGACATGTGGCAAGATGCTCCTCGGGGCGCGTCTTGCTTGGGCCTCTCTCCTGGAGGCGCTCATTCAGACCCAGTGTTCACATGTGGCAAGACGCTCCTCGGGGCGCGTCTTGCTTGGGCCTCTCTCCTGGAGGCGCTCAGTCAGACCCATTGTTGACATGTGGCAAGACGCTCCTCGGGGCACGTCTTGCTTGGGCCTCTCTCCTGGAGGCGCTCAGTCAGACCGAGTTCTGACATCTGAAAAGACGCTCCTCGGGGCGCGTCTTGCTTGGGCTTCTCTGCTGGAGGCCCTCAGTCAGACCCAGTGTTGACATGTGGCAAGATGCTCCTCGGGGCGCGTCTTGCTTGGGCCTCTCTCCTGGAGGCGCTCATTCAGACCCAGTGTTCACATGTGGCAAGACGCTCCTCGGGGCGCGTCTTGCTTGGGCCTCTCTCCTGGAGGCGCTCAGTAAGACCCATTGTTGACATGTGGCAAGACGCTCCTCGGGGCACGTCTTGCTTGGGCCTCTCTCCTGGAGGCGCTCAGTCAGACCGAGTTCTGACATCTGAAAAGACGCTCCTCGGGGCGCGTCTTGCTTGGGCTTCTCTGCTGGAGGCCCTCAGTCAGACCCATTGTTGACATGTGGCAAGACGCTACTCGGGGCGCGTCTTATTTGGGCATCTCTCCTGGAGGCGCTCAGTAAGACCGAGTGCTCACATGTGGCAAGACGCTCCTCGGGGCGCTTCTTGCTTGGGCTTCTCTCCTGGAGGCCCTCAGTCAGACCCATTGTTGACATGTGGCAAGATGCTCCTCGGGGCGCATCTTGCTTGGGCCTCTCTCCTTGAGGCCCTCTGTCAGACCCAGTGTTGACATGTGGCAAAACGCTCCTCCGGGCGCGTCTTGCTTGGGCCTCTCTCCTGGAGGCGCTCAGTCAGACCCAGTGTTGAAATGTGGCAAGACGCTCCTTGGGTCGCGTCTTGCTTGGGCCTCTCTCCTGGAGGCGCTCAGTCAGACCGAGTGCTGACATGTGGCAAGACGCTCCCCGGGGCGCGTCTTGCTGGGGCTTCTCTCATGGAGGCACCAAGTCAGACCAAGTGTTGACATGTGTCAAGACGCTCCTCGGGGGTTTCTTGCTTGGGCTTCTCTCCCGGAGGCGCTCAGTCAGACCCAGTGTTGACATGTGACAAGACGCTACTCGGGGCGCGTCTTGCTTGGACTTCTCTCCTGGAGGCCCTCAGTCAGACCCATTGTTGACATGTGGCAAGACGCTCCTCGGGGCGCATCTTGCTTGGGCTTTTCTCCTGGAGGCTGTCAGTCAGACCCATTGTTGTCATGTGGCAAGACGCTCCTCGGGGCGCGTCTTGCTTGGGCCTCTCTCCTGGAGGCGCTCAGTCAGACCGAGTGCTGACATGTGGCAAGACGCTCCTCGGGGCGCGTCTTGCTTGGGCCTCTCTCCTGGAGGCGCTCAGTCAGACCGAGTGCTGACATGTGGCAAGACGCTCCTCGGGGCGCATCTTGCTTGGGCTTCTCTCCTGGAGGCTCTCAGTCAGACCCATTGTTGTCATGTGGCAAGACGCTCCTCGGGGCGCGTCTTGCTTGGGCCTCTCTACTGGAGGCGCTCAGTCAGACCCAGTGTTGACATGTGGCAAGACGCTCCTCGGGGCGCGTCTTGCTTGGTCCTCTCTCCTGGAGGCGCTCAGTCAGACCTAGTGCTGACATGTGGCAAGACGCTCCTCGGGGCGCGTCTTGCTTGGGCCTCTCTCCTGGAGGCGCTCAGTCAGACCGAGTGCTGACATGTGGCAAGACGCTCCTCGGGGCACGTCTTGCTGGGGCTTCTCTCCTGGAGGCCCTCTGTCAAACCCAGTGTTGACATGTGGCAAGATGCTCCTCGGGGCGCATCTTGCTTGGGCCTCTCTCCTGGATGCGCTCAGTCACACCGAGTGCTGACATGTGGCAAGACGCTCCTCGGGGCACGTCTTGCTGGGGCTTCTCTCCTGGAGGCGCTCAGTCAGACCCAGTGTTGACATGTGACAAGACGCTCCTCGGGGCGCGTCTTGCTTGGGCCTCTCTCCTGGAGGCGCTCAGTCAGACCCAGTGTTGACATGTGGCAAGACGCTCCCTGGGGCGCTTCTTGCTTGGGCTTCTCTCCTGGAGGCCCTCAGTCAGACCCATTGTTGACATGTGGCAAGACGCTCCTCGGGGCACGTCTTGCTTGGGCCTCTCTCCTGGAGGCACTCAGTCAGACCGAGTAGTGACATGTGACAAGACGCTCCTCGGGGCGCGTCTTGCTTGGGCCTCTCTCCTGGGGGCGCTCAGTCAGACCCACTGTTGACATGTGGCAAGATGCTCCTCGGGGCGCGTCTTGCTTGTGCCTCTCTCCTGGAGGTGCTCAGTCAGACCCAGTGTTCACATGTGGCAAGACGCTCCTCGGGGCGCGTCTTGCTTGGGCTTCTCTCCTGGAGGCCCTCAGTCAGACCCATTGTTGACATGTGGCAAGACTCTCCTCGGGGCGCGTCTTATTTGGGCCTCTCTCCTGGAGGCGCTCAGTAAGACCGAGTGCTGACATGTGGCAAGACGCTCCTCGGGGCGCTTCTTGCTTGGGCTTCTCTCCTGGAGGCCCTCAGTCAGACCCATTGTTGACATGTGGCAAGATGCTCCTCGGGGCGCATCTTGCTTGGGCCTCTCTCCTTGAGGCCCTCTGTCAGACCCAGTGTTGACATGTGGCAAAACGCTCCTCCGGGCGCGTCTTGCTTGGGCCTCTCTCATGGAGGCACTCAGTCAGACCCAGTGTTGACATGTGGCAAGACGCTCCTCGGGGCGCGTCTTGCTTGGGCCTCTCTCCTGGAGGCGCTCAGTCAGACCTAGTGCTGAAATGTGGCAAGACACTCCTCGGGGCACGTTTTGCTTGGGCTTCTCTCCTGGAGGCCCTCAGTCAGACCCTTCGTTGACATGTGGCAAGATGCTCCTCGGGGCACATCTTGCTTGGGCCTCTCTCCTGGAGGCGCTCAGTCAGACCCAGTGTTGACATGTGGCAAGACGCTCCTCGGGGCGCGTCTTGCTTGGCCCTCTCTCCTGGAGGCGCTCAGTCAGACCGAGTGCTGACATGTGGCAAGAAGCTCCTCGCGGCGCGTCTTGCTTGGGCTTCTCTCCTGGAGGCCCTCAGTCAGACCCATTGTTGACATGTGGCAAGACGCTCCTCGGGGCGCGTCTTGCTTGGGCCTCTCTCCAGAAGGCCCTCAATCAGACCCAGTGTTGACACGTGGCAAGACGCTCCTCGGGGCGCTTCTTGCTTGGGCCTCTCTCCTGGAGGTGCTCAGTCAGACCCAGTGGTGACATGTGGCAAGACGCTCCTCGGGGCACGTATTGCTTGGGCCTCTCTCCTGGATGCCCTCTGTCAGACCCAGTGTTGACATGTGGCAAGACTCTCCTCGGGGCGCGTCTTGCTTGGGCTTCTCTCATGGAGGCACTCAGTCAGACCCACTGTTGACATGTGTCAAGACGCTCCTCGGGGCGTGTCTTGCTTGGGCCTCTCTCCTGGAGGCGCTCAGTCAGACCCAGTGTTGACATGTGGCAAGACGCTCCCCGGGGCACTTCTTGCTTGGGCTTCTCTCCGGGAGGCCCTCAGTCAGACCCATTGTTGACATGTGGCAAGACGCTCCTCGGGGCACGTCTTGCTTGGGCCTCTCTCCTGAAGGCACTCAGTCAGACCGAGTAGTGACATGTGACAAGACGCTCCTCGGGGCGCGTCTTGCTTGGGCCTCTCTCCTGGAGGCGCTCAGTCAGACCCAGTGTTGACATGTGGCAAGATGCTCCACGGGGCGCGTCTTGCTTGGGCCTCTCTCCTGGAGGCGCTCATTCAGACCCAGTGTTCACATGTGGCAAGACGCTCCTCGGGGAGCGTCTTGCTTGGTCCTCTCTCCTGGAGGCGCTCAGTCAGACCCATTGTTGACATGTGGCAAGACGCTCCTCGGGGCACGTCTTGCTTGGGCCTCTCTCCTGGAGGCGCTCAGTCAGACCTAGTGCTGACATGTGGCAAGACGCACCTCGGGGCGCGTCTTGCTTGGGCATCTCTCCTGGAGGCGCTCATTCAGACCCAGTGTTCACATGTGGCAAGACGCTCCTCGGGGCGCGTCTTGCTTGGGCCTCTCTCCTGGAGGCGCTCAGTCAGACCCATTGTTGACATGTGGCAAGACGCTCCTCGGGGCACGTCTTGCTTGGGCCTCTCTCCTGGAGGCGCTCAGTCAGACCGAGTTCTGACATCTGAAAAGACGCTCCTCGGGGCGCGTCTTGCTTGGGCTTCTCTGCTGGAGGCCCTCAGTCAGACCCATTGTTGACATGTGGCAAGACGCTACTCGGGGCGCGTCTTATTTGGGCCTCTCTCCTGGAGGCGCTCAGTAAGACCGAGTGCTGACATGTGGCAAGACGCTCCTCGGGGCGCTTCTTGCTTGGGCTTCTCTCCTGGAGGCCCTCTGTCAGACCCAGTGTTGACATGTGGCAAAACGCTCCTCCGGGTGCGTCTTGCTTGGGCCTCTCTCCTGGAGGCGCTCAGTCAGACCCAGTGTTGACATGTGGCAAGACGCTCCTTGGGGCGCGTCTTGCTTGGGCCTCTCTCCTGGAGGCGCTCAGTCAGACCGAGTGCTGACATGTGGCAAGACGCTCCCCGGGGCGCGTCTTGCTGGGGCTTCTCTCATGGAGGCACTCAGTCAGACCAAGTGTTGCCATGTGTCAAGACGCTCCTCGGGGGTTTCTTGCTTGGGCTTCTCTCCCGGAGGCGCTCAGTCAGACCCAGTGTTGACATGTGACAAGACGCTACTCGGGGCGCGTCTTGCTTGGGCCTCTCTCCTGGAGGCGCTCAGTCAGACCGAGTGCTGACATGTGGCAAGACGCTCCTTGGGGCGCGTCTTGCTTGGACTTCTCTCCTCTAGGCCCTCAGTCAGACCCATTGTTGACATGTGGCAAGACGCTCCTCGGGGCGCATCTTGCTTGGGCTTTTCTCCTGGAGGCTGTCAGTCAGACCCATTGTTGTCATGTGGCAAGACGCTCCTCGGGGCGCGTCTTGCTTGGGCCTCTCTCCTGGAGGCGCTCAGTCAGACCGAGTGCTGACATGTGGCAAGACGCTCCTCGGGGCGCGTCTTGCTTGGGCCTCTCTCCTGGAGGCGCTCAGTCAGACCGAGTGCTGACATGTGGCAAGACGCTCCTCGGGGCGCATCTTGCTTGGGCTTCTCTCCTGGAGGCTCTCAGTCAGACCCATTGTTGTCATGTGGCAAGACGCTCCTCGGGGCGCGTCTTGCTTGGGCCTCTCTCCTGGAGGCGCTCAGCCAGACCCAGTGTTGACATGTGGCAAGACGGTCCTCCGGGCGCGTCTTGCTTGGGCCTCTCACCTGGAGGCGCTCAGTCAGACCCAGTGTTGACATGTGGCAAGACGCTCCTCGGGGCGCGTCTTGCTTGGGCCTCTCTCCTGGGGAGGCAATCAGTCAGACCCAGTGTTGACATGTGTCAAGACTCTCCTCGGGCGTTTCTTGCTTGGGCCTCTCTACTGGAGGCGCTCAGTCAGACCCAGTGTTGACATGTGGCAAGACGCTCCTCGGGGCGCGTCTTGCTTGGGCCTCTCTCCTGGAGGCGCTCAGTCAGACCTAGTGCTGACATGTGGCAAGACGCTCCTCGGGGCGCGTCTTGCTTGGGCCTCTCTCCTGGAGGCGCTCAGTCAGACCGAGTGCTGACATGTGGCAAGATGCTCCTCGGGGCACGTCTTGCTGGGGCTTCTCTCCTGGAGGCGCTCAGTCAGACCCAGTGTTGACATGTGACAAGACGCTCCTCGGGGCACGTCTTGCTGGGGCTTCTCTCCTGGAGGCGCTCAGTCAGACCCAGTGTTGACATGTGACAAGACGCTCCTCGGGGCGCGTCTTGCTTGGGCCTCTCTCCTGGAGGCGCTCAGTCAGACCCAGTGTTGACATGTGGCAAGACGCTCCCTGGGGCGCCTCTTGCTTGGGCTTCTCTCCTGGAGGCCCTCAGTCAGACCCATTGTTGACATGTGGCAAGACGCTCCTCGGGGCACGTCTTGCTTGGGCCTCTCTCCTGGAGGCACTCAGTCAGACCGAGTAGTGACATGTGACAAGACGCTCCTCGGGGCGCGTCTTGCTTGGGCCTCTCTCCTGGGGGCGCTCAGTCAGACCCAGTGTTGACATGTGGCAAGATGCTCCTCGGGGCGCGTCTTGCTTGGGCCTCTCTCCTGGAGGCGCTCAGTCAGACCTAGTGCTGACATGTGGCAAGACGCTCCTCGGGGCGCGTCTTGCTTGGGCCTCTCTCCTGGAGGCGCTCAGTCAGACCGAGTGCTGACATGTGGCAAGACGCTCCTCGGGGCACGTCTTGCTGGGGCTTCTCTCCTGGAGGCGCTCAGTCAGACCCAGTGTTGACATGTGACAAGACGCTCCTCGGGGCGCGTCTTTCTTGGGCCTCTCTCCTGGAGGCGCTCAGTCAGACCCAGAGGTGACATGTGGCAAGACGCTCCTCGGGGCGCGTCTTGCTTGGGCCTCTCTCCTGGAGGCCCTCTGTCAAACCCAGTGTTGACATGTGGCAAGATGCTCCTCGGGGCGCATCTTGCTTGGGCCTCTCTCCTGGATGCGCTCAGTCACACCGAGTGCTGACATGTGGCAAGACGCTCCTCGGGGCACGTCTTGCTGGGGCTTCTCTCCTGGAGGCGCTCAGTCAGACCCAGTGTTGACATGTGACAAGACGCTCCTCGGGGCGCGTCTTGCTTGGGCCTCTCTCCTGGAGGCGCTCAGTCAGACCCAGTGTTGACATGTGGCAAGACGCTCCCTGGGGCGCTTCTTGCTTGGGCTTCTCTCCTGGAGGCCCTCAGTCAGACCCATTGTTGACATGTGGCAAGACGCTCCTCGGGGCACGTCTTGCTTGGGCCTCTCTCCTGGAGGCACTCAGTCAGACCGAGTAGTGACATGTGACAAGACGCTCCTCGGGGCGCGTCTTGCTTGGGCCTCTCTCCTGGGGGCGCTCAGTCAGACCCAGTGTTGACATGTGGCAAGATGCTCCTCGGGGCGCGTCTTGCTTGTGCCTCTCTCCTGGAGGTGCTCAGTCAGACCCAGTGTTCACATGTGGCAAGACGCTCCTCGGGGCGCGTCTTGCTTGGGCTTCTCTCCTGGAGGCCCTCAGTCAGACCCATTGTTGACATGTGGCAAGACGCTCCTCGGGGCGCGTCTTATTTGGGCCTCTCTCCTGGAGGCGCTCAGTAAGACCGAGTGCTGACATGTGGCATGACGCTCCTCGGGGCGCTTCTTGCTTGGGCTTCTCTCCTGGAGGCCCTCAGTCAGACCCATTGTTGACATGTGGCAAGATGCTCCTCGGGGCGCATCTTGCTTGGGCCTCTCTCCTTGAGGCCCTCTGTCAGACCCAGTGTTGACATGTGGCAAAACGCTCCTCCGGGCGCGTCTTGCTTGGGCCTCTCTCCTGGAGGCGCTCAGTCAGACCCAGTGTTGACATGTGGCAAGACGCTCCTTGGGGCGCGTCTTGCTTGGGCCTCTCTCCTGGAGGCGCTCAGTCAGACCGAGTGCTGACATGTGGCAAGACGCTCCCCGGGGCACGTCTTGCTGGGGCTTCTCTCATGGAGGCACTCAGTCAGACCCAGTGTTGACATGTGGCAAGACGCTCCTCGGGGCGCATCTTGCTTGGGCCTCTCTCCTGGAGGCCCTCAGTCAGACCCATTGTTGACATGTGGCAAGACGCTCCTCGGGGCGCGTCTTGCTTGGGCCTCTCTCCTGGAGGCGCTCAGTCAGACCCAGTGTTGGCATGTGGCAAGACACTCCTCGGCGCGCGTCTTGGTTGGGCCTCTCTCCTGGAGGCGCTCATTCAGACCCAGTGGTGACATGTGGCAAGACGCTCCTCGGGGCGCGTATTGCTTGGGCCTCTCTCCTGAATTCCCTCTGTCAGACCGAGTGTTGACATGTGGCAAGACTCTCCTCGGGGCGCGTCTTGCTTGGGCTTCTCTCATGGAGGCCCTCAGTCCGACCCAGTGTTGACATGTGTCCAGACGCTCCTCGCGGCGTGTCTTGCTTGGACCTCTCTCCTGGAGGCGCTCAGTCAGACCCAGTGTTGACATGTGGCAAGACGCTCCTCTGGGCGCGTCTTTCTTGGGCTTCTCTCCTGGAGGCCCTCAGTCAGACCCATTGTTGACATGTGGCAAGACGCTCCTCGGGGCACGTCTTGCTTGGGCCTCTCTCCTGGAGGCGCTCAGTCAGACCGAGTAGTGACATCTGGCAAGACGCTCCTCGGGGCGCGTCTTGCTTGGACCTCTCTCCTGGAGGCGCTCAGTTAGACCGAGTAGTGACATGTGGCAAGACGCTCCTCGGGGCGCGTCTTGCTGGGGCCTCTCTCCTGGAGGTGCTCAATCAGACCCAGTGGTGACACGTGGCAAGACGCTCCTCGGGGCGCGTCTTGCTTGGGCCTCTCTCCTGGAGGAGCTCAGTCAGACCCAGTGGTGACACGTGGCAATACGCTCCTCGGGGCGCGTCTTGCTTGGGCCTCTCTCCTGGAGGCGCTCAGTCAGACACAGTGTTGACATGTGGCAAGACACTCCTCGGGGCGCGTCTTGCTTGGGCCTCTCTCATGGAGGCCCTCTGTCAGACCCAGTGTTGACATGTGTCAAGACGCTCCTCGGGGCGCGTCTTGCTTTGACCTCTCTCCTGGAGGCGCTCAGTCAGACCGAGTCCTGACATGTAGCAAGAAGCTCCTCGGGGTGCGTCTTGCTTGGGCTTCTCTCCTGGAGGCCCTCAGTTAGACCCATTGTTGACATGTGGAAAGAAGCTCTTCGGGGCGCATCTTGCTTGGGCTTCTCTCCTCGAGGCCCTCAGTCAGACCCATTGTTGACATGTGGCAAGACGCTCCTCGGGGCGTGTATTGCTTGGGCCTCTCTCCTGGATGCCCTCTGTCAGGCCCAGTGTTGACATGTGGCAAGACTCTCCTCGGGGCCCGTCTTGCTTGGGCTTCTCTCATGGAGGCCCTCAGTCAGACCCAGTGTTGACATGTGTCAAGACGCTCCTCGGGGCGTGTCTTGCTTGGGCCTCTCTCCTGGAGGCACTCAGTCAGACCGAGTAGTGACATGTGGCAAGACGCTCCTCGGGGCGCGTCTTGCTTGGGGTTCTCTCCTGGAGGCCCTCAGTCAGACCCATTGTTGACATGTGGCAAGACGCTCCTCGGGGCGCTTCTTGCTGGGGCCTCTCTCCTGGAGGCGCTCAGTCAGACCCAGTGTTGACATGTGTCAAGACGCTCCTCGGGCGTTTCTTGCTTGGGCCTCTCTCCTTGAGGCGCTCAGTCAGACCCAGAGGTAACATGTGGCAAGACGCTCCTCTGGCCTCTCTCCTGGAGGCGCTCAGTCAGACCCAGTGTTGACATGTGGCAAGACGCTCCTCGGGGTGCGTCTTGCTTGGGCCTCTCTCCTGGAGGTGCTCAGTCAGACCCAGTGTTGACATGTGGCAAGACGCTCCTCGGGGCGCGTCTTGCTGGGGCTTCTCTCATGGAGGCACTCAGTCAGACCCAGTGTTGACATGTGGCAAGATGCTCCTCGGGGCACGTTTTGCTTGGGCCTCTCTCCTGGAGGCGCTCAGTCAGACCCAGAGGAGACATGTGTCAAGACGCTCCTCGTGGCGCGTCTTGATTGGGCCTCTCTCCTGGAGGCGCTCAGTCAGACCCAGTGTTCACATGTGGCAAGACGCTCCTCGGGGCGCGTCTTGCTTGGGCCTCTCTCCTGGAGGCGCTCAGTTAGACCCAGTGTTGACATGTGGCAAGACGCTCCTCGGGGCGCGTCTTGCTTGGGCCTCTCTCCTGGAGGCGCTCAGTCAGACCGAGTGCTGACATGTGGCAAGACGCTCCTCGGGGCGCGTCTTGCTTGTTCTTCTCTCCTGGAGGCCCTCAGTCAGACCCATTGTTGACATGTGGCAAGACGCACCTCGGGGCGCGTCTTATTTGGGCCTCTCTCCTTAAGGCCCTCAGTCAGACCCAGTGTTGACATGTGGCAAGACGCTCCTCGGGGCGCGTCTTGCTTGGGCTTCTCTCCTGGAGGCCCTCAGTCAGACCCATTGTTGACATGTGGCAAGACGCTCCTCGGGGCGCGTCTTGCTTGGACCTCTCTCCTGGAGGCGCTCAGTTAAACCGAGTAGTGACATGTGGCAAGACGCTCCTCGGGGCGCGTCTTGCTGGGGCCTCTCTCCTGGAGGTGCTCAATCAGACCCAGTGGTGACACGTGGCAAGACGCTCCTCGGGGCGCATCTTGCTTGGGCCTCTCTCCTGGAGGAGCTCAGTCAGACCCAGTAATGACACGTGGCAAGACGCTCCTCGGGGCGCATCTTGCTTGGGCCTCTCTCCTGGAGGCGCTAAGTCAGACCCAGTGTTGACACGTGGCAAGACGCTCCTCGGGGCGCGTCTTGCTTGGGCCTCTCTCCTGGAGGCGCTCAGTCAGACCCAGTGTTGACATGTGGCAAGACACTCCTCGGGGCGCGTCTTGCTTGGGCCTCTCTCATGGAGGCCCTCTGTCAGACCCAGTGTTGACATGTGTCAAGACGCTCCTCGGGGCAAATCTTGCTTTGGCCTCTCTCCTGGAAGCGCTCAGTCAGACCGAGTGCTGACATGTGGCAAGACGCTCCTCGGGCGTTTCTTGCTTGGGCCTCTCTCCTGGAGGCGCTCAGTCAGACCCAGAGGTTTCATGTGGCAAGACGCTCCTCGGGCCTCTCTCCTGGAGGCGCTCAGTCAGACCCAGTGTTGACATGTGGCAAGACGCTCCTCGGGGCAAGTCTTGCTTGGGCCTCTCTCCTGGAGGCGCTCAGTCAGACCCAGTGTTGACATGTGGCAAGACGCTCCTCGGGGCGCGTCTTGTTTGGGCTTCTCTCCTGGAGGCCCTCAGTCAGATCCATTGTTGACATGTGGCAAGACTCTCCTCGGGGCGCGTCTTATTTGGGCTTCTCATGGAGGCACTCAGTCAGACCCAGTGTTGACATGTGTCAAGACGCTCCTCGGGCGTTTCTTGCTTGGGCCTCTCTCCCGGAGGCGCTCAGTCAGACCCAGTGTTGACATGTGACAAGACGCTCCTCGGGGCGCGTCTTGCTTGGGCCTCTCTCCTGGAGGTGCTCAGTCAGACCCAGAGGTGACATGTGGCAAGACGCTCCTTGGGGCGCGTCTTGCTTGGACTTCTCTCCTGGAGGCCCTCAGTCAGACCCATTGTTGACATGTGGCAAGACGCTCCTCGGGGCGCGTCTTGCTTGGGCCTCTCTCCTGGAGGCGCTCAGTCAGACCGAGTGCTGACATGTGGCAAGACGCTCCTCGGGGCGCATCTTGCTTGGGCTTTTCTCCTGGAGGCTGTCAGTCAGACCCATTGTTGTCATGTGGCAAGACGCTCCTCGGGGCGCTTCTTGCTCGGGCCTCTCTCCTGGAGGCGCTCAGTCAGACCGAGTGCTGACATGTGGCAAGACGCTCCTCGGGGCGCGTCTTGCTTGGGCCTCTCTCCTGGAGGCGCTCAGTCAGACCGAGTGCTGACATGTGGCAAGACGCTCCTCGGGGCGCATCTTGCTTGGGCTTCTCTCCTGGAGGCTCTCAGTCAGACCCATTGTTGTCATGTGGCAAGACGCTCCTCGGGGCGCGTCTTGCTTGGGCCTCTTACCTGGAGGCGCTCAGTCAGACCCAGTGTTGACATGTGGCAAGACGCTCCTCGGGGCGCATCTTGCTTGGGCCTCGCTTCTGGGGAGGCGATCAGTCAGACCGAGTGCTGACATGTGGCAAGACGCTCCTCGGGGCGCGTCTTGCTTGGGCCTCTCTCCTGGAGGCGCTCAGTCAGACCGAGTGCTGACATGTGGCAAGACGCTCCTCGGGGCGCATCTTGCTTGGGCTTCTCTCCTGGAGGCTCTCAGTCAGACCCATTGTTGTCATGTGGCAAGACGCTCCTCGGGGCGCGTCTTGCTTGGGCCTCTCACCTGGAGGCGCTCAGTCAGACCCAGTGTTGACATGTGGCAAGACGCTCCTCGGGGCGCGTCTTGCTTGGGCCTCTCTCCTGGGGAGGCGATCAGTCAGACCCAGTGTTGACATGTGTCAAGACGCTCCTCGGGCGTTTCTTGCTTGGGCCTCTCTCCTGGAGGCGCTCAGTCAGACCCAGTGTTGACATGTGGCAAGACGCTCCTCGGGGCGCGTCTTGCTTGGGCCTCTCTCCTGGAGGCGCTCAGTCAGACCTAGTGCTGAAATGTGGCAAGACACTCCTCGGGGCGCGTTTTGCTTGGGCTTCTCTCCTGGAGGCCCTCAGTCAGACCCTTCGTTGACATGTGGCAAGATGCTCCTCGGGGCACATCTTGCTTGGGCCTCTCTCCTGGAGGCGCTCAGTCAGACCCAGTGTTGACATGTGGCAAGACGCTCCTCGGGGCGCGTCTTGCTTGGCCCTCTCTCCTGGAGGCGCTCAGTCAGACCGAGTGCTGACATGTGGCAAGAAGCTCCTCGCGGCGCGTCTTGCTTGGGCTTCTCTCCTGGAGGCCCTCAGTCAGACCCATTGTTGACATGTGGCAAGACGCTCCTCGGGGCGCGTCTTGCTTGGGCCTCTCTCCAGAAGGCCCTCAATCAGACCCAGTGTTGACACGTGGCAAGACGCTCCTCGGGGCGCTTCTTGCTTGGGCCTCTCTCCTGGAGGTGCTCAGTCAGACCCAGTGGTGACATGTGGCAAGACGCTCCTCGGGGCGCGTATTGCTTGGGCCTCTCTCCTGGATGCCCTCTGTCAGACCCAGTGTTGACATGTGGCAAGACTCTCCTCGGTGCGCGTCTTGCTTGGGCTTCTCTCATGGAGGCCCTCAGTCAGACCCACTGTTGACATGTGTCAAGACGCTCCTCGGGGCGTGTCTTGCTTGGGCCTCTCTCCTGGAGGCGCTCAGTCAGACCCAGTGTTGACATGTGGCAAGACGCTCCCCGGGGCACTTCTTGCTTGGGCTTCTCTCCGGGAGGCCCTCAGTCAGACCCATTGTTGACATGTGGCAAGACGCTCCTTGGGGCACGTCTTGCTTGGGCCTCTCTCCTGGAGGCACTCAGTCAGACCGAGTAGTGACATGTGACAAGACGCTCCTCGGGGCGCGTCTTGCTTGGGCCTCTCTCCTGGAGGCGCTCAGTCAGACCCAGTGTTGACATGTGGCAAGATGCTCCTCGGGGCGCGTCTTGCTTGGGCCTCTCTCCTGGAGGCGCTCATTCAGACCCAGTGTTCACATGTGGCAAGACGCTCCTCGGGGCGCGTCTTGCTTGGGCCTCTCTCCTGGAGGCGCTCAGTCAGACCGAGTTCTGACATCTGAAAAGACGCTCCTCGGGGCGCGTCTTGCTTGGGCTTCTCTGCTGGAGGCCCTCAGTCAGACCCAGTGTTGACATGTGGCAAGATGCTCCTCGGGGCGCGTCTTGCTTGGGCCTCTCTCCTGGAGGCGCTCATTCAGACCCAGTGTTCACATGTGGCAAGACGCTCCTCGGGGCGCGTCTTGCTTGGTCCTCTCTCCTGGAGGCGCTCAGTCAGACCCATTGTTGACATGTGGCAAGACGCTCCTCGGGGCACGTCTTGCTTGGGCCTCTCTCCTGGAGGCGCTCAGTCAGACCTAGTGCTGACATGTGGCAAGACGCACCTCGGGGCGCGTCTTGCTTGGGCCTCTCTCCTGGAGGCGCTCATTCAGACCCAGTGTTCACATGTGGCAAGACGCTCCTCGGGGCGCGTCTTGCTTGGGCCTCTCTCCTGGAGGCGCTCAGTCAGACCCATTGTTGACATGTGGCAAGACGCTCCTCGGGGCACGTCTTGCTTGGGCCTCTCTCCTGGAGGCGCTCAGTCAGACCGAGTTCTGACATCTGAAAAGACGCTCCTCGGGGCGCGTCTTGCTTGGGCTTCTCTGCTGGAGGCCCTCAGTCAGACACATTGTTGACATGTGGCAAGACGCTACTCGGGGCGCGTCTTATTTGGGCCTCTCTCCTGGAGGCGCTCAGTAAGACCGAGTGCTGACATGTGGCAAGACGCTCCTCGGGGCGCTTCTTGCTTGGGCTTCTCTCCTGGAGGCCCTCAGTCAGACCCATTGTTGACATGTGGCAAGATGCTCCTCGGGGCGCATCTTGCTTGGGCCTCTCTCCTTGAGGCCCTCTGTCAGACCCAGTGTTGACATGTGGCAAAACGCTCCTCCGGGCGCGTCTTGCTTGGGCCTCTCTCCTGGAGGCGCTCAGTCAGACCCAGTGTTGACATGTGGCAAGACGCTCCTTGGGTCGCGTCTTGCTTGGGCCTCTCTCCTGGAGGCGCTCAGTCAGACCGAGTGCTGACATGTGGCAAGACGCTCCCCGGGGCGCGTCTTGCTGGGGCTTCTCTCATGGAGGCACTCAGTCAGACCAAGTGTTGACATGTGTCAAGACGCTCCTCGGGGGTTTCTTGCTTGGGCTTCTCTCCCGGAGGCGCTCAGTCAGACCCAGTGTTGACATGTGACAAGACGCTACTCGGGGCGCGTCTTGCTTGGGCCTCTCTCCTGGAGGCGCTCAGTCAGACCGAGTGCTGACATGTGGCAAGACGCTCCTTGGGGCGCGTCTTGCTTGGACTTCTCTCCTGGAGGCCCTCAGTCAGACCCATTGTTGACATGTGGCAAGACGCTCCTCGGGGCGCATCTTGCTTGGGCTTTTCTCCTGGAGGCTGTCAGTCAGACCCATTGTTGTCATGTGGCAAGACGCTCCTCGGGGCGCGTCTTGCTTGGGCCTCTCTCCTGGAGGCGCTCAGTCAGACCGAGTGCTGACATGTGGCAAGACGCTCCTCGGGGCGCATCTTGCTTGGGCTTCTCTCCTGGAGGCGCTCAGTCAGACCCAGTGTTGACATGTGGCAAGACGCTCCTCGGGGCGCGTCTTGCTTGGGCCTCTCTCCTGGAGAAGCTCAGTCAGACCCAGTGTTGACATGTGGCAAGACGCTCCTCCGGGCGCGTCTTGCTTGGGCCTCTCACCTGGAGGCGCTCAGTCAGACCCAGTGTTGACATGTGGCAAGACGCTCCTCGGGGCGCGTCTTGCTTGGGCCTCTCTCCTGGGGAGGCAATCAGTCAGACCCAGTGTTGACATGTGTCAAGACGCTCCTCGGGCGTTTCTTGCTTGGGCCTCTCTACTGGAGGCGCTCAGTAAGACCCAGTGTTGACATGTGGCAAGACGCTCCTCGGGGCGCATCTTGCTTGGGCCTCTCTCCTGGAGGCGCTCAGTCAGACCTAGTGCTGACATGTGGCAAGACGCTCCTCGGGGCGCGTCTTGCTTGGGCCTCTCTCCTGGAGGCGCTCAGTCAGACCGAGTGCTGACATGTGGCAAGACGCTCCTCGGGGCACGTCTTGCTGGGGCTTCTCTCCTGGAGGCGCTCAGGCAGACCCAGTGTTGACATGTGACAAGACGCTCCTCGGGGCGCGTCTTTCTTGGGCCTCTCTCCTGGAGGCGCTCAGTCAGACCCAGAGGTGACATGTGGCAAGATGCTCCTCGGGGCGCGTCTTGCTTGGGCCTCTCTCCTGGAGGCCCTCTGTCAAACCCAGTGTTGACATGTGGCAAGATGCTCCTCGGGGCACATCTTGCTTGGGCCTCTCTCCGGGAGGCCCTCAGTCAGACCCATTGTTGACATGTGGCAAGACGCTCCTTGGGGCACGTCTTGCTTGGGCCTCTCTCCTGGAGGAACTCAGTCAGACCGAGTAGTGACATGTGACAAGACGCTCCTCGGGGCGCGTCTTGCTTGGGCCTCTCTCCTGGAGGCGCTCAGTCAGACCCAGTGTTGACATGTGGCAAGATGCTCCTCGGGGCGCGTCTTGCTTGGGCCTCTCTCCTGGAGGCGCTCATTCAGACCCAGTGTTCACATGTGGCAAGACGCTCCTCGGGGCGCGTCTTGCTTGGGCCTCTCTCCTGGAGGCGCTCAGTCAGACCCATTGTTGACATGTGGCAAGACGCTCCTCGGGGCACGTCTTGCTTGGGCCTCTCTCCTGGAGGCGCTCAGTCAGACCGAGTTCTGACATCTGAAAAGACGCTCCTCGGGGCGCGTCTTGCTTGGGCTTCTCTGCTGGAGGCCCTCAGTCAGACCCAGTGTTGACATGTGGCAAGATGCTCCTCGGGGCGCGTCTTGCTTGGGCCTCTCTCCTGGAGGCGCTCATTCAGACCCAGTGTTCACATGTGGCAAGACGCTCCTCGGGGCACGTCTTGCTTGGTCCTCTCTCCTGGAGGCGCTCAGTCAGACCCATTGTTGACATGTGGCAAGACGCTCCTCGGGGCACGTCTTGCTTGGGCCTCTCTCCTGGAGGCGCTCAGTCAGACCTAGTGCTGACATGTGGCAAGACGCACCTCGGGGCGCGTCTTGCTTGGGCCTCTCTCCTGGAGGCGCTCATTCAGACCCAGTGTTCACATGTGGCAAGACGCTCCTCGGGGCGCGTCTTGCTTGGGCCTCTCTCCTGGAGGCGCTCAGTCAGACCCATTGTTGACATGTGGCAAGACGCTCCTCGGGGCACGTCTTGCTTTGGCCTCTCTCCTGGAGGCGCTCAGTCAGACCGAGTTCTGACATCTGAAAAGACGCTCCTCGGGGCGCGTCTTGCTTGGGCTTCTCTGCTGGAGGCCCTCAGTCAGACCCATTGTTGACATGTGGCAAGATGCTCCTTGGGGCGCATCTTGCTTGGGCCTCTCTCCTTGAGGCCCTCTGTCAGACCCAGTGTTGACATGTGGCAAAACGCTCCTCCGGGCGCGTCTTGCTTGGGCCTCTCTCCTGGAGGCGCTCAGTCAGACCCAGTGTTGACATGTGGCAAGACGCTCCTTGGGTCGCGTCTTGCTTGGGCCTCTCTCCTGGAGGCGCTCAGTAAGACCGAGTGCTGACATGTGGCAAGACGCTCCCCGGGGCGCGTCTTGCTGGGGCTTCTCTCATGGAGGCACTCAGTCAGACCAAGTGTTGACATGTGTCAAGACGCTCCTCGGGGGTTTCTTGCTTGGGCTTCTCTCCCGGAGGCGCTCAGTCAGACCCAGTGTTGACATGTGACAAGACGCTACTCGGGGCGCGTCTTGCTCGGGCCTCTCTCCTGGAGGCGCTCAGTCAGACCGAGTGCTGACATGTGGCAAGACGCTCCTTGGGGCGCGTCTTGCTTGGACTTCTCTCCTGGAGGCCCTCAGTCAGACCCATTGTTGACATGTGGCAAGACGCTCCTCGGGGCGCATCTTGCTTGGGCTTTTCTCCTGGAGGCTGTCAGTCAGACCCATTGTTGTCATGTGGCAAGACGCTCCTCGGGGCGCGTCTTGCTTGGGCCTCTCTCCTGGAGGCGCTCAGTCAGACCGAGTGCTGACATGTGGCAAGAAGCTCCTCGGGGCGCATCTTGCTTGGGCTTCTCTCCTGGAGGCTCTCAGTCAGACCCATTGTTGTCATGTGGCAAGACGCTCCTCGGGGCGCGTCTTGCTTGGGCCTCTCTCCTGGAGGCGCTCAGTCAGACCCATTGTTGACATGTGGCAAGACGCTCCTCCGGGCGCGTCTTGCTTGGGCCTCTCACCTGGAGGCGCTCAGTCAGACCCAGTGTTGACATGTGGCAAGACGCTCCTCGGGGCGCGTCTTGCTTGGGCCTCTCTCCTGGGGAGGCAATCAGTCAGACCCAGTGTTGACATGTGTCAAGACGCTCCTCGGGCGTTTCTTGCTTGGGCCTCTCTACTGGAGGCGCTCAGTCAGACCCAGTGTTGACATGTGGCAAGACGCTCCTCGGGGCGCGTCTTGCTTGGGCCTCTCTCCTGGAGGCGCTCAGTCAGACCTAGTGCTGACATGTGGCAAGACGCTCCTCGGGGCGCGTCTTGCTTGGGCCTCTCTCCTGGAGGCGCTCAGTCAGACCGAGTGCTGACATGTGGCAAGACGCTCCTCGGGGCACGTCTTGCTGGGGCTTCTCTCCTGGAGGCGCTCAGGCAGACCCAGTGTTGACATGTGACAAGACGCTCCTCGGGGCGCGTCTTTCTTGGGCCTCTCTCCTGGAGGCGCTCAGTCAGACCCAGAGGTGACATGTGGCAAGACGCTCCTCGGGGCGCGTCTTGCTTGGGCCTCTCTCCTGGAGGCCCTCTGTCAAACCCAGTGTTGACATGTGGCAAGATGCTCCTCGGGGCGCATCTTGCTTGGGCCTCTCTCCTGGATGCGCTCAGTCATACCGAGTGCTGACATGTGGCAAGACGCTCCTCGTGGCACGTCTTGCTGGGGCTTCTCTCCTGGAGGCGCTCAGTCAGACCCAGTGTTGACATGTGACAAGACGCTCCTCGGGGCGCGTCTTGCTTGGGCCTCTCTCCTGGAGGCGCTCAGTCAGACCCAGTGTTGACATGTGGCAAGACGCTCCCTGGGGCGCTTCTTGCTTGGGCTTCTCTCCTGGATGCCCTCAGTCAGACCCATTGTTGACATGTGGCAAGACGCTCCTCGGGGCACGACTTGCTTGGGCCTCTCTCCTGGAGGCACTCAGTCAGACCGAGTAGTGACATGTGACAAGACGCTCCTCGGGGCGCGTCTTGCTTGGGCCTCTCTCCTGGGGGCGCTCAGTCAGACCCAGTGTTAACATGTGGCAAGATGCTCCTCGGGACGCGTCTTGCTTGTGCCTCTCTCCTGGAGGCGCTCAGTCAGACCCAGTGTTCACATGTGGCAAGACGCTCCTCGGGGCGCGTCTTGCTTGGGCTTCTCTCCTGGAGGCCCTCAGTCAGACCCATTGTTGACATGTGGCAAGACGCTCCTCGGGGCGCGTCTTATTTGGGCCTCTCTCCTGGAGGCGCTCAGTAAGACCGAGTGCTGACATGTGGCAAGACGCTCCTCGGGGCGCTTCTTGCTTGGGCTTCTCTCCTGGAGGCCCTCAGTCAGACCCATTGTTGACATGTGGCAAGATGCTCCTCGGGGCGCATCTTGCTTGGGCCTCTCTCCTTGAGGCCCTCTGTCAGACCCAGTGTTGACATGTGGCAAAACGCTCCTCCGGGCGCGTCTTGCTTGGGCCTCTCTCCTGGAGGCGCTCAGTCAGACCCAGTGTTGACATGTGGCAAGACGCTCCTTGGGGCGCGTCTTGCTTGGGCCTCTCTCCTGGAGGCGCTCAGTCAGACCGAGTGCTGACATGTGGCAAGACGCTCCCCGGGGCGCGTCTTGCTGGGGCTTCTCTCATGGAGGCACTCAGTCAGACCCAGTGTTGACATGTGGCAAGACGCTCCTCGGGGCGCGTCTTGCTTGGGCCTCTCTCCTGGAGGCGCTCAGTCAGACCTAGTGCTGAAATGTGGCAAGACACTCCTCGGGGCGCGTTTTGCTTGGGCTTCTCTCCTGGAGGCCCTCAGTCAGACCCTTCGTTGACATGTGGCAAGATGCTCCTCGGGGCACATCTTGCTTGGGCCTCTCTCTTGGAGGCGCTCAGTCAGACCCAGTGTTGACATGTGGCAAGACGCTCCTCGGGGCGCGTCTTGCTTGGCCCTCTCTCCTGGAGGCGCTCAGTCAGACCGAGTGCTGACATGTGGCAAGAAGCTCCTCGCGGCGCGTCTTGCTTGGACTTCTCTCCTGGAGGCCCTCAGTCAGACCCATTGTTGACATGTGGCAAGACGCTCCTCGGGGCGCGTCTTGCTTGGGCCTCTCTCCAGAAGGCCCTCAATCAGACCCAGTGTTGACACGTGGCAAGACGCTCCTCGGGGCGCTTCTTGCTTGGGCCTCTCTCCTGGAGGTGCTCAGTCAGACCCAGTGGTGACATGTGGCAAGACGCTCCTCGGGGCGCGTATTGCTTGGGCCTCTCTCCTGGATGCCCTCTGTCAGACCCAGTGTTGACATGTGGCAAGACTCTCCTCGGGGCGCGTCTTGCTTGGGCTTCTCTCATGGAGGCCCTCAGTCAGACCCACTGTTGACATGTGTCAAGACGCTCCTCGGGGCGTGTCTTGCTTGGGCCTCTCTCCTGGAGGCGCTCAGTCAGACCCAGTGTTGACATGTGGCAAGACGCTCCCCGGGGCACTTCTTGCTTGGGCTTCTCTCCGGGAGGCCCTCAGTCAGACCCATTGTTGACATGTGGCAAGACGCTCCTCGGGGCACGTCTTGCTTGGGCCTCTCTCCTGGAGGCACTCAGTCAGACCGAGTAGTGACATGTGACAAGACGCTCCTCGGGGCGCGTCTTGCTTGGGCCTCTCTCCAGGAGGCGCTCAGTCAGACACAGTGTTGACATGTGGCAAGATGCTCCTCGGGGCGCGTCTTGCTTGGGCCTCTCTCCTGGAGGCGCTCATTCAGACCGAGTTCTGACATCTGAAAAGACGCTCCTCGGGGCGCGTCTTGCTTGGGCTTCTCTGCTGGAGGCCCTCAGTCAGACCCAGTGTTGACATGTGGCAAGATGCTCCTCGGGGCGCGTCTTGCTTGGGCCTCTCTCCTGGAGGCGCTCATTCAGACCCAGTGTTCACATGTGGCAAGACGCTCCTCGGGGCGCGTCTTGCTTGGTCCTCTCTCCTGGAGGCGCTCAGTCAGACCCATTGTTGACATGTGGCAAGACGCTCCTCGGGGCACGTCTTGCTTGGGCCTCTCTCCTGGAGGCACTCAGTCAGACCGAGTAGTGACATGTGACAAGACGCTCCTCGGGGCGCGTCTTGCTTGGGCCTCTCTCCAGGAGGCGCTCAGTCAGACCCAGTTTTGACATGTGGCAAGATGCTCCTCGGGGCGCGTCTTGCTTGGGCCTCTCTCCTGGAGGCGCTCATTCAGACCCAGTGTTCACATGTGGCAAGACGCTCCTCGGGGCGCGTCTTGCTTGGGCCTCTCTCCTGGAGGCGCTCAGTCAGACCCATTGTTGACATGTGGCAAGACGCTCCTCGGGGCACGTCTTGCTTGGGCCTCTCTCCTGGAGGCGCTCAGTCAGACCGAGTTCTGACATCTGAAAAGACGCTCCTCGGGGCGCGTCTTGCTTGGGCTTCTCTGCTGGAGGCCCTCAGTCAGACCCAGTGTTGACATGTGGCAAGATGCTCCTCGGGGCGCGTCTTGCTTGGGCCTCTCTCCTGGAGGCGCTCATTCAGACCCAGTGTTCACATGTGGCAAGATGCTCCTCGGGGCGCGTCTTGCTTGGTCCTCTCTCCTGGAGGCCCTCAGTCAGACCCAGTGTTGACATGTGGCAAGATGCTCCTCGGGGCGCGTCTTGCTTGGTCCTCTCTCCTGGAGGCGCTCAGTCAGACCCATTGTTGACATGTGGCAAGACGCTCCTCGGGGCACGTCTTGCTTGGGCCTCTCTCCTGGAGGCGCTCAGTCAGACCTAGTGCTGACATGTGGCAAGACGCACCTCGGGGCGCGTCTTGCTTGGGCCTCTCTCCTGGAGGCGCTCATTCAGACCCAGTGTTCACATGTGGCAAGACGCTCCTCGGGGCGCGTCTTGCTTGGGCCTCTCTCCTGGAGGCGCTCAGTAAGACCCATTGTTGACATGTGGCAAGACGCTCCTCGGGGCACGTCTTGCTTGGGCCTCTCTCCTGGAGGCGCTCAGTCAGACCGAGTTCTGACATCTGAAAAGACGCTCCTCGGGGCGCGTCTTGCTTGGGCTTCTCTGCTGGAGGCCCTCAGTCAGACCCATTGTTGACATGTGGCAAGACGCTACTCGGGGCGCGTCTTATTTGGGCATCTCTCCTGGAGGCGCTCAGTAAGACCGAGTGCTGACATGTGGCAAGACGCTCCTCGGGGCGCTTCTTGCTTGGGCTTCTCTCCTGGAGGCCCTCAGTCAGACCCATTGTTGACATGTGGCAAGATGCTCCTCGGGGCGCATCTTGCTTGGGCCTCTCTCCTTGAGGCCCTCTGTCAGACCCAGTGTTGACATGTGGCAAAACGCTCCTCCGGGCGCGTCTTGCTTGGGCCTCTCTCCTGGAGGCGCTCAGTCAGACCCAGTGTTGACATGTGGCAAGACGCTCCTTGGGTCGCGTCTTGCTTGGGCCTCTCTCCTGGAGGCGCTCAGTCAGACCGAGTGCTGACATGTGGCAAGACGCTCCCCGGGGCGCGTCTTGCTGGGGCTTCTCTCATGGAGGCACTCAGTCAGACCAAGTGTTGACATGTGTCAAGACGCTCCTCGGGGGTTTCTTGCTTGGGCTTCTCTCCCGGAGGCGCTCAGTCAGACCCAGTGTTGACATGTGACAAGACGCTACTCGGGGCGCGTCTTGCTTGGGCCTCTCTCCTGGAGGCGCTCAGTCAGACCGAGTGCTGACATGTGGCAAGACGCTCCTTGGGGCGCGTCTTGCTTGGACTTCTCTCCTGGAGGCCCTCAGTCAGACCCATTGTTGACATGTGGCAAGACGCTCCTCGGGGCGCATCTTGCTTGGGCTTTTCTCCTGGAGGCTGTCAGTCAGACCCATTGTTGTCAAGTGGCAAGACGCTCCTCGGGGCGCGTCTTGCTTGGGCCTCTCTCCTGGAGGCGCTCAGTCAGACCGAGTGCTGACATGTGGCAAGACGCTCCTCGGGGCGCATCTTGCTTGGGCTTCTCTCCTGGAGGCTCTCAGTCAGACCCATTGTTGTCATGTGGCAAGACGCTCCTCGGGGCGCGTCTTGCTTGGGCCTCTCTACTGGAGGCGCTCAGTCAGACCCAGTGTTGACATGTGGCAAGACGCTCCTCGGGGCGCGTCTTGCTTGGTCCTCTCTCCTGGAGGCGCTCAGTCAGACCTAGTGCTGACATGTGGCAAGACGCTCCTCGGGGCGCGTCTTGCTTGGGCCTCTCTCCTGGAGGCGCTCAGTCAGACCGAGTGCTGACATGTGGCAAGACGCTCCTCGGGGCACGTCTTGCTGGGGCTTCTCTCCTGGAGGCGCTCAGTCAGACCCAGTGTTGACATGTGACAAGACGCTCCTCGGGGCGCGTCTTTCTTGGGCCTCTCTCCTGGAGGCGCTCAGTCAGACCCAGAGGTGACATGTGGCAAGACGCTCCTCGGGGCGCGTCTTGCTTGGGCCTCTCTCCTGGAGGCCCTCTGTCAAACCCAGTGTTGACATGTGGCAAGATGCTCCTCGGGGCGCATCTTGCTTGGGCCTCTCTCCTGGATGCGCTCAGTCACACCGAGTGCTGACATGTGGCAAGACGCTCCTCGGGGCACGTCTTGCTGGGGCTTCTCTCCTGGAGGCGCTCAGTCAGACCCAGTGTTGACATGTGACAAGACGCTCCTCGGGGCGCGTCTTGCTTGGGCCTCTCTCCTGGAGGCGCTCAGTCAGACCCAGTGTTGACATGTGGCAAGACGCTCCCTGGGGCGCTTCTTGCTTGGGCTTCTCTCCTGGAGGCCCTCAGTCAGACCCATTGTTGACATGTGGCAAGACGCTCCTCGGGGCACGTCTTGCTTGGGCCTCTCTCCTGGAGGCACTCAGTCAGACCGAGTAGTGACATGTGACAAGACGCTCCTCGGGGCGCGTCTTGCTTGGGCCTCTCTCCTGGGGGCGCTCAGTCAGACCCAGTGTTGACATGTGGCAAGATGCTCCTCTGGGCGCGTCTTGCTTGTGCCTCTCTCCTGGAGGTGCTCAGTCAGACCCAGTGTTCACATGTGGCAAGACGCTCCTCGGGGCGCGTCTTGCTTGGGCTTCTCTCCTGGAGGCCCTCAGTCAGACCCATTGTTGACATGTGGCAAGACGCTCCTCGGGGCGCGTCTTATTTGGGCCTCTCTCCTGGAGGCGCTCAGTAAGACCGAGTGCTGACATGTGGCAAGACGCTCCTCGGGGCGCTTCTTGCTTGGGCTTCTCTCCTGGAGGCCCTCAGTCAGACCCATTGTTGACATGTGGCAAGATGCTCCTCGGGGCGCATCTTGCTTGGGCCTCTCTCCTTGAGGCCCTCTGTCAGACCCAGTGTTGACATGTGGCAAAACGCTCCTCCGGGCGCGTCTTGCTTGGGCCTCTCTCCTGGAGGTGCTCAGTCAGACCCAGTGTTGACATGTGGCAAGACGCTCCTTGGGGCGCGTCTTGCTTGGGCCTCTCTCCTGGAGGCGCTCAGTCAGACCGAGTGCTGACATGTGGCAAGACGCTCCCCGGGGTGCGTCTTGCTGGGGCTTCTCTCATGGAGGCACTCAGTCAGACCCAGTGTTGACATGTGGCAAGACGCTCCTCGGGGCGCGTCTTGCTTGGGCCTCTCTCCTGGAGGCGCTCAGTCAGACCTAGTGCTGAAATGTGGCAAGACACTCCTCGGGGCGCGTTTTGCTTGGGCTTCTCTCCTGGAGGCCCTCAGTCAGACCCTTCGTTGACATGTGGCAAGATGCTCCTCGGGGCACATCTTGCTTGGGCCTCTCACCTGGAGGCGCTCAGTCAGACCCAGTGTTGACATGTGGCAAGACGCTCCTCGGGGTGCGTCTTGCTTGGCCCTCTCTCCTGGAGGCGCTCAGTCAGACCGAGTGCTGACATGTGGCAAGAAGCTCCTCGCGGCGCGTCTTGCTTGGGCTTCTCTCCTGGAGGCCCTCAGTCAGACCCATTGTTGACATGTGGCAAGACGCTCCTCGGGGCGCGTCTTGCTTGGGCCTCTCTCCAGAAGGCCCTCAATCAGACCCAGTGTTGACACGTGGCAAGACGCTCCTCGGGGCGCTTCTTGCTTGGGCCTCTCTCCTGGAGGTGCTCAGTGAGACCCAGTGGTGACATGTGGCAAGACGCTCCTCGGGGCGCGTATTGCTTGGGCCTCTCTCCTGGATGCCCTCTGTCAGACCCAGTGTTGACATGTGGCAAGACTCTCCTCGGGGCGCGTCTTGCTTGGGCTTCTCTCATGGAGGCACTCAGTCAGACCCACTGTTGACATGTGTCAAGACGCTCCTCGGGGCGTGTCTTGCTTGGGCCTCTCTCCTGGAGGCGCTCAGTCAGACCCAGTGTTGACATGTGGCAAGACGCTCCCCGGGGCACTTCTTGCTTGGGCTTCTCTCCGGGAGGCCCTCAGTCAGACCCATTGTTGACATGTGGCAAGACGCTCCTTGGGGCGCGTCTTGCTTGGACTTCTCTCCTGGAGGCCCTCAGTCAGACCCATTGTTGACATGTGGCAAGACGCTCCTCGGGGCGCATCTTGCTTGGGCTTTTCTCCTGGAGGCTGTCAGTCAGACCCATTGTTGTCATGTGGCAAGACGCTCCTCGGGGCGCGTCTTGCTTGGGCCTCTCTCCTGGAGGCGCTCAGTCAGACCGAGTGCTGACATGTGGCAAGACGCTCCTCGGGGCGCGTCTTGCTTGGGCTTCTCTCCTGGAGGCGCTCAGTCAGACCGAGTGCTGACATGTGGCAAGACGCTCCTCGGGGCGCATCTTGCTTGGGCTTCTCTCCTGGAGGCTCTCAGTCAGACCCATTGTTGTCATGTGGCAAGACGCTCCTCGGGGCGCGTCTTGCTTGGGCCTCTCTACTGGAGGCGCTCAGTCAGACCCAGTGTTGACATGTGGCAAGACGCTCCTCGGGGCGCGTCTTGCTTGGTCCTCTCTCCTGGAGGCGCTCAGTCAGACCTAGTGCTGACATGTGGCAAGACGCTCCTCGGGGCGCGTCTTGCTTGGGCCTCTCTCCTGGAGGCGCTCAGTCAGACCGAGTGCTGACATGTGGCAAGACGCTCCTCGGGGCACGTCTTGCTGGGGCTTCTCTCCTGGAGGAGCTCAGTCAGACCCAGTGTTGACATGTGACAAGACGCTCCTCGGGGCGCGTCTTTCTTGGGCCTCTCTCCTGGAGGCGCTCAGTCAGACCCAGAGGTGACATGTGGCAAGACGCTCCTCGGGGCGCGTCTTGCTTGGGCCTCTCTCCTGGAGGCCCTCTGTCAAACCCAGTGTTGACATGTGGCAAGATGCTCCTCGGGGCGCATCTTGCTTGGGCCTCTCTCCTGGATGCGCTCAGTCACACCGAGTGCTGACATGTGGCAAGACGCTCCTCGGGGCACGTCTTGCTGGGGCTTCTCTCCTGGAGGCGCTCAGTCAGACCCAGTGTTGACATGTGACAAGACGCTCCTCGGGGCGCGTCTTGCTTGGGCCTCTCTCCTGGATGCCCTCTGTCAGACCCAGTGTTGACATGTGGCAAGACTCTCCTCGGGGCGCGTCTTGCTTGGGCTTCTCTCATGGAGGCACTCAGTCAGACCCACTGTTGACATGTGTCAAGACGCTCCTCGGGGCGTGTCTTGCTTGGGCCTCTCTCCTGGAGGCGCTCAGTCAGACCCAGTGTTGACATGTGGCAAGACGCTCCCCGGGGCACTTCTTGCTTGGGCTTCTCTCCGGGAGGCCCTCAGTCAGACCCATTGTTGACATGTGGCAAGACGCTCCTCGGGGCACGTCTTGCTTGGGCCTTTCTCCTGAAGGCACTCAGTCAGACCGAGTAGTGACATGTGACAAGACGCTCCTCGGGGCGCGTCTTGCTTGGGCCTCTCTCCTGGAGGCGCTCAGTCAGACCCAGTGTTGACATGTGGCAAGATGCTCCACGGGGCGCGTCTTGCTTGGGCCTCTCTCCTGGAGGCGCTCATTCAGACCCAGTGTTCACATGTGGCAAGACGCTCCTCGGGGCGCGTCTTGCTTGGGCCTCTCTCCTGGAGGCGCTCAGTCAGACCCATTGTTGACATGTGGCAAGACGCTCCTCGGGGCACGTCTTGCTTGGGCCTCTCTCCTGGAGGCGCTCAGTCAGACCGAGTTCTGACATCTGAAAAGACGCTCCTCGGGGCGCGTCTTGCTTGGGCTTCTCTGCTGGAGGCCCTCAGTCAGACCCAGTGTTGACATGTGGCAAGATGCTCCTCGGGGCGCGTCTTGCTTGGGCCTCTCTCCTGGAGGCGCTCATTCAGACCCAGTGTTCACATGTGTCAAGACGCTCCTCGGGGCGCGTCTTGCTTGGTCCTCTCTCCTGGAGGCGCTCAGTCAGACCCATTGTTGACATGTGGCAAGACGCTCCTCGGGGCACGTCTTGCTTGGGCCTCTCTCCTGGAGGCGCTCAGTCAGACCTAGTGCTGACATGTGGCAAGACGCACCTCGGGGCGCGTCTTGCTTGGGCATCTCTCCTGGAGGCGCTCAGTCAGACCGAGTTCTGACATCTGAAAAGACGCTCCTCGGGGCGCGTCTTGCTTGGGCTTCTCTGCTGGAGGCCCTCAGTCAGACCCATTGTTGACATGTGGCAAGACGCTACTCGGGGCGCGTCTTATTTGGGCCTCTCTCCTGGAGGCGCTCAGTAAGACCGAGTGCTGACATGTGGCAAGACGCTCCTCGGGGCGCGTATTGCTTGGGCTTCTCTCCTGGAGGCCCTCAGTCAGACCCATTGTTGACATGTGGCAAGATGCTCCTCGGGGCGCATCTTGCTTGGGCCTCTCTCCTTGAGGCCCTCTGTCAGACCCAGTGTTGACATGTGGCAAAACGCTCCTCCGGGTGCGTCTTGCTTGGGCCTCTCTCCTGGAGGCGCTCAGTCAGACCCAGTGTTGACATGTGGCAAGACGCTCCTTGGGGCGCGTCTTGCTTGGGCCTCTCTCCTGGAGGCGCTCAGTCAGACCGAGTGCTGACATGTGGCAAGACGCTCCCCGGGGCGCGTCTTGCTGGGGCTTCTCTCATGGAGGCACTCAGTCAGACCAAGTGTTGCCATGTGTCAAGACGCTCCTCGGGGGTTTCTTGCTTGGGCTTCTCTCCCGGAGGCGCTCAGTCAGACCCAGTGTTGACATGTGACAAGACGCTACTCGGGGCGCGTCTTGCTTGGGCCTCTCTCCTGGAGGCGCTCAGTCAGACCGAGTGCTGACATGTGGCAAGACGCTCCTTGGGGCGCGTCTTGCTTGGACTTCTCTCCTCTAGGCCCTCAGTCAGACCCATTGTTGACATGTGGCAAGACGCTCCTCGGGGCGCATCTTGCTTGGGCTTTTCTCCTGGAGGCTGTCAGTCAGACCCATTGTTGTCATGTGGCAAGACGCTCCTCGGGGCGCGTCTTGCTTGGGCCTCTCTCCTGGAGGCGCTCAGTCAGACCGAGTGCTGACATGTGGCAAGACGCTCCTCGGGGCGCGTCTTGCTTGGGCCTCTCTCCTGGAGGCGCTCAGTCAGACCGAGTGCTGACATGTGGCAAGACGCTCCTCGGGGCGCATCTTGCTTGGGCTTCTCTCCTGGAGGCTCTCAGTCAGACCCATTGTTGTCATGTGGCAAGACGCTCCTCGGGGCGCGTCTTGCTTGGGCCTCTCTCCTGGAGGCGCTCAGCCAGACCCAGTGTTGACATGTGGCAAGACGGTCCTCCGGGCGCGTCTTGCTTGGGCCTCTCACCTGGAGGCGCTCAGTCAGACCCAGTGTTGACATGTGGCAAGACGCTCCTCGGGGCGTGTCTTGCTTGGGCCTCTCTCCTGGGGAGGCAATCAGTCAGACCCAGTGTTGACATGTGTCAAGACTCTCCTCGGGCGTTTCTTGCTTGGGCCTCTCTACTGGAGGCGCTCAGTCAGACCCAGTGTTGACATGTGGCAAGACGCTCCTCGGGGCGCGTCTTGCTTGGGCCTCTCTCCTGGAGGCGCTCAGTCAGACCTAGTGCTGACATGTGGCAAGACGCTCCTCGGGGCGCGTCTTGCTTGGGCCTCTCTCCTGGAGGCGCTCAGTCAGACCGAGTGCTTACATGTGGCAAGACGCTCCTCGGGGCACGTCTTGCTGGGGCTTCTCTCCTGGAGGCGCTCAGTCAGACCCAGTGTTGACATGTGACAAGACGCTCCTCTGGGCGCGTCTTTCTTGGGCCTCTCTCCTGGAGGCGCTCAGTCAGACCCAGAGGTGACATGTGGCAAGACGCTCCTAGGGGCGCGTCTTGCTTGGGCCTCTCTCCTGGAGGCCCTCTGTCAAACCCAGTGTTGACATGTGGCAAGATGCTCCTCGGGGCGCATCTTGCTTGGGCCTCTCTCCTGGATGCGCTCAGTCATACCGAGTGCTGACATGTGGCAAGACGCTCCTCGGGGCACGTCTTGCTGGGGCTTCTCTCCTGGAGGCGCTCAGTCAGACCCAGTGTTGACATGTGACAAGACGCTCCTCGGGGCGCATCTTGCTTGGGCCTCTCTCCTGGAGGCGCTCAGTCAGACCCAGTGTTGACATGTGGCAAGACGCTCCCTGGGGCGCCTCTTGCTTGGGCTTCTCTCCTGGAGGCCCTCAGTCAGACCCATTGTTGACATGTGGCAAGACGCTCCTCGGGGCACGTCTTGCTTGGGCCTCTCTCCTGGAGGCACTCAGTCAGACCGAGTAGTGACATGTGACAAGACGCTCCTCGGGGCGCGTCTTGCTTGGGCCTCTCTCCTGGGGGCGCTCAGTCAGACCCAGTGTTGACATGTGGCAAGATGCTCCTCGGGGCGCGTCTTGCTTGGGCCTCTCTCCTGGAGGCGCTCAGTCAGACCTAGTGCTGACATGTGGCAAGACGCTCCTCGGGGCGCGTCTTGCTTGGGCCTCTCTCCTGGAGGCGCTCAGTCAGACCGAGTGCTGACATGTGGCAAGACGCTCCTCGGGGCACGTCTTGCTGGGGCTTCTCTCCTGGAGGCGCTCAGTCAGACCCAGTGTTGACATGTGACAAGACGCTCCTCGGGGCGCGTCTTTCTTGGGCCTCTCTCCTGGAGGCGCTCAGTCAGACCCAGAGGTGACATGTGGCAAGACGCTCCTCGGGGCGCGTCTTGCTTGGGCCTCTCTCCTGGAGGCCCTCTGTCAAACCCAGTGTTGACATGTGGCAAGATGCTCCTCGGGGCGCATCTTGCTTGGGCCTCTCTCCTGGATGCGCTCAGTCACACCGAGTGCTGACATGTGGCAAGACGCTCCTCGGGGCATGTCTTGCTGGGGCTTCTCTCCTGGAGGCGCTCAGTCAGACCCAGTGTTGACATGTGACAAGACGCTCCTCGGGGCGCGTCTTGCTTGGGCCTCTCTCCTGGAGGCGCTCAGTCAGACCCAGTGTTGACATGTGGCAAGACGCTCCCTGGGGCGCTTCTTGCTTGGGCTTCTCTCCTGGAGGCCCTCAGTCAGACCCATTGTTGACATGTGGCAAGACGCTCCTCGGGGCACGTCTTGCTTGGGCCTCTCTCCTGGAGGCACTCAGTCAGACCGAGTAGTGACATGTGACAAGACGCTCCTCGGGGCGCGTCTTGCTTGGGCCTCTCTCCTGGGGGCGCTCAGTCAGACCCAGTGTTGACATGTGGCAAGATGCTCCTCGGGGCGCGTCTTGCTTGTGCCTCTCTCCTGGAGGTGCTCAGTCAGACCCAGTGTTCACATGTGGCAAGACGCTCCTCGGGGCGCGTCTTGCTTGGGCTTCTCTCCTGGAGGCCCTCAGTCAGACCCATTGTTGACATGTGGCAAGACGCTCCTCGGGGCGCGTCTTATTTGGGCCTCTCTCCTGGAGGCGCTCAGTAAGACCGAGTGCTGACATGTGGCATGACGCTCCTCGGGGCGCTTCTTGCTTGGGCTTCTCTCCTGGAGGCCCTCAGTCAGACCCATTGTTGACATGTGGCAAGATGCTCCTCGGGGCGCATCTTGCTTGGGCCTCTCTCCTTGAGGCCCTCTGTCAGACCCAGTGTTGACATGTGGCAAAACGCTCCTCCGGGCGCGTCTTGCTTGGGCCTCTCTCCTGGAGGCGCTCAGTCAGACCCAGTGTTGACATGTGGCAAGACGCTCCTTGGGGCGCGTCTTGCTTGGGCCTCTCTCCTGGAGGCGCTCAGTCAGACCGAGTGCTGACATGTGGCAAGACGCTCCCCGGGGTGCGTCTTGCTGGGGCTTCTCTCATGGAGGCACTCAGTCAGACCCAGTGTTGACATGTGGCAAGACGCTCCTCGGGGCGCGTCTTGCTTGGGCCTCTCTCCTGGAGGCGCTCAGTCAGACCTAGTGCTGAAATGTGGCAAGACACTCCTCGGGGCGCGTTTTGCTTGGGCTTCTCTCCTGGAGGCCCTCAGTCAGACCCTTCGTTGACATGTGGCAAGATGCTCCTCGGGGCACATCTTGCTTGGGCCTCTCTCCTGGAGGCGCTCAGTCAGACCCAGTGTTGACATGTGGCAAGACGCTCCTCGGGGCGCGTCTTGCTTGGCCCTCTCTCCTGGAGGCGCTCAGTCAGACCGAGTGCTGACATGTGGCAAGAAGCTCCTCGCGGCGCGTCTTGCTTGGGCTTCTCTCCTGGAGGCCCTCAGTCAGACCCATTGTTGACATGTGGCAAGACGCTCCTCGGGGCGCGTCTTGCTTGGGCCTCTCTCCAGAAGGCCCTCAATCAGACCCAGTGTTGACACGTGGCAAGACGCTCCTCGGGGCGCTTCTTGCTTGGGCCTCTCTCCTGGAGGTGCTCAGTCAGACCCAGTGGTGACATGTGGCAAGACGCTCCTCGGGGCGCATATTGCTTGGGCCTCTCTCCTGGATGCCCTCTGTCAGACCCAGTGTTGACATGTGGCAAGACTCTCCTCGGGGCGCGTCTTGCTTGGGCTTCTCTCATGGAGGCACTCAGTCAGACCGAGTGCTGACATGTGGCAAGACGCTCCTCGTGGCGCTTCTTGCTTGGGCTTCTCTCCTGGAGGCCCTCAGTCAGACCCATTGTTGACATGTGGCAAGATGCTCCTCGGGGCGCATCTTGCTTGGGCCTCTCTCCTGGAGGCGCTCAGTCAGACCGAGTGCTGACATGTGGCAAGACGCTCCCCGGGGCGCGTCTTGCTGGGGCTTCTCTCATGGAGGCACTCAGTCAGACCAAGTGTTGACATGTGTCAAGACGCTCCTCGGGGGTTTCTTGCTTGGGCTTCTCTCCCGGAGGCGCTCAGTCAGACCCAGTGTTGACATGTGACAAGACGCTACTCGGGGCGCGTCTTGCTTGGGCCTCTCTCCTGGAGGCGCTCAGTCAGACCGAGTGCTGACATGTGGCAAGACGCTCCTTGGGGCGCGTCTTGCTTGGACTTCTCTCCTCTAGGCCCTCAGTCAGACCCATTGTTGACATGTGGCAAGACGCTCCTCGGGGCGCATCTTGCTTGGGCTTTTCTCTTGGAGGCTGTCAGTCAGACCCATTGTTGTCATGTGGCAAGACGCTCCTCGGGGCGCGTCTTGCTTGGGCCTCTCTCCTGGAGGCGCTCAGTCAGACCGAGTGCTGACATGTGGCAAGACGCTCCTCGGGGCGCGTCTTGCTTGGGCCTCTCTCCTGGAGGCGCTCAGTCAGACCGAGTGCTGACATGTGGCAAGACGCTCCTCGGGGCGCATCTTGCTTGGGCTTCTCTCCTGGAGGCTCTCAGTCAGACCCATTGTTGTCATGTGGCAAGACGCTCCTCGGGGCGCGTCTTGCTTGGGCCTCTCTCCTGGAGGCGCTCAGCCAGACCCAGTGTTGACATGTGGCAAGACGCTCCTCCGGGCGCGTCTTGCTTGGGCCTCTCACCTGGAGGCGCTCAGTCAGACCCAGTGTTGACATGTGGCAAGACGCTCCTCGGGGCGCGTCTTGCTTGGGCCTCTCTCCTGGGGAGGCAATCAGTCAGACCCAGTGTTGTCATGTGTCAAGACTCTCCTCGGGCGTTTCTTGCTTGGGCCTCTCTACTGGAGGCGCTCAGTCAGACCCAGTGTTGACATGTGGCAAGACGCTCCTCGGGGCGCGTCTTGCTTGGGCCTCTCTCCTGGAGGCGCTCAGTCAGACCTAGTGCTGACATGTGGCAAGACGCTCCTCGGGGCGCGTCTTGCTTGGGCCTCTCTCCTGGAGACGCTCAGTCAGACCGAGTGCTGACATGTGGCAAGACGCTCCTCGGGGCACGTCTTGCTGGGGCTTCTCTCCTGGAGGCGCTCAGTCAGACCCAGTGTTGACATGTGACAAGACGCTCCTCGGGGCGCGTCTTTCTTGGGCCTCTCTCCTGGAGGCGCTCAGTCAGACCCAGAGGTGACATGTGGCAAGACGCTCCTCGGGGCGCGTCTTGCTTGGGCCTCTCTCCTGGAGGCCCTCTGTCAAACCCAGTGTTGACATGTGGCAAGATGCTCCTCGGGGCGCATCTTGCTTGGGCCTCTCTCCTGGATGCGCTCAGTCATACCGAGTGCTGACATGTGGCAAGACGCTCCCCGGGGCGCGTCTTGCTGGGGCTTCTCTCATGGAGGCACTCAGTCAGACCAAGTGTTGACATGTGTCAAGACGCTCCTCGGGGGTTTCTTGCTTGGGCTTCTCTCCCGGAGGCGCTCAGTCAGACCCAGTGTTGACATGTGACAAGACGCTACTCGGGGCGCGTCTTGCTTGGGCCTCTCTCCTGGAGGCGCTCAGTCAGACCGAGTGCTGACATGTGGCAAGACGCTCCTTGGGGCGCGTCTTGCTTGGACTTCTCTCCTCTAGGCCCTCAGTCAGACCCATTGTTGACATGTGGCAAGACGCTCCTCGGGGCGCATCTTGCTTGGGCTTTTCTCTTGGAGGCTGTCAGTCAGACCCATTGTTGTCATGTGGCAAGACGCTCCTCGGGGCGCGTCTTGCTTGGGCCTCTCTCCTGGAGGCGCTCAGTCAGACCGAGTGCTGACATGTGGCAAGACGCTCCTCGGGGCGCGTCTTGCTTGGGCCTCTCTCCTGGAGGCGCTCAGTCAGACCGAGTGCTGACATGTGGCAAGACGCTCCTCGGGGCGCATCTTGCTTGGGCTTCTCTCCTGGAGGCTCTCAGTCAGACCCATTGTTGTCATGTGGCAAGACGCTCCTCGGGGCGCGTCTTGCTTGGGCCTCTCTCCTGGAGGCGCTCAGCCAGACCCAGTGTTGACATGTGGCAAGACGCTCCTCCGGGCGCGTCTTGCTTGGGCCTCTCACCTGGAGGCGCTCAGTCAGACCCAGTGTTGACATGTGGCAAGACGCTCCTCGGGGCGCGTCTTGCTTGGGCCTCTCTCCTGGGGAGGCAATCAGTCAGACCCAGTGTTGTCATGTGTCAAGACTCTCCTCGGGCGTTTCTTGCTTGGGCCTCTCTACTGGAGGCGCTCAGTCAGACCCAGTGTTGACATGTGGCAAGACGCTCCTCGGGGCGCGTCTTGCTTGGGCCTCTCTCCTGGAGGCGCTCAGTCAGACCTAGTGCTGACATGTGGCAAGACGCTCCTCGGGGCGCGTCTTGCTTGGGCCTCTCTCCTGGAGACGCTCAGTCAGACCGAGTGCTGACATGTGGCAAGACGCTCCTCGGGGCACGTCTTGCTGGGGCTTCTCTCCTGGAGGCGCTCAGTCAGACCCAGTGTTGACATGTGACAAGACGCTCCTCGGGGCGCGTCTTTCTTGGGCCTCTCTCCTGGAGGCGCTCAGTCAGACCCAGAGGTGACATGTGGCAAGACGCTCCTCGGGGCGCGTCTTGCTTGGGCCTCTCTCCTGGAGGCCCTCTGTCAAACCCAGTGTTGACATGTGGCAAGATGCTCCTCGGGGCGCATCTTGCTTGGGCCTCTCTCCTGGATGCGCTCAGTCATACCGAGTGCTGACATGTGGCAAGACGCTCCTCGGGGCACGTCTTGCTGGGGCTTCTCTCCTGGAGGCGCTCAGTCAGACCCAGTGTTGACATGTGACAAGACGCTCCTCGGGGCGCGTCTTGCTTGGGCCTCTCTCCTGGAGGCGCTCAGTCAGACCCAGTGTTGACATGTGGCAAGACGCTCCCTGGGGCGCTTCTTGCTTGGGCTTCTCTCCTGGAGGCCCTCAGTCAGACCCATTGTTGACATGTGGCAAGACGCTCCTCGGGGCACGTCTTGCTTGGGCCTCTCTCCTGGAGGCACTCAGTCAGACCGAGTAGTGACATGTGACAAGACGCTCCTCGGGGCGCGTCTTGCTTGGGCCTCTCTCCTGGGGGCGCTCAGTCAGACCCATTGTTGACATGTGGCAAGATGCTCCTCGGGGCGCGTCTTGCTTGTGCCTCTCTCCTGGAGGCGCTCAGTCAGACCCAGTGTTCACATGTGGCAAGACGCTCCTCGGGGCGCGTCTTGCTTGGGCTTCTCTCCTGGAGGCCCTCAGTCAGACCCATTGTTGACATGTGGCAAGACGCTCCTCGGGGCGCGTCTTATTTGGGCCTCTCTCCTGGAGGCGCTCAGTAAGCCCGAGTGCTGACATGTGGCAAGACGCTCCTCGGGGCGCTTCTTGCTTGGGCTTCTCTCCTGGAGGCACTCAGTCAGACCCAGTGTTGACATGTGGCAAGACGCTCCTCAGGGCGCGTCTTGCTTGTGCCTCTCTCCTGGGGAGGCGATCAGTCAGACCCAGTGTTGACATGTGTCAAGACGCTCCTCGGGCGTTTCTTGCTTGGGCCTCTCTCCCGGAGGCGCTCAGTCAGACCCAGTGTTGACATGTGACAAGACGCTCCTCGGGGCGCATCTTGCTTGGGCTTTTCTCCTGGAGGCTCTCAGTCAGACCCATTGTTGTCATGTGGCAAGACGCTCCTCGGGGCGCGTCTTGCTTGGGCCTCTCTCCTGGAGGCGCTCAGTCAGACCGAGTGCTGACATGTGGCTAGACGCTCCTCGGGGCGCGTCTTGCTTGGGCCTCTCTCCTGGAGGCGCTCAGTCAGACCGAGTGCTGACATGTGGCAAGACGCTCCTCGGGGCGCATCTTGCTTGGGCTTCTCTCCTGGAGGCTCTCAGTCAGACCCATTGTTGTCATGTGGCAAGACGCTCCTCGGAGCGCGTCTTGCTTGGGCCTCTCTCCTGGAGGCGCTCAGTCAGACCCAGTGTTGACATGTGGTAAGACGCTCCTCCGGGCGCGTCTTGCTTGGGCCTCTCACCTGGAGGCGCTCAGTCAGACCCAGTGTTGACATGTGGCAGGACGCTCCTCGGGGCGCGTCTTGCTTGGGCCTCTCTCCTGGGGAGGCGATCAGTCAGACCCAGTGTTGACATGTGTCAAGACGCTCCTCGGGCGTTTCTTGCTTGGGCCTCTCTCCTGGAGGCGCTCAGTCAGACCCAGTGTTGACATGTGGCAAGACGCTCCTCGGGGCGCGTCTTGCTTGGGCCTCTCTCCTGGAGGCGCTCAGTCAGACCTAGTGCTGACATGTGGCAAGACGCTCCTCGGGGCGCTTCTTGCTTGGGCCTCTCTCCTGGAGGCGCTCATTCAGACCCAGTGTTCACATGTGGCAAGACGCTCCTCGGGGCGCGTCTTGCTTGGGCCTCTCTCCTGGAGGCGCTCAGTCAGACCCATTGTTGACATGTGGCAAGACGCTCCTCGGGGCAGGTCTTGCTTGGGCCTCTCTCCTGGAGGCGCTCAGTCAGACCGAGTTCTGACATCTGAAAAGACGCTCCTCGGGGCACGTCTTGCTTGGGCTTCTCTGCTGGAGGCCCTCAGTCAGACCCAGTGTTGACATGTGGCAAGATGCTCCTCGGGGCGCGTCTTGCTTGGGCCTCTCTCCTGGAGGCGCTCATTCAGACCCAGTGTTCACATGTGGCAAGACGCTCCTCGGGGCGCGTCTTGCTTGGTCCTCTCTCCTGGAGGCGCTCAGTCAGACCCATTGTTGACATGTGGCAAGACGCTCCTCGGGGCACGTCTTGCTTGGGCCTCTCTCCTGGAGGCGCTCAGTCAGACCTAGTGCTGACATGTGGCAAGACGCACCTCGGGGCGCGTCTTGCTTGGGCATCTCTCCTGGAGGCGCTCATTCAGACCCAGTGTTCACATGTGGCAAGACGCTCCTCGGGGCGCGTCTTGCTTGGGCCTCTCTCCTGGAGGCGCTCAGTCAGACCCATTGTTGACATGTGGCAAGACGCTCCTCGGGGCACGTCTTGCTTGGGCCTCTCTCCTGGAGGCGCTCAGTCAGACCGAGTTCTGACATCTGAAAAGACGCTCCTCGGGGCGCGTCTTGCTTGGGCTTCTCTGCTGGAGGCCCTCAGTCAGACCCATTGTTGACATGTGGCAAGACGCTACTCGGGGCGCGTCTTATTTGGGCCTCTCTCCTGGAGGCGCTCAGTAAGACCGAGTGCTGACATGTGGCAAGACGCTCCTCGGGGCGCGTATTGCTTGGGCTTCTCTCCTGGAGGCCCTCAGTCAGACCCATTGTTGACATGTGGCAAGATGCTCCTCGGGGCGCATCTTGCTTGGGCCTCTCTCCTTGAGGCCCTCTGTCAGACCCAGTGTTGACATGTGGCAAAACGCTCCTCCGGGTGCGTCTTGCTTGGGCCTCTCTCCTGGAGGCGCTCAGTCAGACCCAGTGTTGGCATGTGGCAAGACGCTCCTTGGGGCGCGTCTTGCTTGGGCCTCTCTCCTGGAGGCGCTCAGTCAGACCGAGTGCTGACATGTGGCAAGACGCTCCCCGGGGCGCGTCTTGCTGGGGCTTCTCTCATGGAGGCACTCAGTCAGACCAAGTGTTGCCATGTGTCAAGACGCTCCTCGGGGGTTTCTTGCTTGGGCTTCTCTCCCGGAGGCGCTCAGTCAGACCCAGTGTTGACATGTGACAAGACGCTACTCGGGGCGCGTCTTGCTTGGGCCTCTCTCCTGGAGGCGCTCAGTCAGACCGAGTGCTGACATGTGGCAAGACGCTCCTTGGGGCGCGTCTTGCTTGGACTTCTCTCCTCTAGGCCCTCAGTCAGACCCATTGTTGACATGTGGCAAGACGCTCCTCGGGGCGCATCTTGCTTGGGCTTTTCTCCTGGAGGCTGTCAGTCAGACCCATTGTTGTCATGTGGCAAGACGCTCCTCGGGGCGCGTCTTGCTTGGGCCTCTCTCCTGGAGGCGCTCAGTCAGACCGAGTGCTGACATGTGGCAAGACGCTCCTCGGGGCGCGTCTTGCTTGGGCCTCTCTCCTGGAGGCGCTCAGTCAGACCGAGTGCTGACATGTGGCAAGACGCTCCTCGGGGCGCATCTTGCTTGGGCTTCTCTCCTGGAGGCTCTCAGTCAGACCCATTGTTGTCATGTGGCAAGACGCTCCTCGGGGCGCGTCTTGCTTGGGCCTCTCTCCTGGAGGCGCTCAGCCAGACCCAGTGTTGACATGTGGCAAGACGGTCCTCCGGGCGCGTCTTGCTTGGGCCTCTCACCTGGAGGCGCTCAGTCAGACCCAGTGTTGACATGTGGCAAGACGCTCCTCGGGGCGCGTCTTGCTTGGGCCTCTCTCCTGGGGAGGCAATCAGTCAGACCCAGTGTTGACATGTGTCAAGACTCTCCTCGGGCGTTTCTTGCTTGGGCCTCTCTACTGGAGGCGCTCAGTCAGACCCAGTGTTGACATGTGGCAAGACGCTCCTCGGGGCGCGTCTTGCTTGGGCCTCTCTCCTGGAGGCGCTCAGTCAGACCCAGTGCTGACATGTGGCAAGACGCTCCTCGGGGCGCGTCTTGCTTGGGCCTCTCTCCTGGAGGCGCTCAGTCAGACCGAGTGCTGACATGTGGCAAGACGCTCCTCGGGGCACGTCTTGCTGGGGCTTCTGTCCTGGAGGCGCTCAGTCAGACCCAGTGTTGACATGTGACAAGACGCTCCTCGGGGCGCGTCTTTCTTGGGCCTCTCTCCTGGAGGCGCTCAGTCAGACCCAGAGGTGACATGTGGCAAGACGCTCCTCGGGGCGCGTCTTGCTTGGGCCTCTCTCCTGGAGGCCCTCTGTCAAACCCAGTGTTGACATGTGGCAAGATGCTCCTCGGGGCGCATCTTGCTTGGGCCTCTCTCCTGGATGCGCTCAGTCATACCGAGTGCTGACATGTGGCAAGACGCTCCTCGGGGCACGTCTTGCTGGGGCTTCTCTCCTGGAGGCGCTCAGTCAGACCCAGTGTTGACATGTGACAAGACGCTCCTCGGGGCGCGTCTTGCTTGGGCCTCTCTCCTGGAGGCGCTCAGTCAGACCCAGTGTTGACATGTGGCAAGACTCTCCCTGGGGCGCCTCTTGCTTGGGCTTCTCTCCTGGAGGCCCTCAGTCAGACCCATTGTTGACATGTGGCAAGACGCTCCTCGGGGCACGTCTTGCTTGGGCCTCTCTCCTGGAGGCACTCAGTCAGACCGAGTAGTGACATGTGACAAGACGCTCCTCGGGGCGCGTCTTGCTTGGGCCTCTCTCCTGGGGGCGCTCAGTCAGACCCAGTGTTGACATGTGGCAAGATGCTCCTCGGGGCGCGTCTTGCTTGGGCCTCTCTCCTGGAGGCGCTCAGTCAGACCTAGTGCTGACATGTGGCAAGACGCTCCTCGGGGCGCGTCTTGCTTGGGCCTCTCTCCTGGAGGCGCTCAGTCAGACCGAGTGCTGACATGTGGCAAGACGCTCCTCGGGGCACGTCTTGCTGGGGCTTCTCTCCTGGAGGCGCTCAGTCAGACCCAGTGTTGACATGTGACAAGACGCTCCTCGGGGCGCGTCTTTCTTGGGCCTCGCTCCTGGAGGCGCTCAGTCAGACCCAGAGGTGACATGTGGCAAGACGCTCCTCGGGGCGCGTCTTGCTTGGGCCTCTCTCCTGGAGGCCCTCTGTCAAACCCAGTGTTGACATGTGGCAAGATGCTCCTCGGGGCGCATCTTGCTTGGGCCTCTCTCCTGGATGCGCTCAGTCACACCGAGTGCTGACATGTGGCAAGACGCTCCTCGGGGCACGTCTTGCTGGGGCTTCTCTCCTGGAGGCGCTCAGTCAGACCCAGTGTTGACATGTGACAAGACGCTCCTCGGGGCGCGTCTTGCTTGGGCTTCTCTCCTGGAGGCCCTCAGTCAGACCCATTGTTGACATGTGGCAAGACGCTCCTCGGGGCGCGTCTTATTTGGGCCTCTCTCCTGGAGGCGCTCAGTAAGACCGAGTGCTGACATGTGGCATGACGCTCCTCGGGGCGCTTCTTGCTTGGGCTTCTCTCCTGGAGGCCCTCAGTCAGACCCATTGTTGACATGTGGCAAGACGCTCCTTGGGGCGCGTCTTGCTTGGGCCTCTCTCCTGGAGGCGCTCAGTCAGACCGAGTGCTGACATGTGGCAAGACGCTCCCCGGGGTGCGTCTTGCTGGGGCTTCTCTCATGGAGGCACTCAGTCAGACCCAGTGTTGACATGTGGCAAGACGCTCCTCGGGGCGCGTCTTGCTTGGGCCTCTCTCCTGGAGGCGCTCAGTCAGACCTAGTGCTGAAATGTGGCAAGACACTCCTCGGGGCGCGTTTTGCTTGGGCTTCTCTCCTGGAGGCCCTCAGTCAGACCCTTCGTTGACATGTGGCAAGATGCTCCTCGGGGCACATCTTGCTTGGGCCTCTCTCCTGGAGGCGCTCAGTCAGACCCAGTGTTGACATGTGGCAAGACGCTCCTCGGGGCGCGTCTTGCTTGGGCTTCTCTCCTGGAGGCCCTCAGTCAGACCCATTGTTGACATGTGGCAAGACGCTCCTCGGGGCGCGTCTTGCTTGGGCCTCTCTCCAGAAGGCCCTCAATCAGACCCAGTGTTGACACGTGGCAAGACGCTCCTCGGGGCGCTTCTTGCTTGGGCCTCTCTCCTGGAGGTGCTCAGTCAGACCCAGTGGTGACATGTGGCAAGACGCTCCTCGGGGCGCGTATTGCTTGGGCCTCTCTCCTGGATGCCCTCTGTCAGACCCAGTGTTGACATGTGGCAAGACTCTCCTCGGGGCGCGTCTTGCTTGGGCTTCTCTCATGGAGGAACTCAGTCAGACCCACTGTTGACATGTGTCAAGACGCTCCTCGGGGCGTGTCTTGCTTGGGCCTCTCTCCTGGAGGCGCTCAGTCAGACCCAGTGTTGACATGTGGCAAGACGCTCCCCGGGGCACCTCTTGCTTGGGCTTCTCTCCGGGAGGCCCTCAGTCAGACCCATTGTTGACATGTGGCAAGACGCTCCTCGGGGCACGTCTTGCTTGTGCCTCTCTCCTGGAGGCACTCAGTCAGACCGAGTAGTGACATGTGACAAGACGCTCCTCGGGGCGCGTCTTGCTTGGGCCTCTCTCCTGGAGGCGCTCATTCAGACCCAGTGTTCACATGTGGCAAGACGCTCCTCGGGGCGCGTCTTGCTTGGGCCTCTCTCCTGGAGGCGCTCAGTCAGACCCATTGTTGACATGTGGCAAGACGCTCCTCGGGGCACGTCTTGCTTGGGCCTCTCTCCTGGAGGCGCTCAGTCAGACCGAGTTCTGACATCTGAAAAGACGCTCCTCGGGGCGCGTCTTGCTTGGGCTTCTCTGCTGGAGGCCCTCAGTCAGACCCAGTGTTGACATGTGGCAAGATGCTCCTCGGGGCGCGTCTTGCTTGGGCCTCTCTCCTGGAGGCGCTCATTCAGACCCAGTGTTCACATGTGGCAAGACGCTCCTCGGGGCGCGTCTTGCTTGGTCCTCTCTCCTGGAGGCGCTCAGTCAGACCCATTGTTGACATGTGGCAAGACGCTCCTCGGGGCACGTCTTGCTTGGGCCTCTCTCCTGGAGGCGCTCAGTCAGACCTAGTGCTGACATGTGGCAAGACGCACCTCGGGGCGCGTCTTGCTTGGGCATCTCTCCTGGAGGCGCTCATTCAGACCCAGTGTTCACATGTGGCAAGACGCTCCTCGGGGCGCGTCTTGCTTGGGCCTCTCTCCTGGAGGCGCTCAGTCAGACCCATTGTTGACATGTGGCAAGACGCTCCTCGGGGCACGTCTTGCTTGGGCCTCTCTCCTGGAGGCACTCAGTCAGACCGAGTTCTGACATCTGAAAAGACGCTCCTCGGGGCGCGTCTTGCTTGGGCTTCTCTGCTGGAGGCCCTCAGTCAGACCCATTGTTGACATGTGGCAAGACGCTACTCGGGGCGCGTCTTATTTGGGCCTCTCTCCTGGAGGCGCTCAGTAAGACCGAGTGCTGACATGTGGCAAAACGCTCCTCCGGGCGCGTCTTGCTTGGGCCTCTCTCCTGGAGGCGCTCAGTCAGACCCAGTGTTGACATGTGGCAAGACGCTCCTTGGGGCGCGTCTTGCTTGGGCCTCTCTCCTGGAGGCGCTCAGTCAGACCGAGTGCTGACATGTGGCAAGACGTTCCCCGGGGTGCGTCTTGCTGGGGCTTCTCTCATGGAGGCACTCAGTCAGACCCAGTGTTGACATGTGGCAAGACGCTCCTCGGGGCGCGTCTTGCTTGGGCCTCTCTCCTGGAGGCGCTCAGTCAGACCTAGTGCTGAAATGTGGCAAGACACTCCTCGGGGCGCGTTTTGCTTGGGCTTCTCTCCTGGAGGCCCTCAGTCAGACCCTTCGTTGACATGTGGCAAGATGCTCCTCGGGGCACATCTTGCTTGGGCCTCTCTCCTGGAGGCGCTCAGTCAGACCCAGTGTTGACATGTGGCAAGACGCTCCTCGGGGCGCGTCTTGCTTGGCCCTCTCTCCTGGAGGCGCTCAGTCAGACCGAGTGCTGACATGTGGCAAGAAGCTCCTCGCGGCGCGTCTTGCTTGGGCTTCTCTCCTGGAGGCCCTCAGTCAGACCCATTGTTGACATGTGGCAAGACGCTCCTCGGGGCGCGTCTTGCTTGGGCCTCTCTCCAGAAGGCCCTCAATCAGACCCAGTGTTGACACGTGGCAAGACGCTCCTCGGGGCGCTTCTTGCTTGGGCCTCTCTCCTGGAGGTGCTCAGTCAGACCCAGTGGTGACATGTGGCAAGACGCTCCTCGGGGCGCGTATTGCTTGGGCCTCTCTCCTGGATGCCCTCTGTCAGACCCAGTGTTGACATGTGGCAAGACTCTCCTCGGGGCGCGTCTTGCTTGGGCTTCTCTCATGGAGGCACTCAGTCAGACCCACTGTTGACATGTGTCAAGACGCTCCTCGGGGCGTGTCTTGCTTGGGCCTCTCTCCTGGAGGCGCTCAGTCAGACCCAGTGTTGACATGTGGCAAGACGCTCCCCGGGGCACCTCTTGCTTGGGCTTCTCTCCGGGAGGCCCTCAGTCAGACCCATTGTTGACATGTGGCAAGACGCTCCTCGGGGCACGTCTTGCTTGTGCCTCTCTCCTGGAGGCACTCAGTCAGACCGAGTAGTGACATGTGACAAGACGCTCCTCGGGGCGCGTCTTGCTTGGGCCTCTCTCCTGGAGGCGCTCATTCAGACCCAGTGTTCACATGTGGCAAGACGCTCCTCGGGGCGCGTCTTGCTTGGGCCTCTCTCCTGGAGGCGCTCAGTCAGACCCATTGTTGACATGTGGCAAGACGCTCCTCGGGGCACGTCTTGCTTGGGCCTCTCTCCTGGAGGCGCTCAGTCAGACCGAGTTCTGACATCTGAAAAGACGCTCCTCGGGGCGCGTCTTGCTTGGGCTTCTCTGCTGGAGGCCCTCAGTCAGACCCAGTGTTGACATGTGGCAAGATGCTCCTCGGGGCGCGTCTTGCTTGGGCCTCTCTCCTGGAGGCGCTCATTCAGACCCAGTGTTCACATGTGGCAAGACGCTCCTCGGGGCGCGTCTTGCTTGGTCCTCTCTCCTGGAGGCGCTCAGTCAGACCCATTGTTGACATGTGGCAAGACGCTCCTCGGGGCACGTCTTGCTTGGGCCTCTCTCCTGGAGGCGCTCAGTCAGACCGAGTTCTGACATCTGAAAAGACGCTCCTCGGGGCGCGTCTTGCTTGGGCTTCTCTGCTGGAGGCCCTCAGTCAGACCCATTGTTGACATGTGGCAAGACGCTACTCGGGGCGCGTCTTATTTGGGCCTCTCTCCTGGAGGCGCTCAGTAAGACCGAGTGCTGACATGTGGCAAGACGCTCCTCGTGGCGCTTCTTGCTTGGGCTTCTCTCCTGGAGGCCCTCAGTCAGACCCATTGTTGACATGTGGCAAGATGCTCCTCGGGGCGCATCTTGCTTGGGCCTCTCTCCTTGAGGCCCTCTGTCAGACCCATTGTTGACATGTGGCAAGATGCTCCTCGGGGCGCATCTTGCTTGGGCCTCTCTCCTGGAGGCGCTCAGTAAGACCGAGTGCTGACATGTGGCAAGACGCTCCTCGTGGCGCTTCTTGCTTGGGCTTCTCTCCTGGAGGCCCTCAGTCAGACCCATTGTTGACATGTGGCAAGATGCTCCTCGGGGCGCATCTTGCTTGGGCCTCTCTCCTGGAGGCGCTCAGTCAGACCGAGTGCTGACATGTGGCAAGACGCTCCCCGGGGCGCGTCTTGCTGGGGCTTCTCTCATGGAGGCACTCAGTCAGACCAAGTGTTGACATGTGTCAAGACGCTCCTCGGGGGTTTCTTGCTTGGGCTTCTCTCCCGGAGGCGCTCAGTCAGACCCAGTGTTGACATGTGACAAGACGCTACTCGGGGCGCGTCTTGCTTGGGCCTCTCTCCTGGAGGCGCTCAGTCAGACCGAGTGCTGACATGTGGCAAGACGCTCCTTGGGGCGCGTCTTGCTTGGACTTCTCTCCTCTAGGCCCTCAGTCAGACCCATTGTTGACATGTGGCAAGACGCTCCTCGGGGCGCATCTTGCTTGGGCTTTTCTCTTGGAGGCTGTCAGTCAGACCCATTGTTGTCATGTGGCAAGACGCTCCTCGGGGCGCGTCTTGCTTGGGCCTCTCTCCTGGAGGCGCTCAGTCAGACCGAGTGCTGACATGTGGCAAGACGCTCCTCGGGGCGCGTCTTGCTTGGGCCTCTCTCCTGGAGGCGCTCAGTCAGACCGAGTGCTGACATGTGGCAAGACGCTCCTCGGGGCGCATCTTGCTTGGGCTTCTCTCCTGGAGGCTCTCAGTCAGACCCATTGTTGTCATGTGGCAAGACGCTCCTCGGGGCGCGTCTTGCTTGGGCCTCTCTCCTGGAGGCGCTCAGCCAGACCCAGTGTTGACATGTGGCAAGACGCTCCTCCGGGCGCGTCTTGCTTGGGCCTCTCACCTGGAGGCGCTCAGTCAGACCCAGTGTTGACATGTGGCAAGACGCTCCTCGGGGCGCGTCTTGCTTGGGCCTCTCTCCTGGGGAGGCAATCAGTCAGACCCAGTGTTGACATGTGTCAAGACTCTCCTCGGGCGTTTCTTGCTTGGGCCTCTCTACTGGAGGCGCTCAGTCAGACCCAGTGTTGACATGTGGCAAGACGCTCCTCGGGGCGCGTCTTGCTTGGGCCTCTCTCCTGGAGGCGCTCAGTCAGACCTAGTGCTGACATGTGGCAAGACGCTCCTCGGGGCGCGTCTTGCTTGGGCCTCTCTCCTGGAGACGCTCAGTCAGACCGAGTGCTGACATGTGGCAAGACGCTCCTCGGGGCACGTCTTGCTGGGGCTTCTCTCCTGGAGGCGCTCAGTCAGACCCAGTGTTGACATGTGACAAGACGCTCCTCGGGGCGCGTCTTTCTTTGGCCTCTCTCCTGGAGGCGCTCAGTCAGACCCAGAGGTGACATGTGGCAAGACGCTCCTCGGGGCGCGTCTTGCTTGGGCCTCTCTCCTGGAGGCCCTCTGTCAAACCCAGTGTTGACATGTGGCAAGATGCTCCTCGGGGCGCATCTTGCTTGGGCCTCTCTCCTGGATGCGCTCAGTCATACCGAGTGCTGACATGTGGCAAGACGCTCCTCGGGGCACGTCTTGCTGGGGCTTCTCTCCTGGAGGCGCTCAGTCAGACCCAGTGTTGACATGTGACAAGACGCTCCTCGGGGCGCGTCTTGCTTGGGCCTCTCTCCTGGAGGCGCTCAGTCAGACCCAGTGTTGACATGTGGCAAGACGCTCCCTGGGGCGCTTCTTGCTTGGGCTTCTCTCCTGGAGGCCCTCAGTCAGACCCATTGTTGACATGTGGCAAGACGCTCCTCGGGGCACGTCTTGCTTGGGCCTCTCTCCTGGAGGCACTCAGTCAGACCGAGTAGTGACATGTGACAAGACGCTCCTCGGGGCGCGTCTTGCTTGGGCCTCTCTCCTGGGGGCGCTCAGTCAGACCCAGTGTTGACATGTGGCAAGATGCTCCTCGGGGCGCGTCTTGCTTGTGCCTCTCTCCTGGAGGCGCTCAGTCAGACCCAGTGTTCACATGTGGCAAGACGCTCCTCGGGGCGCGTCTTGCTTGGGCTTCTCTCCTGGAGGCCCTCAGTCAGACCCATTGTTGACATGTGGCAAGACGCTCCTCGGGGCGCGTCTTATTTGGGCCTCTCTCCTGGAGGCGCTCAGTAAGCCCGAGTGCTGACATGTGGCAAGACGCTCCTCGGGGCGCTTCTTGCTTGGGCTTCTCTCCTGGAGGCCCTCAGTCAGACCCATTGTTGACATGTGGCAAGATGCTCCTCGGGGCGCATCTTGCTTGGGCCTCTCTCCTTGAGGCCCTCTGTCAGACCCAGTGTTGACATGTGGCAAAACGCTCCTCCGGGCGCGTCTTGCTTGGGCCTCTCTCCTGGAGGCGCTCAGTCAGACCCAGTGTTGACATGTGGCAAGACGCTCCTTGGGGCGCGTCTTGCTTGGGCCTCTCTCCTGGAGGCGCTCAGTCAGACCGAGTGCTGACATGTGGCAAGACGCTCCCCGGGGCGCGTCTTGCTGGGGCTTCTCTCATGGAGGCACTCAGTCAGACCCAGTGTTGACATGTGGCAAGACGCTCCTCAGGGCGCGTCTTGCTTGTGCCTCTCTCCTGGGGAGGCGATCAGTCAGACCCAGTGTTGACATGTGTCAAGACACTCCTCGGGCGTTTCTTGCTTGGGCCTCTCTCCCGGAGGCGCTCAGTCAGACCCAGTGTTGACATGTGACAAGACGCTCCTCGGGGCGCATCTTGCTTGGGCTTTTCTCCTGGAGGCTCTCAGTCAGACCCATTGTTGTCATGTGGCAAGACGCTCCTCGGGGCGCGTCTTAATTGGGCCTCTCTCCTGGAGGCGCTCAGTCAGACCGAGTGCTGACATGTGGCTAGACGCTCCTCGGGGCGCGTCTTGCTTGGGCCTCTCTCCTGGAGGCGCTCAGTCAGACCGAGTGCTGACATGTGGCAAGACGCTCCTCGGGGCGCATCTTGCTTGGGCTTCTCTCCTGGAGGCTCTCAGTCAGACCCATTGTTGTCATGTGGCAAGACGCTCCTCGGAGCGCGTCTTGCTTGGGCCTCTCTCCTGGAGGCGCTCAGTCAGACCCAGTGTTGACATGTGGTAAGACGCTCCTCCGGGCGCGTCTTGCTTGGGCCTCTCACCTGGAGGCGCTCAGTCAGACCCAGTGTTGACATGTGGCAGGACGCTCCTCGGGGCGCGTCTTGCTTGGGCCTCTCTCCTGGGGAGGCGATCAGTCAGACCCAGTGTTGACATGTGTCAAGACGCTCCTCGGGCGTTTCTTGCTTGGGCCTCTCTCCTGGAGGCGCTCAGTCAGACCCAGTGTTGACATGTGGCAAGACGCTCCTCGGGGCGCGTCTTGCTTGGGCCTCTCTCCTGGAGGCGCTCAGTCAGACCTAGTGCTGACATGTGGCAAGACGCTCCTCGGGGCGCTTCTTGCTTGGGCTTCTCTCCTGGGGGCCCTCAGTCAGACCCTTCGTTGACATGTGGCAAGACGCTCCTCGGGGCGCGTCTTGCTTGGCCCTCTCTCCTGGAGGGGCTCAGTCAGACCGAGTGCTGACATGTGGCAAGACGCTCCTCGGGGCGCATCTTGCTTGGGCTTCTCTCCTGGAGGCCCTCACTCAGACCCATTGTTGACATGTGGCAAGACGCTCCTCCGGGCGCATCTTGCTTGGGCCTCTCTCCTGGAGGCGCTCAGTCAGACCGAGTGCTGACATGTGGCAAGACGCTCCTCGGGGCACGTCTTGCTGGGGCTTCTCTCCTGGAGGCGCTCAGTCAGACCCAGTGTTGACATGTGACAAGACGCTCCTCGGGGCGCGTCTTTCTTGGGCCTCTCTCCTGGAGGCGCTCAGTCAGACCCAGAGGTGACATGTGGCAAGACACTCCTCGGGGCGCGTCTTGCTTGGGCCTCTCTCCTGGAGGCCCTCTGTCAAACCCAGTGTTGACATGTGGCAAGATGCTCCTCGGGGCGCATCTTGCTTGGGCATCTCTCCTGGAGGCGCTCAGTCATACCGAGTGCTGACATGTGGCAAGACGCTCCTCGGGGCACGTCTTGCTGGGGCTTCTCTCCTGGAGGCGCTCAGTCAGACCCAGCGTTGACATGTGGCAAGACACTCCTTGGGGCGCATCTTGCTTGGGCCTCTCTCATGGAGGCCCTCTGTCAGACCCAGTGTTGACATGTGTCAAGACGCTCCTCGGGGCACATCTTGCTTTGGCCTCTCTCCTGGAGGCGCTCAGTCAGACCGAGTGCTGACATGTGGCAAGAAGCTCCTCGGGGCGCGTCTTCCTTGGGCTTCTCTCCTGGAGGCCCTCAGTCAGACCCATTGTTGACATGTGGCAAGACGCTCCTCGGGGCGCGTATTGCTCTGGCCTCTCTCCTGGATGCCCTCTGTCAGACCCAGTGTTGACATGTGGCAAGACTCTCCTCGGGGCGCGTCTTGCTTGGGCTTCTCACATGGAGGCCCTCAGTCAGACCCATTGTTGACATGTGACAAGACGCTCCTCGGGGCACGTCTTGCTTGGGCCTCTCTCCTGGAGGCGCTCAGTCAGACCGAGTAGTGACATGTGACAAGACGCTCCTCGGGGCGCGTCTTGCTGGGGCTTCTCTCATGGAGGCACTCAGTCAGACCCAGTGTTGACATGTGGCAAGACGCTCCTCGGGGCGCGTGTTGCTTAGACCTCTCTCCTGGAGGCGCTCAGCCAGACCCAGTGTTGACATGTGTCAAGACGCTCCTCGGGCGTTTCTTGCTTGGGCCTCTCTCCTGGAGGCGCTCAGTCAGACCCAGAGGTGACATGTGGCAAGACGCTCCTCGGGCCTCTCTCCTGGAGGCGCTCAGTCAGACCGAGTGCTGACATGAGGTAAGATGCTCCTCAGGGCGCGTCTTGCTGGGGCCTCTCTCCTGGAGGTGCTCAATCAGACCCAGTGGTGACACGTGGCAAGACGCTCCTCGGGGCGCGTCTTGCTTGGGCCTGTCTCCTGGAGGAGCTCAGTCAGACCCAGTGGTGACACGTGGCAAGATGCTCCTCGGGGCGCATCTTGCTTGGGCCTCTCTCCTGGAGGTGCTCAGTCAGACCCAGTGGTGACATGTGGCAAGACGCTCCTCGGGGCGCGTATTGCTTGGGCCTCTCTCCTGGATGCCCTCTGTCAGACCCAGTGTTGACATGTGGCAAGACTCTCCTCGGGGCGCGTCTTGCTTGGGCTTCTCTCATGGAGGCACTCAGTCAGACCCACTGTTGACATGTGTCAAGACGCTCCTCGGGGCGTGTCTTGCTTGGGCCTCTCTCCTGGAGGCGCTCAGTCAGACCCAGTGTTGACATGTGGCAAGACGCTCCCCGGGGCACCTCTTGCTTGGGCTTCTCTCCGGGAGGCCCTCAGTCAGACCCATTGTTGACATGTGGCAAGACGCTCCTCGGGGCACGTCTTGCTTGTGCCTCTCTCCTGGAGGCACTCAGTCAGACCGAGTAGTGACATGTGACAAGACGCTCCTCGGGGCGCGTCTTGCTTGGGCCTCTCTCCTGGAGGCGCTCATTCAGACCCAGTGTTCACATGTGGCAAGACGCTCCTCGGGGCGCGTCTTGCTTGGGCCTCTCTCCTGGAGGCGCTCAGTCAGACCCATTGTTGACATGTGGCAAGACGCTCCTCGGGGCACGTCTTGCTTGGGCCTCTCTCCTGGAGGCGCTCAGTCAGACCGAGTTCTGACATCTGAAAAGACGCTCCTCGGGGCGCGTCTTGCTTGGGCTTCTCTGCTGGAGGCCCTCAGTCAGACCCAGTGTTGACATGTGGCAAGATGCTCCTCGGGGCGCGTCTTGCTTGGGCCTCTCTCCTGGAGGCGCTCATTCAGACCCAGTGTTCACATGTGGCAAGACGCTCCTCGGGGCGCGTCTTGCTTGGTCCTCTCTCCTGGAGGCGCTCAGTCAGACCCATTGTTGACATGTGGCAAGACGCTCCTCGGGGCACGTCTTGCTTGGGCCTCTCTCCTGGAGGCGCTCAGTCAGACCGAGTTCTGACATCTGAAAAGACGCTCCTCGGGGCGCGTCTTGCTTGGGCTTCTCTGCTGGAGGCCCTCAGTCAGACCCATTGTTGACATGTGGCAAGACGCTACTCGGGGCGCGTCTTATTTGGGCCTCTCTCCTGGAGGCGCTCAGTAAGACCGAGTGCTGACATGTGGCAAGACGCTCCTCGTGGCGCTTCTTGCTTGGGCTTCTCTCCTGGAGGCCCTCAGTCAGACCCATTGTTGACATGTGGCAAGATGCTCCTCGGGGCGCATCTTGCTTGGGCCTCTCTCCTTGAGGCCCTCTGTCAGACCCATTGTTGACATGTGGCAAGATGCTCCTCGGGGCGCATCTTGCTTGGGCCTCTCTCCTGGAGGCGCTCAGTAAGACCGAGTGCTGACATGTGGCAAGACGCTCCTCGTGGCGCTTCTTGCTTGGGCTTCTCTCCTGGAGGCCCTCAGTCAGACCCATTGTTGACATGTGGCAAGATGCTCCTCGGGGCGCATCTTGCTTGGGCCTCTCTCCTGGAGGCGCTCAGTCAGACCGAGTGCTGACATGTGGCAAGACGCTCCCCGGGGCGCGTCTTGCTGGGGCTTCTCTCATGGAGGCACTCAGTCAGACCAAGTGTTGACATGTGTCAAGACGCTCCTCGGGGGTTTCTTGCTTGGGCTTCTCTCCCGGAGGCGCTCAGTCAGACCCAGTGTTGACATGTGACAAGACGCTACTCGGGGCGCGTCTTGCTTGGGCCTCTCTCCTGGAGGCGCTCAGTCAGACCGAGTGCTGACATGTGGCAAGACGCTCCTTGGGGCGCGTCTTGCTTGGACTTCTCTCCTCTAGGCCCTCAGTCAGACCCATTGTTGACATGTGGCAAGACGCTCCTCGGGGCGCATCTTGCTTGGGCTTTTCTCTTGGAGGCTGTCAGTCAGACCCATTGTTGTCATGTGGCAAGACGCTCCTCGGGGCGCGTCTTGCTTGGGCCTCTCTCCTGGAGGCGCTCAGTCAGACCGAGTGCTGACATGTGGCAAGACGCTCCTCGGGGCGCGTCTTGCTTGGGCCTCTCTCCTGGAGGCGCTCAGCCAGACCCAGTGTTGACATGTGGCAAGATGCTCCTCGGGGCGCGTCTTGCTTGTGCCTCTCTCCTGGAGGCGCTCAGTCAGACCCAGTGTTCACATGTGGCAAGACGCTCCTCGGGGCGCGTCTTGCTTGGGCTTCTCTCCTGGAGGCCCTCAGTCAGACCCATTGTTGACATGTGGCAAGACGCTCCTCGGGGCGCGTCTTATTTGGGCCTCTCTCCTGGAGGCGCTCAGTAAGCCCGAGTGCTGACATGTGGCAAGACGCTCCTCGGGGCGCTTCTTGCTTGGGCTTCTCTCCTGGAGGCCCTCAGTCAGACCCATTGTTGACATGTGGCAAGATGCTCCTCGGGGCGCATCTTGCTTGGGCCTCTCTCCTTGAGGCCCTCTGTCAGACCCAGTGTTGACATGTGGCAAAACGCTCCTCCGGGCGCGTCTTGCTTGGGCCTCTCTCCTGGAGGCGCTCAGTCAGACCCAGTGTTGACATGTGGCAAGACGCTCCTTGGGGCGCGTCTTGCTTGGGCCTCTCTCCTGGAGGCGCTCAGTCAGACCGAGTGCTGACATGTGGCAAGACGCTCCCCGGGGCGCGTCTTGCTGGGGCTTCTCTCATGGAGGCACTCAGTCAGACCCAGTGTTGACATGTGGCAAGACGCTCCTCAGGGCGCGTCTTGCTTGTGCCTCTCTCCTGGGGAGGCGATCAGTCAGACCCAGTGTTGACATGTGTCAAGACACTCCTCGGGCGTTTCTTGCTTGGGCCTCTCTCCCGGAGGCGCTCAGTCAGACCCAGTGTTGACATGTGACAAGACGCTCCTCGGGGCGCATCTTGCTTGGGCTTTTCTCCTGGAGGCTCTCAGTCAGACCCATTGTTGTCATGTGGCAAGACGCTCCTCGGGGCGCGTCTTAATTGGGCCTCTCTCCTGGAGGCGCTCAGTCAGACCGAGTGCTGACATGTGGCTAGACGCTCCTCGGGGCGCGTCTTGCTTGGGCCTCTCTCCTGGAGGCGCTCAGTCAGACCGAGTGCTGACATGTGGCAAGACGCTCCTCGGGGCGCATCTTGCTTGGGCTTCTCTCCTGGAGGCTCTCAGTCAGACCCATTGTTGTCATGTGGCAAGACGCTCCTCGGAGCGCGTCTTGCTTGGGCCTCTCTCCTGGAGGCGCTCAGTCAGACCCAGTGTTGACATGTGGTAAGACGCTCCTCCGGGCGCGTCTTGCTTGGGCCTCTCACCTGGAGGCGCTCAGTCAGACCCAGTGTTGACATGTGGCAGGACGCTCCTCGGGGCGCGTCTTGCTTGGGCCTCTCTCCTGGGGAGGCGATCAGTCAGACCCAGTGTTGACATGTGTCAAGACGCTCCTCGGGCGTTTCTTGCTTGGGCCTCTCTCCTGGAGGCGCTCAGTCAGACCCAGTGTTGACATGTGGCAAGACGCTCCTCGGGGCGCGTCTTGCTTGGGCCTCTCTCCTGGAGGCGCTCAGTCAGACCTAGTGCTGACATGTGGCAAGACGCTCCTCGGGGCGCTTCTTGCTTGGGCTTCTCTCCTGGGGGCCCTCAGTCAGACCCTTCGTTGACATGTGGCAAGACGCTCCTCGGGGCGCGTCTTGCTTGGCCCTCTCTCCTGGAGGGGCTCAGTCAGACCGAGTGCTGACATGTGGCAAGACGCTCCTCGGGGCGCATCTTGCTTGGGCTTCTCTCCTGGAGGCCCTCACTCAGACCCATTGTTGACATGTGGCAAGACGCTCCTCCGGGCGCATCTTGCTTGGGCCTCTCTCCTGGAGGCGCTCAGTCAGACCGAGTGCTGACATGTGGCAAGACGCTCCTCGGGGCACGTCTTGCTGGGGCTTCTCTCCTGGAGGCGCTCAGTCAGACCCAGTGTTGACATGTGACAAGACGCTCCTCGGGGCGCGTCTTTCTTGGGCCTCTCTCCTGGAGGCGCTCAGTCAGACCCAGAGGTGACATGTGGCAAGACACTCCTCGGGGCGCGTCTTGCTTGGGCCTCTCTCCTGGAGGCCCTCTGTCAAACCCAGTGTTGACATGTGGCAAGATGCTCCTCGGGGCGCATCTTGCTTGGGCATCTCTCCTGGAGGCGCTCAGTCATACCGAGTGCTGACATGTGGCAAGACGCTCCTCGGGGCACGTCTTGCTGGGGCTTCTCTCCTGGAGGCGCTCAGTCAGACCCAGCGTTGACATGTGGCAAGACACTCCTTGGGGCGCATCTTGCTTGGGCCTCTCTCATGGAGGCCCTCTGTCAGACCCAGTGTTGACATGTGTCAAGACGCTCCTCGGGGCACATCTTGCTTTGGCCTCTCTCCTGGAGGCGCTCAGTCAGACCGAGTGCTGACATGTGGCAAGAAGCTCCTCGGGGCGCGTCTTCCTTGGGCTTCTCTCCTGGAGGCCCTCAGTCAGACCCATTGTTGACATGTGGCAAGACGCTCCTCGGGGCGCGTATTGCTCTGGCCTCTCTCCTGGATGCCCTCTGTCAGACCCAGTGTTGACATGTGGCAAGACTCTCCTCGGGGCGCGTCTTGCTTGGGCTTCTCACATGGAGGCCCTCAGTCAGACCCATTGTTGACATGTGACAAGACGCTCCTCGGGGCACGTCTTGCTTGGGCCTCTCTCCTGGAGGCGCTCAGTCAGACCGAGTAGTGACATGTGACAAGACGCTCCTCGGGGCGCGTCTTGCTGGGGCTTCTCTCATGGAGGCACTCAGTCAGACCCAGTGTTGACATGTGGCAAGACGCTCCTCGGGGCGCGTGTTGCTTAGACCTCTCTCCTGGAGGCGCTCAGCCAGACCCAGTGTTGACATGTGTCAAGACGCTCCTCGGGCGTTTCTTGCTTGGGCCTCTCTCCTGGAGGCGCTCAGTCAGACCCAGAGGTGACATGTGGCAAGACGCTCCTCGGGCCTCTCTCCTGGAGGCGCTCAGTCAGACCGAGTGCTGACATGAGGTAAGATGCTCCTCAGGGCGCGTCTTGCTGGGGCCTCTCTCCTGGAGGTGCTCAATCAGACCCAGTGGTGACACGTGGCAAGACGCTCCTCGGGGCGCGTCTTGCTTGGGCCTGTCTCCTGGAGGAGCTCAGTCAGACCCAGTGGTGACACGTGGCAAGATGCTCCTCGGGGCGCATCTTGCTTGGGCCTCTCTCCTGGAGGCGTTAAGTCAGACCCAGTGTTGACACGTGGCAAGACGCTCCTCAGGGCGCGTCTTGCTTGGGCCTCTCTCATGGAGGCCCTCTGTCAGACCCAGTGTTGACACATGGCAAGACGCTCCTCAGGGCGCTTCTTGCTTGGGCCTCTCTCCTGGAGGTGCTCAGTCAGACCCAGTGGTGACATGTGGCAAGACGCTCCTCCGGGCGCGTCTTGCTTGGGCCTCTCTCCTGGAGGCGCTCAGTCAGACCGAGTGCTGACATGAGGTAAGATGCTCCTCAGGGCGCGTCTTGCTGGGGCCTCTCTCCTGGAGGTGCTCAATCAGACCCAGTGGTGACACGTGGCAAGACGCTCCTCGGGGCGCGTCTTGCTTGGGCCTCTCTCCTGGAGGTGCGCAGTCAGACCCAGTGTTGACACATGGCAAGACGCTCCTCGGGGCGCTTCTTGCTTGGGCCTCTCTCCTGGAGGCGCTCAGTCAGACCCAGTGGTGACATGTGGCAAGACGCTCCTCGGGGCGCGTATTGCTTGGGCCTCTCTCCTGGATGCCCTCTGTCAGACCCAGTGTTGACATGTGGCAAGACGCTCCTCGGGGCGCGTTTTGCTTGGGCCTCTCTCCAGAAGGCCCTCAATCAGACCTAGTGTTGACACGTGGCAAGACGCTCCTCGGGGCGCTTCTTGCTTGGGCCTCTCTCCTGGAGGCGCTCAGTCAGACCCAGTGGTGACATGTGGCAGGACGCTCCTCGGGGCACATCTTGCTTGGGCCTCTCTCCTGGAGGCGCTCAGTCAGACCCAGTGTTGACATGTGGCAAGACGCTCCTCGGGGCGCGTCTTGCTTGGGCCTCTCTCCTGGAGGTTCTCAGTCACACACAGTGTTGACATGTGGCAAGACGCTCCTCGGGGCACGTCTTGCTTGGGCCTCTCTCATTGAGGCCCTCTGTCAGACCCAGTGTTGACATGTGGCAAAACGCTCCTCCGGGCGCGTCTTGTTTGGGCCTGTCTCCTGGAGGAGCTCAGTCAGACCCAGTGGTGACACGTGGCAAGACGCTCCTCGGGGCGCATCTTGCTTGGGCCTCTCTCCTGGAGGCGCTAAGTCAGACCCAGTGTTGACACTTGGCAAGACGCTCCTCGGGGCGCGTCTTGCTTGGGCCTCTCTCCTGGACGCGCTCAGTCAGACCAAGTGTTGACATGTGGCAAGACACTCCTCGGGGCGCGTCTTGCTTGGGCCTCTCTCATGGAGGCCCTCTGTCGGACCCAGTGTTGACATGTGGCAAGACGCTCCTCGGGGCGCGTCTTGCTTGGGCCTCTCTCCAGAAGGCCCTCAATCAGACCCAGTGTTGACACATGGCAAGACGCTCCTCAGGGCGCTTCTTGCTTGGGCCTCTCTCCTGGAGGCGCTCAGTCAGACCCATTGTTGACATGTGGCAAGATGCTCCTCGGGGCGCATCTTGCTTGGGCCTCTCTCCTTGAGGCCCTCTGTCAGACCCAGTGTTGACATGTGGCAAAACGTTCCTCCGGGCGCGTCTTGCTTGGGCCTCTCTCCTGGAGGCGCTCAGTCAGACCCAGTGTTGACATGTGGCAAGACGCTCCTTGGGGCGAGTCTTGCTTGGGCCTCTCTCCTGGAGGCGCTCAGTCAGACCGAGTGCTGACATCTGGCAAGACGCTCCCCGGGGCGCGTCTTGCTGGGGCTTCTCTCATGGAGGCACTCAGTCAGACCCAGTGTTGACATGTGGCAAGACGCTCCTCAGGGCGCGTCTTGCTTGGGCCTCTCTCCTGGGGAGGCGATCAGTCAGACCCAGTGTTGACATGTGTCAAGACGCTCCTCGGGCGTTTCTTGCTTGGGCCTCTCTCCCGGAGGCGCTCAGTCAGACCCAGTGTTGACATGTGACAAGACGCTCCTCGGGGCGCGTCTTGCTTGGGCCTCTCTCCTGGAGGTGCTCAGTCAGACCCAGAGGTGACATGTGGCAAGACGCTCCTCGGGGCGCGTCTTGCTTGGGACTCTCTCCTGGAGGCGCTCAGTCAGACCCATTGTTGACATGTGGCAAGACGCTCCTCGGGGCACGTCTTGCTTGGGCCTCTCTCCTTGAGGCCCTCTGTCAGACCCAGTGTTGACATATGGCAAAACGCTCCTCCGGGCGCTTCGTGCTTGGGCTTCTCTCCTGGAGGCCCTCAGTCAGACCCTTCGTTGACATGTGGCAAGACGCTCCTCGGGGCGCGTCTTGCTTGGCCCTCTCTCCTGGAGGCGCTCAGTCAGACTGAGTGCTGACATGTGGCAAGACGCTCCTCGGGGCGCATCTTGCTTGGGCTTCTCTCCTGGAGGCCCTCACTCAGACCCATTGTTGACATGTGGCAAGACGCTCCTCCGGGAACATCTTGCTTGGGCCTCTCTCCTGGAGGCGCTCAGTCAGACCGAGTGCTGACATGTGGCAAGACGCTCCTCGTGGCACGTCTTGCTGGGGCCTCTCTCCTGGAGGCGCTCAGTCAGACCGAGTGCTGACATGTGGCAAGACGCTCCTCGGGCGTTTCTTGCTTGGGCCTCTCTCCTGGAGGCGCTCAGTCAGACCCAGTGGTGACATGTGGCAAGACGCTCCTCGGGGCACGTCTTGCTTGGGCCTCTCTCCTGGAGGCGCTCAGTCAGACCGAGTGCTGACATGTGGCAAGACGCTCCTCGGGGCGCATCTTGCTTGGGCTTTTCTCCTGGAGGCTCTCAGTCAGACCCATTGTTGTCATGTGGCAAGACGCTCCTCGGGGCGCGTCTTGCTTGGGCCTCTCTCCTGGAGGCGCTCAGTCAGACCGAGTGCTGACATGTGGCAAGACGCTCCTCGGGGCGCGTCTTGCTTGGGCCTCTCCTGGAGGCGCTCAGTCAGACCGAGTGCTGACATGGGGCAAGACGCTCCTCGGGGCGCATCTTGCTTGGGCTTCTCTCCTGGAGGCTCTCAGTCAGACCCATTGTTGTCATGTGGCAAGACGCTCCTCGGGGCGCGTCTTGCTTGGGCCTCTCTCCTGGAGGCGCTCAGTCAGACCCAGTGTTGACATGTGGCAAGACGCTCCTCCGGGCGCGTCTTGCTTGGGCCTCTCACCTGGAGGCGTTCAGTCAGACCCAGTGTTGACATGTGGCAAGACGCTCCTCGGGGCGCGTCTTGCTTGGGCTTCTCTCCTGGGGAGGCGATCAGTCAGACCCAGTGTTGACATGTGTCAAGACGCTCCTCGGGCGTTTCTTGCTTGGGCCTCTCTCCTGGAGGCGCTCAGTCAGACCCAGTGTTGACATGTGGCAAGACGCTCCTCGGGGCGCGTCTTGCTTGGGCCTCTCTCCTGGAGGCGCTCAGTCAGACCTAGTGCTGACATGTGGCAAGACGCGCCTCGGGGCGCTTCTTGCTTGGGCTTCTCTCCTGGAGGCCCTCAGTCAGACCCTTCGTTGACATGTGGCAAGACGCTCCTCGGGGCGCGTCTTGCTTGGCCCTCTCTCCTGGAGGCGCTCAGTCAGACTGAGTGCTGACATGTGGCAAGACGCTCCTCGGGGCGCATCTTGCTTGGGCTTCTCTGCTGGAGGCCCTCACTCAGACCCATTGTTGACATGTGGCAAGACGCTCCTCCGGGCGCATCTTGCTTGGGCCTCTCTCCTGGGGAGGTGATCAGTCAGACCCAGTGTTGACATGTGTCAAGACGCTCCTCGGGCGTTTCTTGCTTGGGCCTCTCTCCCGGAGGCGCTCAGTCAGACCCAGTGTTGACATGTGACAAGACGCTCCTCGGGGCGCGTCTTGCTTGGGCCTCTCTCCTGGAGGTGCTCAGTCAGACCCAGAGGTGACATGTGGCAAGACGCTCCTCGGAGCGCATCTTGCTTGGGCCTCTCTCCTGGAGGCGCTCAGTCAGACCGAGTGCTGACATGTGGCAAGACGCTCCTCGGAGCGCATCTTGCTTGGGCTTTTCTCCTGGAGGCTCTCAGTCAGACCCATTGTTGTCATGTGGCAAGACGCTCCTCGGGGCGCGTCTTGCTTGGGCCTCTCTCCTGGAGGCGCTCAGTCAGACCGAGTGCTGACATGTGGCAAGACGCTCCTCGGGGCGCGTCTTGCTTGGGCCTCTCCTGGAGGCGCTCAGTCAGACCGAGTGCTGACATGGGGCAAGACGCTCCTCGGGGCGCATCTTGCTTGGGCTTCTCTCCTGGAGGCTCTCAGTCAGACCCATTGTTGTCATGTGGCAAGACGCTCCTCGGGGCGCGTCTTGCTTGGGCCTCTCTCCTGGAGGCGCTCAGTCAGACCCAATGTTGACATGTGGCAAGACGCTCCTCCGGGCGCGTCTTGCTTGGGCCTCTCACCTGGAGGCGTTCAGTCAGACCCAGTGTTGACATGTGGCAAGACGCTCCTCGGGGCGCGTCTTGCTTGGGCTTCTCTCCTGGGGAGGCGATCAGTCAGACCCAGTGTTGACATGTGTCAAGACGCTCCACGGGCGTTTCTTGCTTGGGCCTCTCTCCTGGAGGCGCTCAGTCAGACCCAGTGTTGACATGTGGCAAGACGCTCCTCGGGGCGCGTCTTGCTTGGGCCTCTCTCCTGGAGGCGCTCAGTCAGACCTAGTGCTGACATGTGGCAAGACGCGCCTCGGGGCGCTTCTTGCTTGGGCTTCTCTCCTGGAGGCCCTCAGTCAGACCCTTCGTTGACATGTGGCAAGACGCTCCTCGGGGCGCGTCTTGCTTGGCCCTCTCTCCTGGAGGCGCTCAGTCAGACTGAGTGCTGACATGTGGCAAGACAATCCTCGGGGCGCATCTTGCTTGGGCTTCTCTCCTGGAGGCCCTCACTCAGACCCATTGTTGACATGTGGCAAGACGCTCCTCCGGGCGCATCTTGCTTGGGCCTCTCTCCTGGGGAGGTGATCAGTCAGACCCAGTGTTGACATGTGTCAAGACGCTCCTCGGGCGTTTCTTGCTTGGGCCTCTCTCCCGGAGGCGCTCAGTCAGACCCAGTGTTGACATGTGACAAGACGCTCCTCGGGGCGCGTCTTGCTTGGGCCTCTCTCCTGGAGGTGCTCAGTCAGACCCAGAGGTGACATGTGGCAAGACGCTCCTCGGGGCGCATCTTGCTTGGGCCTCTCTCCTGGAGGCGCTCAGTCAGACCCATTGTTGACATGTGGCAAGACGCTCCTCGGGGCACGTCTTGCTTGGGCCTCTCTCCTTGAGGCCCTCTGTCAGACCCAGTGTTGACATGTGGCAAAACGCTCCTCCGGGCGCTTCGTGCTTGGGCTTCTCTCCTGGAGGCCCTCAGTCAGACCCTTCGTTGACATGTGGCAAGACGCTCCTCGGGGCGCGTCTTGCTTGGCCCTCTCTCCTGGAGGCGCTCAGTCAGACTGAGTGCTGACATGTGGCAAGACGCTCCTCGGGGCACATCTTGCTTGGGCTTCTCTCCTGGAGGCCCTCACTCAGACCCATTGTTGACATGTGGCAAGACGCTCCTCCGGGCACATCTTGCTTGGGCCTCTCTCCTGGAGGCGCTCAGTCAGACCGAGTGCTGACATGTGGCAAGACGCTCCTCGTGGCACGTCTTGCTGGGGCCTCTCTCCTGGAGGCGCTCAGTCAGACCGAGTGCTGACATGTGGCAAGACGCTCCTCGGGCATTTCTTGCTTGGGCCTCTCTCCTGGAGGCGCTCAGTCAGACCCAGTGGTGACATGTGGCAAGACGCTCCTCGGGGCACGTCTTGCTTGGGCCTCTCTCCTGGAGGCGCTCAGTCAGACCGAGTGCTGACATGTGGCAAGACGCTCCTCGGGGCGCTTCTTCCTTGGGCTTTTCTCCTGGAGGCTCTCAGTCAGACCCATTGTTGTCATGTGGCAAGACGCTCCTCGGGGCGCGTCTTGCTTGGGCCTCTCTCCTGGAGGCGCTCAGTCAGACCGAGTGCTGACATGTGGCAAGACGCTCCTCGGGGCGCGTCTTGCTTGGGCCTCTCCTGGAGGCGCTCAGTCAGACCGAGTGCTGACATGGGGCAAGACGCTCCTCAGGGCGCATCTTGCTTGGGCTTCTCTCCTGGAGGCTCTCAGTCAGACCCATTGTTGACATGTGGCAAGACGCTCATCGGGGCGCGTCTTGCTTGGGCCTCTCTCCTGGAGGCGCTCAGTCAGACCCAGTGTTGACATGTGGCAAGACGCTCCTCCGGGCGCGTCTTGCTTGGGCCTCTCACCTGGAGGCGTTCAGTCAGACCCAGTGTTGACATGTGGCAAGACGCTCCTCGGGGCGCGTCTTGCTTGGGCCTCTCTCCTGGGGAGGCGATCAGTCAGACCCAGTGTTGACATGTGTCAAGACGCTCCTCGGGCGTTTCTTGCTTGGGCCTCTCTCCTGGAGGCGCTCAGTCAGACCCAGTGTTGACATGTGGCAAGACGCTCCTCGGGGCGCGTCTTGCTTGGGCCTCTCTCCTGGAGGCGCTCAGTCAGACCTAGTGCTGACATGTGGCAAGACGCGCCTCGGGGCGCTTCTTGCTTGGGCTTCTCTCCTGGAGGCCCTCAGTCAGACCCTTCGTTGACATGTGGCAAGACGCTCCACGGGGCGCGTCTTGCTTGGTCCTCTCTCCTGGAGGCGCTCAGTCAGACTGAGTGCTGACATGTGGCAAGACGCTCCTCGGGGCGCATCTTGCTTGGGCTTCTCTCCTGGAGGCCCTCACTCAGACCCATTGTTGACATGTGGCAAGACGCTCCTCCGGGCGCATCTTGCTTGGGCCTCTCTCCTGGAGGCGCTCAGTCAGACCGAGTGCTGACATGTGGCAAGATGCTCCTCGGGGCACGTCTTGCTGGGGCTTCTCTCCTGGAGGCGCTCAGTCAGACCCAGTGTTGACATGTGACAAGACGCTCCTCGGGGCACGTCTTTCTTGGAGCTATCTCCTGGAGGCGCTCAGTCAGACCCAGAGGTGACATGTGGCAAGACACTCCTCGGGGCGCGTCTTGCTTGGGCCTCTCTCCTGGAGGCCCTCTGTCAAACCCAGTGTTGACATGTGGCAAGATGCTCCTCGGGGCGCATCTTGCTTGGGCCTCTCTCCTGGAGGCGCTCAGTCATACCGAGTGCTGACATGTGGCAAGACGCTCCTCGGGGCACGTCTTGCTGGGGCTTCTCTCCTGGAGGCGCTCAGTCAGACCCAGTGTTGACATGTGACAAGACGCTCCTCGGGGCGCGTCTTGCTTGGGCCTCTCTCCTGGAGGCGCTCAGTCAGACCCAGTGTTGACATGTGGCAAGACACTCCTCGGGGCGCATCTTGCTTGGGCCTCTCTCATGGAGGCCCTCTGTCAGACCCAGTGTTGACATGTGTCAAGACGCTCCTCGGGGCACTTCTTGCTTTGGCCTCTCTCCTGGAGGCGCCAGTCAGACCGAGTGCTGACATGTGGAAAGAAGCTCATCGGGGCGCGTCTTCCTTGGGCTTCTCTCCTGGAGGCCCTCAGTCAGACCCATTGTTGACATGTGGCAAGACGCTCCTCGGGGCGCGTATTGCTTGGGCCTCTCTCCTGGATGCCCTCTGTCAGACCCAGTGTTGACATGTGGCAAGACTCTCCTCGGGGCGCGTCTTGCTTGGGCTTCTCACATGGAGGCCCTCAGTCAGACCCAGTGTTTACATGTGACAAGACGCTCCTTGGGGCACGTCTTGCTTGGGCCTCTCTCCTGGAGGCGCTCAGTCAGACCGAGTAGTGACATGTGACAAGACGCTCCTCGGGGCGCGTCTTGCTGGGGCTTCTCTCATGGAGGCACTCAGTCAGACCCAGTGTTGACATGTGGCAAGACGCTCCTCGGGGCGCGTCTTGCTTGGGCCTCTCTCCTGGAGGCGCTCAGTCAGACCCAGTGTTGACATGTGTCAAGACGCTCCTCGGGCGTTTCTTGCTTGGGCCTCTCTCCTGGAGGCGCTCAGTCAGACCCAGAGGTGACATGTGGCAAGACGCTCCTCGGGCCTCTCTCCTGGAGGCGCTCAGTCAGACCGAGTGCTGACATAAGGCAAGATGCTCCTCAGGGCGCGTCTTGCTGGGGCCTCTCTCCTGGAGGTGCTCAATCAGACCCAGTGGTGACACATGGCAAGACGCTCCTCGGGGCGCATCTTGCTTGGGCCTGTCTCCTGAAGGAGCTCATTCAGACCCAGTGGTGACACGTGGCAAGACGCTCCTCGGGGCACATCTTGCTTGGGCCTCTCTCCTGGAGGCGCTCAGTCAGACCCAGTGTTGACATGTGGCAAGACACTCCTCGGGGCGCGTCTTGCTTGGGCCTCTCTCATGGAGGCCCTCTGTCAGAACCAGTGTTGACATGTGTCAGGACGCTCCTCGGGGCGCGTCTTGCTTTGGCCTCTCTCCTAGAGGCGCTCAGTCAGACCGAGTGCTGACATGTGGCAAGAAGCTCCTCGGGGCGTGTCTTGCTTGGGCTTCTCTCCTGGAGGCCCTCAGTCAGACCCATTGTTGACATGTGGCAAGACGCTCCTCGGGGCGCGTCTTGCTTGGGCCTCTCTCCAGAAGGCCCTCAATCAGACCCAGTGTTGACACGTGGCAAGACGCTCCTCGGGGCGCTTCTTGCTTGGGCCTCTCTCCTCGAGGCGCTCAGTCAGACCCAGTGGTGACATGTGGCAAGACGCTCCTCGGGGCGCGTATTGCTTGGGCCTCTCTCCTGGATGCCCTCTGTCAGACCCAGTGTTGACATGTGGCAAGACACTCCTCGGGGCGCATCTTGCTTGGGCCTCTCTCATGGAGGCCCTCTGTCAGACCCAGTGTTGACATGTGTCAAGACGCTCCTCGGGGCACTTCTTGCTTTGGCCTCTCTCCTGGAGGCGCCAGTCAGACCGAGTGCTGACATGTGGCAAGAAGCTCATCGGGGCGCGTCTTCCTTGGGCTTCTCTCCTGGAGGCCCTCAGTCAGACCCATTGTTGACATGTGGCAAGACGCTCCTCGGGGCGCGTATTGCTTGGGCCTCTCTCCTGGATGCCCTCTGTCAGACCCAGTGTTGACATGTGGCAAGACTCTCCTCGGGGCGCGTCTTGCTTGGGCTTCTCACATGGAGGCCCTCAGTCAGACCCAGTGTTTACATGTGACAAGACGCTCCTCGGGGCACGTCTTGCTTGGGCCTCTCTCCTGGAGGCGCTCAGTCAGACCGAGTAGTGACATGTGACAAGACGCTCCTCGGGGCGCGTCTTGCTGGGGCTTCTCTCATGGAGGCACTCAGTCAGACCCAGTGTTGACATGTGGCAAGACGCTCCTCGGGGCGCGTCTTGCTTGGGCCTCTCTCCTGGAGGCGCTCAGTCAGACCCAGTGTTGACATGTGTCAAGACGCTCCTCGGGCGTTTCTTGCTTGGGCCTCTCTCCTGGAGGCGCTCAGTCAGACCCAGAGGTGACATGTGGCAAGACGCTCCTCGGGCCTCTCTCCTGGAGGCGCTCAGTCAGACCGAGTGCTGACATAAGGCAAGATGCTCCTCAGGGCGCGTCTTGCTGGGACCTCTCTCCTGGAGGTGCTCAATCAGACCCAGTGGTGACACATGGCAAGACGCTCCTCGGGGCGCATCTTGCTTGGGCCTGTCTCCTGGAGGAGCTCTTTCAGACCCAGTGGTGACACGTGGCAAGACGCTCCTCGGGGCACATCTTGCTTGGGCCTCTCTCCTGGAGGCGCTAAGTCAGACCCAGTGTTGACACGTGGCAAGACGCTCCTCGGGGCGCTTCTTGCTTGGGCCTCTCTCCTGGAGGCGCTCAGTCAGACCCAGTGTTGACATGTGGCAAGACACTCCTCGGGGCGCGTCTTGCTTGGGCCTCTCTCATGGAGGCCCTCTGTCAGAACCAGTGTTGACATGTGTCAAGACGCTCCTCGGGGCGCGTCTTGCTTTGGCCTCTCTCCTAGAGGCGCTCAGTCAGACCGAGTGCTGACATGTGGCAAGAAGCTCCTCGGGGCGTGTCTTGCTTGGGCTTCTCTCCTGGAGGCCCTCAGTCAGACCCATTGTTGACATGTGGCAAGACGCTCCTCGGGGCGCGTCTTGCTTGGGCCTCTCTCCAGAAGGCCCTCAATCAGACCCAGTGTTGACACGTGGCAAGATGCTCCTCGGGGCGCTTCTTGCTTGGGCCTCTCTCCTCGAGGCGCTCAGTCAGACCCAGTGGTGACATGTGGCAAGACGCTCCTCGGGGCGCGTATTGCTTGGGCCTCTCTCCTGGATGCCCTCTGTCAGACCCAGTGTTGACATGTGGCAAGACGCTCCTCGGGGCGCGTTTTGCTTGGGCCTCTCTCCAGAAGGCCCTCAATCAGACCCAGTGTTGACACGTGGCAAGAAGCTCCTCGGGGCGCTTCTTGCTTGGGCCTCTCTCCTGGAGGAGCTCATTCAGACCCAGTGGTGACACGTGGCAAGACGCTCCTCGGGGCGCATCTTGCTTGGGCCTCTCTCCTGGAGGCGCTAAGTCAGACCCAGTGTTGACACGTGGCAAGACGCTCCTCGGGGCGCTTCTTGCTTGGGCCTCTCTCCTGGAGGCGCTCAGTCAGACCCAGTGTTGACATGTGGCAAGACACTCCTCGGGGCGAGTCTTGCTTGGGCCTCTCTCATGGAGGCCCTCTGTCAGACCCAGTGTTGACATGTGTCAAGACGCTCCTCGGGGCGCGTCTTTCTTTGGCCTCTCTCCTGGAGGCGCTCAGTCAGACCGAGTGCTGACATGTGGCAAGAAGCTCCTCGGGGCGTGTCTTGCTTGGGCCTCTCTCCTGGAGCTCCTCAGTCAGACCCATTGTTGACATGTGGCAAGACGCTCCTCGGGGCGCGTCTTGCTTGGGCCTCTCTCCAGAAGGCCCTCAATCAGACCCAGTGTTGACACGTGGCAAGACGCTCCTCGGGGCGCTTCTTGCTTGGGCCTCTCTCCTGGAGGCGCTCAGTCAGACCCAGTGGTGACATGTGGCAAGACGCTCCTCGGGGCGCATCTTGCTTGGGCCTCTCTCCTGGAGGCACTCAGTCAGACCCAGTGTTGACATGTGTCAAGACGCTCCTCGGGCGTTTCTTGCTAGGGCCTCTCTCCCGGAGGCGCTCAGTCAGACCCAGTGTTGACATGTGACAAGTCGCTCCTCGGGGCGCATCTTGCTTGGGCCTCTCTCCTGGAGGTGCTCAGTCAGACCCAGAGGTGACATGTGGCAAAACGCTCCTCGGGGCGCGTCTTGCTTGGGCTTCTCTCCTGGAGGCCCTCAGTCAGACCCAGTGTTGACATGTGGCAAGACGCTCCTCGGGGCGCGTCTTGCTTGGGCCTCTCTCCTGGAGGTTCTCAGTCACACCCAGTGTTGTCATGTGGCAAGATGCTCCTCGGGGCGCGTCTTGCTTGGGCCTCTCTCCTGGAGGCGCTCAGTCAGACCCAGTGTTCACATGTGGCAAGACGCTCCTCGGGGCGCTTCTTGCTTGGGCCTCTCTCCTGGAGGCGCTCAGTCAGACCCATTGTTGCAATGTGCCTCATTGCGACCCGAGAGGCGTATGTGATCCTTTGCAAATCGACAACACCACAGCGGTCGAGTGCGAAGTCACGGTCGGCGGCGTGTTGTCCTTACTGTGACCCATACAATGTGACGGTCCGTGTCACGGACCGGTGTGTTACGACCCGACTAACGAAACGTACCAGGTGATAACATTGCATCTGCCCATTACAGCGGAGCGAGCGTTTCGCCACACTCCCAAACCAAGGTTAATATTTGTAGCGCACGCCCTTCTCGGACCTCGGTGCACGCGAAACACTGGCGTACACTCACAACATCACGCTCGAGAAAGCTCAAGCGTTACGCGAAACAAAGGACGTGTTCAAATCCATAGAGAATATACGGTCTTTAGCGTATGCGTATATAAAGAAGGTCGATGACATTTACAGACCCGGTGGCGTGGGCACCACAGTAGAACAACAAGATGCTCTCAAGCGCACACAGATACTGGCCGCATTATCACTCGCGATGTCTATCCTGACATGCCCGTTTCTGATTTCTATGTATATCAAATTATGACAAGAGCTACGGTGGTTACGATTACACTCTGACCACGTGCCTTAGTTTCTGCTAGTGACCTATAAATACATTTGACCACTTGCTCTCACTGCCATTAAAGCGGCTGTACCCACACGTACAACACCCAAGAAAAAAAAGATCTCGCTGTCTGTACTGGGTGTACTCTCAGTAGTCGCAGTTGCTCAGGCCATGGTGGTACGCTCACATAACGCCTCTGAGATACGTCCCATCACACCACCTCCTAGACTACTCGCGAAGGAGTATTCAACACCCCCTTTGTACGAAGACAACCATTATAACGAGCACAGCACAACGCTTGCCGCACGCGAAGACAACATGCAGGAGACAACGCTACCACCTGTCGTCAGAACAACGGATTCGATTGACAACGATCGCGACTATGACGAGCACATTACAACACCCTGTGTGCACGAAGACCAGGTGCAGGAGACAACGCTACCACCTGTCGTGAGAAACAAGAGTTTGGTTAACAATGATCATCGTCGTGTCCCATTTGAAACGGGCGCGCCATCGCACACATCGTACATGTGTGTTAACCCACCTGTATGCGACAGACTTTGTGTGTTGCATGACATCGAGATGTATTGACGTCTGTGTCAATACAGGACTCTCTATAATCCGGGAGCTGGACGCTAACGACCCGTGCATGCGCCACACACAAGGTAACTCGACTAACTACAAAACGCATATTGTGATGTAGAAAGTTGGCTCGACTGTTTGAATCAGCTGCAGTTGCGGTTTACTCACGAAGTGAATCGCACGCTTGTTAGAAGTACATTCGGAGCACTTAAAAAATACATCGCTCTCATCGAGTTCCGTCTCAGCGTTCACCGGCTGATGGGCAAGAGCGTGACATGGGATCGCCAGGAACTTACTTAAGGACTATCATCTCATTTGGCATTTACTCACGGACCCAAGAAACCAGTTCCGAAAAATGGTCGAGAATTATAACTTGTCTAATAGCAACTGGAAGATATGTTGCGTCATAAGCCTCTGATGGTTCACAAGGTGCACGGTCCACTCGAAATCCTAATGCTGTATTTGTAGTACATACACTAAGTCTTCTCTGTTGATGTCAGACTAGAGTTTTATTAGAGTTTTACTTTGCAACAATGGGATTCGAGCAATTGATGTGTATATTTTTAATAGTGCACAATGCTACTATTCCTAGGCTGAATGTATGGCATGGCTCTTATGTATCATTATGTATCGTTTCCATTAAGTACTAATTTAAATAAAGTCCCTCTGTCCTCAGTGCTAGGTTGTGGGTTTAATACACATTATTATGATCAACCTGTTGAATAGTATAATAACAATATTCCTGTAAAAGTCATTTAGTAATGAACAACCTCAGTTCTGTGAAGGAACATCATGTCTCTGATGTGTACACTGCAGGCCTGACCGGGGTTTGCACGCAAGGGCCTGTGTGTGTGTGTGTGTGTGTGTGTGTGTGTGTGTGTGTGTGTGTGTGTGTGTGTGTGTGTGTGTGTGTGTGTGTTTGTGTTTGTGTGTGTGTGTGTGTGTATGTGTGTGTGTGTGTGTGTGTGTGTGTGTGAAACAAATAAAGATAAATATAGCTAGTGCGGCCAGGAGCGGTCGTGCAGGGTAGAGGCTGCGCGAAAACGCCTCTAAAACAAGCGCGTGCCCACGCCCGATCCGTGGAAGCACGTAGAACTAGCAAACGTACCAGCAGAAATCAACGATCGCACACGGGTCATTGAGTGTGTACAGGGTTCGTCTGCGTGTGTGGCATTGGACAATCTAGCGGCAACCGAGTGGCCTGAAGGCGGAACCGGCCAACCCGTCGCCCTCACCATCGTTGCGCTTCGAGATGAACTATTGCTAAAGATGATCGTCTTCGTCAACCACGGCGCTACCAGGGTTACCACGACATGCGCCTTAAAAGCGTTCTCGTTTGGGTCAGCGCCACCAGAATTGAATTGGCAAGTCAGCGGATATTACACAACTCGTAACGAAGACCCTCTCCGCGACCTCGCGGCCAGTGTGCGCAGTGTACAGCAAATGACAAACGATGTTGCGAGCGATATATCGGAAAAACTTTGCACTGACGCGACGGTCGCCACTGCAGGTTGTGTGAGTCTCGCGCAAAGTGCCATATCAAACGTGCGCAAGCTAGTGACAAGCAACTTCACCAGATCCGTAGATTCTGCATACGCTCGGACACGAATGAAAGTATCGAGAGATAACACCGACACGAGTTGCGCGACGGCGCTGGCTGCAGTCGCTACAACACTGAATTTATTAATCAACGTAATTGTGATCGTAATGGCGTACCGAGTGTGCACCAGAAACTACAACCAGTACTACAGAAAACTGGCATGAGGATTGCGGTCTAACGTTATGTTGTTGTCTCGCATCGACCGTCGACGGCCGTTTACCAGCGGTTGAAAATGGCACAGTTGACGAAATGGAAACGCCGACCGTCGATAGTGCACTCTCGCATGTTCCAACCGCACCATCTCAGGAGACAGACCACAGAGTCATATTAGCGGAGGGTAGATAGAAAATGTGCAAACCGCCGCAACCGCCCATATACATACTATACGAGTTCAACATAGAGTGGAGTAAGAAGTTACTACCGATTGTATTTCCAATGTGCAAGCAGCTGGTGTGTGACGCTTTACTTGAGTATCACAGAGGTTGCGATGTCCTGTGTTCCACGAGCGCATGGAAACAAGTGAACGAACTTCTACGGACCGTACTGTTGGGGTATGAGCGAGCTGTAATATCAATACACGCTAGACACGCGGACTTTGCCGCGTTACTGGACACGCATATCGCCACAACAAAACCGGGTCAAGTGTTCGGGGCGTCACCGCGCTTGACTATACATGTCTTGGCCTACCAAGAGTACATGAGCCCAAAGATCCTAAGCGAGGTCGAAGCCGTTGTGTCTGACTGAGCCCAAGCAAGACGCGCCCCAAGGAGCTTCTTGCCACATGTCAGCACTCAGTCTGAATGAGCGCCTCCAGGAGAGAGGCCAAAGCAAGACGCCCTCCGAGGAGCGTCTTGACACATGTCAACACTGGGTCTGACAGAGGGCCTCCATGAGAGAGGCCCAAGCAAGACGCGCCCCGAGGAGTGTCTTGCCAAATGTCAACACTGGGTCTGACTGAGCACCTCAGGGAGAGAGGTCCAAGCAAGACGCGCCCCGAGGAGCGTCTTGCCACATGTCACTACTCGGTCTGACTGAGCGCCTCAGGGAGAGAGGTCCAAGCAAGACGCGCCCCGAGGAGTGTCTTGCCACATGTCACTACTCGTTCTGTTTGAGCGCCTCCAGGAGAGAGGCCCAAGCAAGAAGTGCCCCGAGGAGCGTCTTGCCACATGTCAACAATGGGTCTGACTGAGGGCCTCCATGAGAAAAGCCGAAGCAAGACGCGCCCCGAGGAGAGTCTTGCCACATGTCAACACTCGGTCAGACAGAGGGCATCCAGGAGAGAGGCCCAAGCAATACGCGCCCCGAGGAGCGTCTTGCCACATGTCACCACTGGGTCTGACTGAGCGCCTCCAGGAGAGAGGCCCAACCAAGACGCGCCCTGAGGAGCGTCTTGCCACATGCCAACACTGGGTCTGACAGAGGGCCTCCAGGAGAGAGGCCCAAGCAAGACGCGCCCCGAGGATTGTCTTGCCACATGTCACCACTGGGTCTGACTGAGCGCCTCCAGGAGAGAGGCCCAAGCAAGACGCGCCCCGAGGAGCGTCTTGTCACATGTCAACACTGGGTCTTTCTGAGCGCCTCCAGGAGAGAAGCCCAAGCAAGACGCGCCCCGAGGAGCGTCTTTCCACATGTCAGCACTCGGTCTTACTGAGCGCCTCCAGGAGAGAGGCCAAAGCAAGACGAGCCCCGAGGAGCGTCTTGCCACATGTCAACAATGGTTATGACTTAGGGCCTCCAGGAGAGAAGCCCAATCAAGACACGCCCCGAGGAGCGTCTTGACACATGTCAACACTGGGTCTGACAGATGGCCTCCAGGAGAGAAGCCCAAGCAAGACGCGCCCCGAGGAGCGTCTTGCCACATGTCAACACTGGGTCTGACTGAGGGCCTCCAGGAGAGAGGCCCAAATAAGACGTGCCCCGAGGAGCATCTTGCCACATGTCAACACTGGGTCTGACTGAGTGCCTCCATGAGAGAAGCCCCAGCAATATGCGCACCGAGGAGCGTCTTGCCACATGTCAACACTGGGTCTGACTGAGCACCTCCAGGAGAGAGGCCCAAGCAAGACGCGCCCCGAGGAGCGTCTTGCCACATGTCAACACTGGGTCTGACTGAGCGCCTCCAGGAGAGAGGCCCGAGGAGCGTCTTGCCACATGTCACCTCTGGGTCTGACTGAGCGCCTCCAGGAGAGAGGCGCTAGCAAGAAACGCCTGAGGAGCGTCTTGACACATGTCAACACTGGGTTTGACTGAGCGCCTCCAGGAGAGAGGCCCCAGCAAGACGCGCCCCGAGGAGCTTCTTGCCACATGTCACTACTCGGTCTGACTGAGCGCCTCCAGGAGAGAGGCCCAAGCAAGAAGCGCCCCGAGGAGCTTCTTGCCACATGTCAACAATGGGTCTGACTGAGGGCCTCCAGGAGAGAAGTCCAAGCAAGACGCGCCCCGAGGAGCGTCTTGCCACATGTCAACACTGGGTCTGACTGAGCGCCTCCAGGAGAGAGGCCCAAGCAAGACGTGCCCCGAGGAGCGTCTTGCCACATGTCAACAATGGGTCTGACTGAGGGCCTCCAGGAGAGAAGCCCAAGCAAGACGCGCCCCGAGGAGCGTCTTGCCACATGTCAACACTGGGTCTGACTGAGGGCCTCCAGGAGAGAGGCCCAAATAAGACGCGACCCGAGGAGCGTCTTGCCACATGTCAACACTGGGTCTGACTGAGGGCCTCCAGGAGAGAAGCCCAAGCAAGATGCGCCCCGAGGAGTGTCTTGCCACATGTCAACACTGGGTCTGACTGAGCGCCTCCAGGAGAGAGGCCCAAGCAAGACGCGCCTGGAGGAGCGTCTTGCAACATGTCGCCACTCGGTCTGACTGAGCGCCTCCAGGAGAGAGGCCCAAGCAAGACGCGCCCCGAGGAGGGTCTTGACACATGTCTCCTCTGGGTCTGACTGAGCGCCTCCAGGAGAGAAGCCCAAGCAAGATGCGACCCGAGGAGTGTCTTGCCACATGTCAACACTGGGTCTGACTGAGCGCCTCCAGGAGAGAGGCCCAAGCAAGACGCGCCCGGAGGAGCGTCTTGCAACATGTCGCCACTCGGTCTGACTGAGCGCCTCCAGGAGAGAGGCCCAAGCAAGATGCGCCCCGAGGAGGGTCTTGACACATGTCTCCTCTGGGTCTGACTGAGCGCCTCCAGGAGAGATGCCCAAGCAAGACGTGCCCCGACGAGCATCTTGCCACATGTCAACACTGGGTCTGACTGAGTGCCTCCATGAGAGAAGCCCCAGCAAGACGCGCACCGAGGAGCGTCTTGCCACATGTCAACACTGGGTCTGACTGAGCGCCTCCAGGAGAGAGGCCCGAGGAGCGTCTTGCCACATGTCACCTCTGGGTCTGACTGAGCGCCTCCAGGAGAGAGGCGCAAGCAAGAAACGCCTGAGGAGCGTCTTGACACATGTCAGCACTGGGTTTGACTGAGCGCCTCCAGGAGAGAGGCCCCAGCAAGACGCGCCCCGAGGAGCGTCTTGCCACATGTCACTACTCGGTCTGACTGAGCGCCTCCAGGAGAGAGGCCCAAGCAAGAAGCGCCCCGAGGAGCTTCTTGCCACATGTAAACAATGGGTCTGACTGAGGGCCTCCAGGAGAGAAGCCCAAGCAAGACGCGCCCCGAGGAGCGTCTTGCCACATGTCAACACTGGGTCTGACTGAGCGCCTCCAGGAGAGAGGCCCAAGCAAGACGTGCCCCGAGGAGCGTCTTGCCACATGTCAACAATGGGTCTGACTGAGGGCCTCCAGGAGCGAAGCCCAAGCAAGACGCGCCCAGAGGAGCGTCTTGCCACATGTCAACACTGGGTCTGACTGAGGGCCTCCAGGAGAGAGGCCCAAATAAGACGCGCCCCGAGGAGCGTCTTGCAACATGTCAACACTGGGTCTGACTGAGGGCCTCCAGGAGAGAAGCCCAAGCAAGATGCGCCCCGAGGAGTGTCTTGCCACATGTCAACACTGGGTCTGACTGAGTGCCTCCAGGAGAGAGGCCCAAGCAAGACGCGCCCGGAGGAGCGTCTTGCAACATGTCGCCACTCGGTCTGACTGAGCGCCTCCAGGAGAGAGGCCCAAGCAAGACGCGCCCCGAGGAGGGTCTTGACACATGTCTCCTCTGGGTCTGACTGAGCGCCTCCAGGAGAGAGGCCCAAGCAAGACGTGCCCCGACGAGCGTCTTGCCACATGTCAACACTGGGTCTGACTGAGTGCCTCCATGAGAGAAGCCCCAGCAAGACGCGCACCGAGGAGCGTCTTGCCACATGTCAACAATGGGTCTGACTGAGCACCTCCAGGAGAGAGGCCCAAGCAAGACGCGCCCCGAGGAGCGTCTTGCCACATGTCAACACCGGGTCTGACTGAGCGCCTCCAGGACAGAGGCCCGAGGAGCGTCTAACCACATGTCACCTCTGGGTCTGACTGAGCGCCTCCAGGAGAGAGGCGCAAGCAAGAAACGCCTGAGGAGCGTCTTGACACATGTCAACACTGGGTTTGACTGAGCGCCTCCAGGAGAGAGGCCCCAGCAAGACGCGCCCCGAGGAGCGTCTTGCCACATGTCACTACTCGGTCTGACTGAGCGCCTCCAGGAGAGAGGCCCAAGCAAGAAGCGCCCCGAGGAGCTTCTTGCCACATGTCAACAATGGGTCTGACTGAGGGCCTCCAGGAGAGAAGCCCAAGCAAGTCGCGCCCCGAGGAGCGTCTTGCCACATGTCAACACTGGGTCTAATTGAGCGCCTCCAGGAGAGAGGCCCAAGCAAGACGCGCCCCGAGGAGCGTCTTGCCACATGTCACTACTCGGTCTGACTGAGCGCCTCCAGGAGAGAGGTCCAAGCAACACGCGCCCCAAGGAGCGTCTTGCCACATGTCAACACTGGGTCTGACTGAGTGCCTCCATGAGAGAAGCCCCAGAAAGACGCGCCCCAAGGAGCGTCTTGCCACATGTCACTACTCGGTCTGACTGAGCGCCTCCAGGAGAGAGGCCCAAGCAAGACGTGCCCCGAGGAGCGTCTTGCCACATGTCAACAATGGGTCTGACTGAGGGCCTCCAGGAGAGAAGCCCAAGCAAGAAGCGCCCCGAGGAGCGTCTTGCCACATGTCAACACTGGGTCTGACTGAGCGCCACCAGGAGAGAGGCCCAAGCAAGACACGCCCCGAGGAGCGTCTTGACACATGTCAACACTGGGTCTGACTGAGGGCCTCCATGAGAGAAGCCCAAGCAAGACGTGCCCCGAGGAGAGTCTTGCCACATGTCAACTCTGGGTCTGACAGAGGGCATCCAGGAGAATGGCCCAAGCAATACGCGCTCCGAGGAGCGTCTTGCCACACGTCAACAATGGGTCTGACTGAGGGCCTCCAGGAGAGAAGCCAAAGCAAGAGGCGCCCCGAGGAGCTTCTTTCCACATGTCAACAATGGGTCTTACTGAGGGCCTCCATGAGAGAAGCCCAAGCAAGACACGCCCTGAGGAGTGTCTTGCCACATGTCAACACTGTGTCTGACTGAGCGCCTCCAGGAGATAGGCCCAAGCAAGACGCGCCCCGAGGAGCGTCTTGCCACGTGTCAACACTGGGTCTGACTTAGCACCTCCAGGAGAGAGGCCCAAGCAAGATGCGCCCCGAGGAGCGTCTTGCCACGTGTCACCACTGGGTCTGACTGAGCTCCTCCAGGAGAGAGGCCCAAGCAAGACGCGCCCAGAGGAGCGTCTTGCCACGTGTCACCACTGGGTCTAACTGAGCGCCTCCAGGAGAGAGGTCCAAGCAAGACGTGCCCCGAGGAGCGTCTTGCCAAATTTCACTACTCGGTCTGACTGAGCGCCTCCAGGAGGGAGGTCCAAGCAAGACGCGCCCCGAGTAGCGTCTTGCCACATGGCACTACTCAGTCTGCCTGAGCGCCTCCAGGAGAGAGGCCCAAGCAAGAGGTGCCCCGAGGAGCGTCTTGCCACATGTCAACAATGGGTCTGACTGAGGGCCTCCAGGAGAGAAGCCCAAGCAAGACGCGCCCAGAGGAGCGTCTTGCCACATGTCAACAGTGGGTCTGACTGAGCGCCTCCAGGAGAGAGGCCCAAGCAAGACACGCCCCGAGGAGCGTCTTGACACATGTCAACACTGGGTAGGACTGAGGGCCTCCATGAGAGAAGCCTAAGCAAGACGCGCCCCGAGGAGAGTCTTGCCACATGTCAACACTCGGTCTGACAGAGGGCATTCAGGAGAGAGGCCCAAGCAATACGCGCCCCGAGGAGCGTCTTGCCACATGTCACCACTGGGTCTGAATGAGCGCCTCCAGGAGAAGAGGCCCAGCCAAGATGCGCCCCGAGGAGTGTCTTGCCACATGCCAACACTGGGTCTGACTGAGCGCCTCCAGGAGAGAGGCCCAAGCAAGACGCGCCCCGAGGAGTGTCTTGCCACGTGTCAACACTGGGTCTGACTGAGCGCCTCCAGGAGAGAGGCCCAAGCAAGACGCGCCCGAGGAGCGTCTTTCCACGTGTCACCACTGGGTCTGACTGAGCGCCTCCAGGAGAGAGTCCCAAGCAAGATGCGCCCCGAGGAGCGTCTTGCCACATGTCAACACTGGGTCTGACTGAGCGCCTCCAGGAGAGAGGCCCAAGCAAGACGCGCCCCGAGGAGCGTCTTGCCACATGTCAACACTGGGTCTGACTGAGCGCCTCCAGGAGAGAGGCCCAAGCAAGACGCGCCCCGAGGAGCGTCTTGCCACATGTCAGCACTGGGTCTGACTGAGCGCCTCCAGGAGAGAGGCCCCAGCAAGACGCGCCCCGAGGAGCGTCTTGCCTTATGTCAGCACTCGGTCTGACTGAGCGCCTCCAGGAGAGAGGCCCAAGCAAGACGCGCCCCGAGGAGCATCTTGCCACATGTCAACAATGGGTCTGACTGAGGGCCTCCAGGAGAGAGGCCCAAGCAAGATGCGCCGCGAGGAGCGTCTTGCCACATGTCACCTCTGGTTCTGACTGAGCGCCTCCAGGAGAGAGGCCCAAGCAAAACGCGCCCCGAGGAGCGTCTTGTCACATGTCAACACTGGGTCTGTCTGAGCACCTCCAGGAGAGAAGCCCAAGCAAGACGCGCCCCGAGGAGTGTCTTGCCACATGTCAACAATGGGTCTGACTGAGGGCCTCCATGAGAAAAGCCCAAGCAAGACGCGCCCCGAGGAGCGTCTTGACACATGTCAACACTGGGTCTGACAGAGGGCCTCCAGGAGAGAGGCCCAAGCAAGACGCACCCCGAGGAGTGTCTTGCCACATGTCACCACTGGGTCTGACTGAGCGCCTCCAGGAGAGAGGCCCAAGCAAGACGCGCCCCGAGGAGCGTCAGGCCACATGTCACTACTCAGTCTGACTGAGCGCCTCCAGGAGAGAGGCCCAAGCAAGATGCGCCCCGAGGAGCATCTTGCCACATGTCAGCACTGGGTCTGACTGAGCGCCTCCAGGAGAGAGGCCCCAGCAAGACGCGCCCCGAGGAGCGTCTTGCCACATGTCAACAATGGGTCTGACTGAGGGCCTCCAGGAGAGAGGCCCAAGCAAGATGCGCCCGGAGGAGCGTCTTGCCACATGTGAACACTGGGTCTGACAGAGGGCCTCCAGGAGAGAGGCCCAAGCAAGACGCGCCCCGAGGAGCGTCTTGCCACATGTCACCTCTGGTTCTGACTGAGCGCCTCCAGGAGAGAGGCCCAAGCAAGACGCGCCCCGAGGAGCATCTTGACACATGTCAACACTGGGTCTGACAGAGGGCCTCCAAGAGAGAGGCCCAAGCAAGACGCGCCCCGAGGAGTGTCTTGCCACATGTCAACACTGGATCTGACAGAGGGCCTCCAGGAGAGAGGCCCAAGCAAGACGCGCCCCGAGAAGTGTCTTGCCACATGTCACCACTTGGTCTGACTGAGCGCCTCCAGGAGAGAGGCCCAAGCAACACGCGCCCCGAGGAGCGTCAGGCCACATGTCACTACTCAGTCTGACTGAGCGCCTCCAGGAGAGAGGCCCAAGCAAGATGCGCCCCGAGGAGGGTCTTGACACATGTCTCCTCTGGGTCTGACTGAGCGCCTCCAGGAGAGATGCCCAAGCAAGACGCGCCCCGACGAGCATCTTGCCACATGTCAACACTGGGTCTGACTGAGTGCCTCCATGAGAGAAGCCCCAGCAAGACGCGCACCGAGGAGCGTCTTGCCACATGTCAACACTGGGTCTGACTGAGCGCCTCCAGGAGAGAGGCCCGAGGAGCGTCTTGCCACATGTCACCTCTGGGTCTGACTGAGCGCCTCCAGGAGAGAGGCGCAAGCAAGAAACGCCTGAGGAGCGTCTTGACACATGTCAGCACTGGGTTTGACTGAGCGCCTCCAGGAGAGAGGCCCCAGCAAGACGCGCCCCGAGGAGCGTCTTGCCACATGTCACTACTCGGTCTGACTGAGCGCCTCCAGGAGAGAGGCCCAAGCAAGAAGCGCCCCGAGGAGCTTCTTGCCACATGTAAACAATGGGTCTGACTGAGGGCCTCCAGGAGAGAAGCCCAAGCAAGACGCGCCCCGAGGAGCGTCTTGCCACATGTCAACACTGGGTCTGACTGAGCGCCTCCAGGAGAGAGGCCCAAGCAAGACGTGCCCCGAGGAGCGTCTTGCCACATGTCAACAATGGGTCTGACTGAGGGCCTCCAGGAGCGAAGCCCAAGCAAGACGCGCCCAGAGGAGCGTCTTGCCACATGTCAACACTGGGTCTGACTGAGGGCCTCCAGGAGAGAGGCCCAAATAAGACGCGCCCCGAGGAGCGTCTTGCAACATGTCAACACTGGGTCTGACTGAGGGCCTCCAGGAGAGAAGCCCAAGCAAGATGCGCCCCGAGGAGTGTCTTGCCACATGTCAACACTGGGTCTGACTGAGCGCCTCCAGGAGAGAGGCCCAAGCAAGACGCGCCCGGAGGAGCGTCTTGCAACATGTCGCCACTCGGTCTGACTGAGCGCCTCCAGGAGAGAGGCCCAAGCAAGACGCGCCCCGAGGAGGGTCTTGACACATGTCTCCTCTGGGTCTGACTGAGCGCCTCCAGGAGAGAGGCCCAAGCAAGACGTGCCCCGACGAGCGTCTTGCCACATGTCAACACTGGGTCTGACTGAGTGCCTCCATGAGAGAAGCCCCAGCAAGACGCGCACCGAGGAGCGTCTTGCCACATGTCAACAATGGGTCTGACTGAGCACCTCCAGGAGAGAGGCCCAAGCAAGACGCGCCCCGAGGAGCGTCTTGCCACATGTCAACACCGGGTCTGACTGAGCGCCTCCAGGACAGAGGCCCGAGGAGCGTCTAACCACATGTCACCTCTGGGTCTGACTGAGCGCCTCCAGGAGAGAGGCGCAAGCAAGAAACGCCTGAGGAGCGTCTTGACACTTGTCAACACTGGGTTTGACTGAGCGCCTCCAGGAGAGAGGCCCCAGCAAGACGCGCCCCGAGGAGCGTCTTGCCACATGTCACTACTCGGTCTGACTGAGCGCCTCCAGGAGAGAGGCCCAAGCAAGAAGCGCCCCGAGGAGCTTCTTGCCACATGTCAACAATGGGTCTGACTGAGGGCCTCCAGGAGAGAAGCCCAAGCAAGTCGCGCCCCGAGGAGCGTCTTGCCACATGTCAACACTGGGTCTAATTGAGCGCCTCCAGGAGAGAGGCCCAAGCAAGACGCGCCCCGAGGAGCGTCTTGCCACATGTCACTACTCGGTCTGACTGAGCGCCTCCAGGAGAGAGGTCCAAGCAACACGCGCCCCAAGGAGCGTCTTGCCACATGTCAACACTGGGTCTGACTGAGTGCCTCCATGAGAGAAGCCCCAGAAAGACGCGCCCCAAGGAGCGTCTTGCCACATGTCACTACTCGGTCTGACTGAGCGCCTCCAGGAGAGAGGCCCAAGCAAGACGTGCCCCGAGGAGCGTCTTGCCACATGTCAACAATGGGTCTGACTGAGGGCCTCCAGGAGAGAAGCCCAAGCAAGAAGCGCCCCGAGGAGCGTCTTGCCACATGTCAACACTGGGTCTGACTGAGCGCCACCAGGAGAGAGGCCCAAGCAAGACACGCCCCGAGGAGCGTCTTGACACATGTCAACACTGGGTCTGACTGAGGGCCTCCATGAGAGAAGCCCAAGCAAGACGTGCCCGGAGGAGAGTCTTGCCACATGTCAACTCTGGGTCTGACAGAGGGCATCCAGGAGAATGGCCCAAGCAATACGCGCTCCGAGGAGCGTCTTGCCACACGTCAACAATGGGTCTGACTGAGGGCCTCCAGGAGAGAAGCCAAAGCAAGACGCGCCCCGAGGAGCTTCTTTCCACATGTCAACAATGGGTCTTACTGAGGGCCTCCATGAGAGAAGCCCAAGCAAGACACGCCCTGAGGAGTGTCTTGCCACATGTCAACACTGTGTCTGACTGAGCGCCTCCAGGAGATAGGCCCAAGCAAGACGCGCCCCGAGGAGCGTCTTGCCACGTGTCAACACTGGGTCTGACTTAGCACCTCCAGGAGAGAGGCCCAAGCAAGATGCGCCCCGAGGAGCGTCTTGCCACGTGTCACCACTGGGTCTGACTGAGCTCCTCCAGGAGAGAGGCCCAAGCAAGACGCGCCCAGAGGAGCGTCTTGCCACGTGTCACCACTGGGTCTAACTGAGCGCCTCCAGGAGAGAGGTCCAAGCAAGACGTGCCCCGAGGAGCGTCTTGCCAAATTTCACTACTCGGTCTGACTGAGCGCCTCCAGGAGGGAGGTCCAAGCAAGACGCGCCCCGAGTAGCGTCTTGCCACATGGCACTACTCAGTCTGCCTGAGCGCCTCCAGGAGAGAGGCCCAAGCAAGAGGTGCCCCGAGGAGCGTCTTGCCACATGTCAACAATGGGTCTGACTGAGGGCCTCCAGGAGAGAAGCCCAAGCAAGACGCGCCCAGAGGAGCGTCTTGCCACATGTCAACAGTGGGTCTGACTGAGCGCCTCCAGGAGAGAGGCCCAAGCAAGACACGCCCCGAGGAGCGTCTTGACACATGTCAACACTGGGTAGGACTGAGGGCCTCCATGAGAGAAGCCTAAGCAAGACGCGCCCCGAGGAGAGTCTTGCCACATGTCAACACTCGGTCTGACAGAGGGCATTCAGGAGAGAGGCCCAAGCAATACGCGCCCCGAGGAGCGTCTTGCCACATGTCACCACTGGGTCTGAATGAGCGCCTCCAGGAGAAGAGGCCCAGCCAAGATGCGCCCCGAGGAGTGTCTTGCCACATGCCAACACTGGGTCTGACTGAGCGCCTCCAGGAGAGAGGCCCAAGCAAGACGCGCCCCGAGGAGTGTCTTGCCACGTGTCAACACTGGGTCTGACTGAGCGCCTCCAGGAGAGAGGCCCAAGCAAGACGCGCCCGAGGAGCGTCTTTCCACGTGTCACCACTGGGTCTGACTGAGCGCCTCCAGGAGAGAGTCCCAAGCAAGATGCGCCCCGAGGAGCGTCTTGCCACATGTCAACACTGGGTCTGACTGAGCGCCTCCAGGAGAGAGGCCCAAGCAAGACGCGCCCCGAGGAGCGTCTTGCCACATGTCAACACTGGGTCTGACTGAGCGCCTCCAGGAGAGAGGCCCAAGCAAGACGCGCCCCGAGGAGCGTCTTGCCACATGTCAGCACTGGGTCTGACTGAGCGCCTCCAGGAGAGAGGCCCCAGCAAGACGCGCCCCGAGGAGCGTCTTGCCTTATGTCAGCACTCGGTCTGACTGAGCGCCTCCAGGAGAGAGGCCCAAGCAAGACGCGCCCCGAGGAGCATCTTGCCACATGTCAACAATGGGTCTGACTGAGGGCCTCCAGGAGAGAGGCCCAAGCAAGATGCGCCGCGAGGAGCGTCTTGCCACATGTCACCTCTGGTTCTGACTGAGCGCCTCCAGGAGAGAGGCCCAAGCAAAACGCGCCCCGAGGAGCGTCTTGTCACATGTCAACACTGGGTCTGTCTGAGCACCTCCAGGAGAGAAGCCCAAGCAAGACGCGCCCCGAGGAGTGTCTTGCCACATGTCAACAATGGGTCTGACTGAGGGCCTCCATGAGAAAAGCCCAAGCAAGACGCGCCCCGAGGAGCGTCTTGACACATGTCAACACTGGGTCTGACAGAGGGCCTCCAGGAGAGAGGCCCAAGCAAGACGCACCCCGAGGAGTGTCTTGCCACATGTCACCACTGGGTCTGACTGAGCGCCTCCAGGAGAGAGGCCCAAGCAAGACGCGCCCCGAGGAGCGTCAGGCCACATGTCACTACTCAGTCTGACTGAGCGCCTCCAGGAGAGAGGCCCAAGCAAGATGCGCCCCGAGGAGCGTCTTGCCACATGTCAGCACTGGGTCTGACTGAGCGCCTCCAGGAGAGAGGCCCCAGCAAGACGCGCCCCGAGGAGCGTCTTGCCACATGTCAACAATGGGTCTGACTGAGGGCCTCCAGGAGAGAGTCCCAAGCAAGATGCGCCCGGAGGAGCGTCTTGCCACATGTGAACACTGGGTCTGACAGAGGGCCTCCAGGAGAGAGGCCCAAGCAAGACGCGCCCCGAGGAGCGTCTTGCCACATGTCACCTCTGGTTCTGACTGAGCGCCTCCAGGAGAGAGGCCCAAGCAAGACGCGCCCCGAGGAGCATCTTGACACATGTCAACACTGGGTCTGACAGAGGGCCTCCAAGAGAGAGGCCCAAGCAAGACGCGCCCCGAGGAGTGTCTTGCCACATGTCAACACTGGATCTGACAGAGGGCCTCCAGGAGAGAGGCCCAAGCAAGACGCGCCCCGAGAAGTGTCTTGCCACATGTCACCACTTGGTCTGACTGAGCGCCTCCAGGAGAGAGGCCCAAGCAACACGCGCCCCGAGGAGCGTCAGGCCACATGTCACTACTCAGTCTGACTGAGCGCCTCCAGGAGAGAGGCCCAAGCAAGACGCGCCCCGAGGAGCGTCTTGCCACATTTCAGCACTCGGTCTGACTGAGCGCCTCCAGGAGAGAGGCCAAAGCAAGACGCGCCCCGAGGAGCGTCTTGACACATGTCAACACTGGGTCTGACATAGGGCCTCCATGAGAGAGGCCCAAGCAAGACGCGCCCCGAGGAGTGTCTTGCCACATGTCAACACTGGGTCTGACAGAGGGCCTCCAGGAGAGATTGCCCAAGCAAGACGCGCCCCGAGGAGTGTCTTGCCACATGTCACCACTTGGTCTGACTGAGCGCCTCCAGGAGAGAGGCCCAAGCAACACGCGCCCCGAGGAGCGTCAGGCCACATGTCACTACTCAGTCTGACTGAGCGCCTCCAGGAGAGAGGCCCAAGCAAGACGCGCCCCGAGGAGCGTCTTGCCACGTGTCAACACTGGGTCTGATTGAGGGCCTTCTGGAGAGAGGCCCAAGCAAGACGCGCCCCGAGGAGCGTCTTGCCACATGTCAACAATGGTTCTTACTGAGGGCCTCCAGGAGAGAAGCCCAAGCAAGACGCGCCCCGAGGAGCTTCTTGCCACATGTCAGCAATCGGTCTGACTGAGCGCCTCCAGGAGAGAGGCCAAAGCAAGACGCCCCCCGAGGAGCGTCTTGACACATGTCAACACTGGGTCTGACAGAGGGCCTCCATGAGAGAGGCCCAAGCAAGACGCGCCCCGAGGAGTGTCTTGCCAAATGTCAACACTGGGTCTGACTGAGCGCCTCAGGGAGAGAGGTCCAAGCAAAACGCGCCCCGAGGAGCGTCTTGCCACATGTCACTACTCGGTCTGACTGAGCGCCTCAGGGAGAGAGGTCCAAGCAAGACGCGCCTCGAGGAGCGTCTTGCCACATGTCAACACTGGGTCTGACTGAGTGCCTCCATGAGAGAAGCCCCAACAAGACGCGCCCCGAGGAGCGTCTTGCCACATGTCACTACTCGGTCTGTTTGAGCGCCTCCAGGAGAGAGGCCCAAGCAAGACGTGCCCCGAGGAGCGTCTTGCCACATGTCAACAATGGGTCTGACTGAGGGCCTCCAGGAGAGAAGCCCAAGCAAGACGCGCCCCGAGGAGCGTCTTGCCACATGTCAACACTGGGTCTGACTGAGCGCCTCCAGGAGAGAGGCCCAAGCAAGACACGCCCCGAGGAGCGTCTTGACACATGTCAACACTGGGTCTGACTGAGGGCCTCCATGAGAGAAGCCAAAGCAAGACGCCCCCCGAGGAGCGTCTTGACACATGTCAACACTGGGTCTGACAGAGGGCCTCCATGAGAGAGGCCCAAGCAAGACGCGCCCCGAGGAGTGTCTTGCCAAATGTCAACACTGGGTCTGACTGAGCGCCTCAGGGAGAGAGGTCCAAGCAAGACGCGCCCCGAGGAGCGTCTTGCCACATGTCACTACTCGGTCTGACTGAGCGCCTCAGGGAGAGAGGTCCAAGCAAGACGCGCCTCGAGGAGCGTCTTGCCACATGTCAACACTGGGTCTGACTGAGTGCCTCCATGGGAGAAGCCCCAGCAAGACGCGCCCCGAGGAGCGTCTTGCCACATGTCACTACTCGGTCTGTTTGAGCGCCTCCAGGAGAGAGGCCCAAGCAAGACGTGCCCCGAGCAGCGTCTTGCCACATGTCAACAATGGGTCTGACTGAGGGCCTCCAGGAGAGAAGCCCAAGCAAGACGCGCCCCGAGGAGCGTCTTGCCACATGTCAACACTGGGTCTGACTGAGCGCCTCCAGGACAGAGGCCCAAGCAAGACACGCCCCGAGGAGCGTCTTGACACATGTCAACACTGGGTCTGACTGAGGGCCTCCATGAGAGAAGCCCAAGCAAGACGCGCCCCGAGGAGAGTCTTGCCACATGTCAATACTCGGTCTGACAGAGGGCATCCAGGAGAGAGGCCCAAGCAATACGCACCCCGAGGAGCGTCTTGCCACGTGTCACCACTGGGTCTGACTGAGCGTCTCCAGGAGAGAGTCCCAAGCAAGACGCGCCCCGAGGAGCGTCTTGCCACATGTCACCACTGGGTCTGAATGAGCGCCTCCAGGAGAAGAGGCCCAGCCAAGATGCGCCCCGAGGAGTGTCTTGCCACATGCCAACACTGGGTCTGACTGAGCGCCTCCAGGAGAGAGGCCCAAGCAAGACGCGCCCCGAGGAGTGTCTTGCCACGTGTCAACACTGGGTCTGACTGAGCGCCTCCAGGAGAGAGGCCCAAGCAAGACGCGCCCCGAGGAGCGTCTTTCCACGTGTCACCACTGGGTCTGACTGAGCGCCTCCAGGAGAGAGTCCCAAGCAAGATGCGCCCCGAGGAGCGTCTTGCCACATGTCAACACTGGGTCTGACTGAGCGCCTCCAGGAGAGAGGCCCAAGCAAGACGCGCCCCGAGGAGCGTCTTGCCACATGTCAACACTGGGTCTGACTGAGCGCCTCCAGGAGAGAGGCCCAAGCAAGACGCGCCCCGAGGAGCGTCTTGCCACATGTCAGCACTGGGTCTGACTGAGCGCCTCCAGGAGAGAGGCCCCAGCAAGACGCGCCCCGAGGAGCGTCTTGCCTTATGTCAGCACTCGGTCTGACTGAGCGCCTCCAGGAGAGAGGCCCAAGCAAGACGCGCCCCGAGGAGCATCTTGCCACATGTCAACAATGGGTCTGACTGAGGGCCTCCAGGAGAGAGGCCCAAGCAAGATGCGCCGCGAGGAACGTCTTGCCACATGTCACCTCTGGTTCTGACTGAGCGCCTCCAGGAGAGAGGCCCAAGCAAAACGCGCCCCGAGGAGCGTCTTGTCACATGTCAACACTGGGTCTGTCTGAGCACCTCCAGGAGAGAAGCCCAAGCAAAAAGCGCCCCGAGGTGTGTCTTGCCACATGTCAACAATGGGTCTGACTGAGGGCCTCCATGAGAAAAGCCCAAGCAAGACGCGCCCCGAGGAGCGTCTTGCCACATGTCAACACTGGGTCTGACTGAGCGCCTCCAGGACAGAGGCCCAAGCAAGACACGCCCCGAGGAGCGTCTTGACAAATGTCAACACTGGGTCTGACTGAGGGCCTCCATGAGAGAAGCCCAAGCAAGACGCGCCCCGAGGAGAGTCTTGCCACATGTCAATACTCGGTCTGACAGAGGGCATCCAGGAGAGAGGCCCAAGCAATACGCACCCCGAGGAGCGTCTTGCCACGTGTCACCACTGGGTCTGACTGAGCGTCTCCAGGAGAGAGTCCCAAGCAAGACGCGCCCCGAGGAGCGTCTTGCCACATGTCACCACTGGGTCTGAATGAGCGCCTCCAGGAGAAGAGGCCCAGCCAAGATGCGCCCCGAGGAGTGTCTTGCCACATGCCAACACTGGGTCTGACTGAGCGCCTCCAGGAGAGAGGCCCAATCAAGACGCGCCCCGAGGAGTGTCTTGCCACGTGTCAACACTGGGTCTGACTGAGCGCCTCCAGGAGAGAGGCCCAAGCAAGACGCGCCCCGAGGAGCGTCTTTCCACGTGTCACCACTGGGTCTGACTGAGCGCCTCCAGGAGAGAGTCCCAAGCAAGATGCGCCCCGAGGAGCGTCTTGCCACATGTCAACACTGGGTCTGACTGAGCGCCTCCAGGAGAGAGGCCCAAGCAAGACGCGCCCCGAGGAGCGTCTTGCCACATGTCAACACTGGGTCTGACTGAGCGCCTCCAGGAGAGAGGCCCAAGCAAGACGCGCCCCGAGGAGCGTCTTGCCACATGTCAGCACTGGGTCTGACTGAGCGCCTCCAGGAGAGAGGCCCCAGCAAGACGCGCCCCGAGGAGCGTCTTGCCTTATGTCAGCACTCGGTCTGACTGAGCGCCTCCAGGAGAGAGGCCCAAGCAAGACGCGCCCCGAGGAGCATCTTGCCACATGTCAACAATGGGTCTGACTGAGGGCCTCCAGGAGAGAGGCCCAAGCAAGATGCGCCGCGAGGAACGTCTTGCCACATGTCACCTCTGGTTCTGACTGAGCGCCTCCAGGAGAGAGGCCCAAGCAAAACGCGCCCCGAGGACCGTCTTGTCACATGTCAACACTGGGTCTGTCTGAGCACCTCCAGGAGAGAAGCCCAAGCAAAAAGCGCCCCGAGGTGTGTCTTGCCACATGTCAACAATGGGTCTGACTGAGGGCCTCCATGAGAAAAGCCCAAGCAAGACGCGCCCCGAGGAGCGTCTTGACACATGTCAACACTGGGTCTGACAGAGGGCCTCCAGGAGAGAGGCCCAAGCAAGACGCACCCCGAGGAGTGTCTTGCCACATGTCACCACTGGGTCTGACTGAGCGCCTCCAGGAGAGAGGCCCAAGCAAGACGCGCCCCGAGGAGCGTCAGGCCACATGTCACTACTCAGTCTGACTGAGCGCCTCCAGGAGAGAGGCCCAAGCAAGATGCGCCCCGAGGAGCGTCTTGCCACATGTCAACACTGGGTCTGACTGAGCGCCTCCAGGAGAGAGGCCCCAGCAAGACGCGCCCCGAGGAGCGTCTTGCCACATGTCAACAATGGGTCTGACTGAGGGCCTCCAGGAGAGAGGCCCAAGCAAGATGCGCCCGGAGGAGCGTCTTGCCACATGTGAACACTGGGTCTGACAGAGGGCCTCCAGGAGAGAGGCCCAAGCAAGACGCGCCCCGAGGAGCGTCTTGCCACATGTCACCTCTGGTTCTGACTGAGCGCCCCCAGGAGAGAGGCCCAAGCAAGACGTGCCCCGAGGAGCGTCTTGTCACATGTCCACACTGGGTCTTTCTGAGCGCCTCCAGGAGAGAAGCCCAAGCAAGACGCGCCCCGAGGAGCGTCTTGCCACATGTCAGCACTCGGTCTGACTGAGCGCCTCCAGGAGAGAGGCCAAAGCAAGACGCGCCCCGAGGAGCATCTTGACACATGTCAACACTGGGTCTGACAGAGGGCCTCCATGAGAGAGGCCCAAGCAAGACGCGCCCCGAGGAGTGTCTTGCCACATGTCAACACTGGATCTGACAGAGGGCCTCCAGGAGAGAGGCCCAAGCAAGACGCGCCCCGAGAAGTGTCTTGCCACATGTCACCACTTGGTCTGACTGAGCGCCTCCAGGAGAGAGGCCCAAGCAACACGCGCCCCGAGGAGCGTCAGGCCACATGTCACTACTCAGTCTGACTGAGCGCCTCCAGGAGAGAGGCCCAAGCAAGACGCGCCCCGAGGAGCGTCTTGCCACATGTCAGCACTCGGTCTGACTGAGCGCCTCCAGGAGAGAGGCCAAAGCAAGACGCGCCCCGAGGAGCGTCTTGACACATGTCAACACTGGGTCTGACATAGGGCCTCCATGAGAGAGGCCCAAGCAAGACGCGCCCCGAGGAGTGTCTTGCCACATGTCAACACTGGGTCTGACAGAGGGCCTCCAGGAGAGATTGCCCAAGCAAGACGCGCCCCGAGGAGTGTCTTGCCACATGTCACCACTTGGTCTGACTGAGCGCCTCCAGGAGAGAGGCCCAAGCAACACGCGCCCCGAGGAGCGTCAGGCCACATGTCACTACTCAGTCTGACTGAGCGCCTCCAGGAGAGAGGCCCAAGCAAGACGCGCCCCGAGGAGCGTCTTGCCACGTGTCAACACTGGGTCTGATTGAGGGCCTTCTGGAGAGAGGCCCAAGCAAGACGCGCCCCGAGGAGCGTCTTGCCACATGTCAACAATGGTTCTTACTGAGGGCCTCCAGGAGAGAAGCCCAAGCAAGACGCGCCCCGAGGAGCTTCTTGCCACATGTCAGCAATCGGTCTGACTGAGCGCCTCCAGGAGAGAGGCCAAAGCAAGACGCCCCCCGAGGAGCGTCTTGACACATGTCAACACTGGGTCTGACAGAGGGCCTCCATGAGAGAGGCCCAAGCAAGACGCGCCCCGAGGAGTGTCTTGCCAAATGTCAACACTGGGTCTGACTGAGCGCCTCCATGAGAGAGGCCCAAGCAAGACGCGCCCCGAGGAGTGTCTTGCCAAATGTCAACACTGGGTCTGACTGAGCGCCTCAGGGAGAGAGGTCCAAGCAAGACGCGCCCCGAGGAGCGTCTTGCCACATGTCACTACTCGGTCTGACTGAGCGCCTCAGGGAGAGAGGTCCAAGCAAGACGCGCCTCGAGGAGCGTCTTGCCACATGTCAACACTGGGTCTGACTGAGTGCCTCCATGAGAGAAGCCCCAACAAGACGCGCCCCGAGGAGCGTCTTGCCACATGTCACTACTCGGTCTGTTTGAGCGCCTCCAGGAGAGAGGCCCAAGCAAGACGTGCCCCGAGGAGCGTCTTGCCACATGTCAACAATGGGTCTGACTGAGGGCCTCCAGGAGAGAAGCCCAAGCAAGACGCGCCCCGAGGAGCGTCTTGCCACATGTCAACACTGGGTCTGACTGAGCGCCTCCAGGAGAGAGGCCCAAGCAAGACACGCCCCGAGGAGCGTCTTGACACATGTCAACACTGGGTCTGACTGAGGGCCTCCATGAGAGAAGCCAAAGCAAGACGCCCCCCGAGGAGCGTCTTGACACATGTCAACACTGGGTCTGACAGAGGGCCTCCATGAGAGAGGCCCAAGCAAGACGCGCCCCGAGGAGTGTCTTGCCAAATGTCAACACTGGGTCTGACCGAGCGCCTCAGGGAGAGAGGTCCAAGCAAGACGCGCCCCGAGGAGCGTCTTGCCACATGTCACTACTCGGTCTGACTGAGCGCCTCAGGGAGAGAGGTCCAAGCAAGACGCGCCTCGAGGAGCGTCTTGCCACATGTCAACACTGGGTCTGACTGAGTGCCTCCATGGGAGAAGCCCCAGCAAGACGCGCCCCGAGAAGCGTCTTGCCACATGTCACTACTCCGTCTGTTTGAGCGCCTCCAGGAGAGAGGCCCAAGCAAGACGTGCCCCGAGCAGCGTCTTGCCACATGTCAACAATGGGTCTGACTGAGGGCCTCCAGGAGAGAAGCCCAAGCAAGACGCGCCCCGAGGAGCGTCTTGCCACATGTCAACACTGGGTCTGACTGAGCGCCTCCAGGAGAGAGGCCCAAGCAAGACACGCCCCGAGGAGCGTCTTGACACATGTCAACACTGGGTCTGACTGAGGGCCTCCATGAGAGAAGCCCAAGCAAGACGCGCCCCGAGGAGAGTCTTGCCACATGTCAATACTCGGTCTGACAGAGGGCATCCAGGAGAGAGGCCCAAGCAATACGCACCCCGAGGAGCGTCTTGCCACGTGTCACCACTGGGTCTGACTGAGCGCCTCCAGGAGAGAGTCCCAAGCAAGACGCGCCCCGAGGAGCGTCTTGCCACATGTCAACACTGGGTCTGACTGAGCGCCTCAAGGAGAGAGGCCCAAGCAAGACGTGCCCCGAGGAGCGTCCTGCCACATGTCAACACTGGGTCTGACTGAGCGCCTCCAGGAGAGAGGCCCAAGCAAGACGCGCCCCGAGGAGCGTCTTGCCACATGTCAGCACTGGGTCTGACTGAGCGCCTCCAGGAGAGAGGCCCCAGCAAGACGCGCCCCGAGGAGCGTCTTGCCTTATGTCAGCACTCGGTCTGACTGAGCGCCTCCAGGAGAGAGGCCTAGGCAAGACGCGCCCCGAGGAGCATCTTGCCACATGTCAACAATGGGTCTGACTGAGGGCCTCCAGGAGAGAGGCCCAAGCAAAATGCGCCCAGAGGAGCGTCTTGCCACATGTCAACACTGGGTCTGACAGAGGGCCTCCAGGAGAGAGGCCCAAGCAAAACGCGCCCCGAGGAGCGTCTTGCCACATGTCACCTCTGGTTCTGACTGAGCGCCTCCAGGAGAGAGGCCCAAGCAAAACGCGCCACGAGGAGCGTCTTGTCACATGTCAACACTGGGTCTGTCTGAGCGCCTCCAGGAGAGAAGCCCAAGCAAGACGCGCCCCGAGGAGTGTCTTGCCACATGTCAACAATGGGTCAGACTGAGGGCCTCCAGGAGAGAAGCCCAAGCAAGACGCGCCCCGAGGAGCGTCTTGACACATGTCAACACTGGGTCTGACAGAGGGCCTCCAGGAGAGAGGCCCAAGCAAGACGCACCCCGAGGAGTGTCTTGCCACATGTCACCACTGGGTCTGACTGAGCGCCCCCAGGAGAGAGGCCCAAGCAAGACGCGCCCCGAGGAGCGTCAGGCCACATGTCACTACTCAGTCTGACTGAGCGCCTCCAGGAGAGAGGCCCAAGAGAGACGCGCCCCGAGGAGCGTCTTGCCACATGTCAGCACTGGGTCTGACTGAGCGCCTCCAGGAGAGAGGCCCCAGCAAGACGCGCCCCGAGGAGCGTCTTGCCTTATGTCAGCACTCGGTCTGACTGACCGCCTCCAGGAGAGAGGCCCAAGCAAGACGCGCCCCGAGGAGCGTCTTGACACATGTCAACACTGGGTCTGACATAGGGCCTCCATGAGAGAGGCCCAAGCAAGACGCGCCCCGAGGAGTGTCTTGCCACATGTCAACACTGGGTCTGACAGAGGGCCTCCAGGAGAGATTGCCCAAGCAAGACGCGCCCCGAGGAGTGTCTTGCCACATGTCACCACTTGGTCTGACTGAGCGCCTCCAGGAGAGAGGCCCAAGCAACACGCGCCCCGAGGAGCGTCAGGCCACATGTCACTACTCAGTCTGACTGAGCGCCTCCAGGAGAGAGGCCCAAGCAAGACGCGCCCCGAGGAGCGTCTTGCCACGTGTCAACACTGGGTCTGATTGAGGTCCTTCTGGAGAGAGGCCCAAGCAAGACGCGCCCCGAGGAGCGTCTTGCCACATGTCAACAATGGTTCTTACTGAGGGCCTCCAGGAGAGAAGCCCAAGCAAGACGCGCCCCGAGGAGCTTCTTGCCACATGTCAGCAATCGGTCTGACTGAGCGCCTCCAGGAGAGAGGCCAAAGCAAGACGCCCCCCGAGGAGCGTCTTGACACATGTCAACACTGGGTCTGACAGAGGGCCTCCATGAGAGAGGCCCAAGCAAGACGCGCCCCGAGGAGTGTCTTGCCAAATGTCAACACTGGGTCTGACTGAGTGCCTCCATGAGAGAAGCCCCAACAAGACGCGCCCCGAGGAGCGTCTTGCCACATGTCACTACTCGGTCTGTTTGAGCGCCTCCAGGAGAGAGGCCCAAGCAAGACGTGCCCCGAGGAGCGTTTTGCCACATGTCAACAATGGGTCTGACTGAGGGCCTCCAGGAGAGAAGCCCAAGCAAGACGCGCCCCGAGGAGCGTCTTGCCACATGTCAACACTGGGTCTGACTGAGCGCCTCCAGGAGAGAGGCCCAAGCAAGACACGCCCCGAGGAGCGTCTTGACACATGTCAACACTGGGTCTGACTGAGGGCCTCCATGAGAGAAGCCAAAGCAAGACGCCCCCCGAGGAGCGTCTTGACACATGTCAACACTGGGTCTGACAGAGGGCCTCCACGAGAGAGGCCCAAGCAAGACGCGCCCCGAGGAGTGTCTTGCCACGTGTCACCACTGGGTCTGACTGAGCGCCTCCAGGAGAGAGTCCCAAGCAAGACGCGCCCCGAGGAGCGTCTTGCCACATGTCAACACTGGGTCTGACTGAGCGCCTCAAGGAGAGAGGCCCAAGCAAGACGTGCCCCGAGGAGCGTCCTGCCACATGTCAACACTGGGTCTGACTGAGCGCCTCCAGGAGAGAGGCCCAAGCAAGACGCGCCCCGAGGAGCGTCTTGCCACATGTCAGCACTGGGTCTGACTGAGCGCCTCCAGGAGAGAGGCCCCAGCAAGACGCGCCCCGAGGAGCGTCTTGCCTTATGTCAGCACTCGGTCTGACTGAGCGCCTCCAGGAGAGAGGCCCAAGCAAGACGCGCCGCGAGGAGCATCTTGCCACATGTCAACAATGGGTCTGACTGAGGGCCTCCAGGAGAGAGGCCCAAGCAAAATGCGCCCAGAGGAGCGTCTTGCCACATGTCAACACTGGGTCTGACAGAGGGCCTCCAGGAGAGAGGCCCAAGCAAAACGCGCCCCGAGGAGCGTCTTGCCACATGTCACCTCTGGTTCTGACTGAGCGCCTCCAGGAGAGAGGCCCAAGCAAAACGCGCCACGAGGAGCGTCTTGTCACATGTCAACACTGGGTCTGTCTGAGCGCCTCCAGGAGAGAAGCCCAAGCAAGACGCGCCCCGAGGAGTGTCTTGCCACATGTCAACAATGGGTCAGACTGAGGGCCTCCAGGAGAGAAGCCCAAGCAAGACGCGCCCCGAGGAGCGTCTTGACACATGTCAACACTGGGTCTGACAGAGGGCCTCCAGGAGAGAGGCCCAAGCAAGACGCACCCCGAGGAGTGTCTTGCCACATGTCACCACTGGGTCTGACTGAGCGCCCCCAGGAGAGAGGCCCAAGCAAGACGCGCCCCGAGGAGCGTCAGGCCACATGTCACTACTCAGTCTGACTGAGCGCCTCCAGGAGAGAGGCCCAAGAGAGACGCGCCCCGAGGAGCGTCTTGCCACATGTCAGCACTGGGTCTGACTGAGCGCCTCCAGGAGAGAGGCCCCAGCAAGACGCGCCCCGAGGAGCGTCTTGCCTTATGTCAGCACTCGGTCTTACTGACCGCCTCCAGGAGAGAGGCCCAAGCAAGACGCGCCCCGAGGAGCGTCTTGACACATGTCAACACTGGGTCTGACATAGGGCCTCCATGAGAGAGGCCCAAGCAAGACGCGCCCCGAGGAGTGTCTTGCCACATGTCAACACTGGGTCTGACAGAGGGCCTCCAGGAGAGATTGCCCAAGCAAGACGCGCCCCGAGGAGTGTCTTGCCACATGTCACCACTTGGTCTGACTGAGCGCCTCCAGGAGAGAGGCCCAAGCAACACGCGCCCCGAGGAGCGTCAGGCCACATGTCACTACTCAGTCTGACTGAGCGCCTCCAGGAGAGAGGCCCAAGCAAGACGCGCCCCGAGGAGCGTCTTGCCACGTGTCAACACTGGGTCTGATTGAGGGCCTTCTGGAGAGAGGCCCAAGCAAGACGCGCCCCGAGGAGCGTCTTGCCACATGTCAACAATGGTTCTTACTGAGGGCCTCCAGGAGAGAAGCCCAAGCAAGACGCGCCCCGAGGAGCTTCTTGCCACATGTCAGCAATCGGTCTGACTGAGCGCCTCCAGGAGAGAGGCCAAAGCAAGACGCCCCCCGAGGAGCGCCTTGACACATGTCAACACTGGGTCTGACAGAGGGCCTCCATGAGAGAGGCCCAAGCAAGACGCGCCCCGAGGAGTGTCTTGCCAAATGTCAACACTGGGTCTGACTGAGCGCCTCAGGGAGAGAGGTCCAAGCAAGACGCGCCTCGAGGAGCGTCTTGCCACATGTCAACACTGGGTCTGACTGAGTGCCTCCATGAGAGAAGCCCCAACAAGACGCGCCCCGAGGAGCGTCTTGCCACATGTCACTACTCGGTCTGTTTGAGCGCCTCCAGGAGAGAGGCCCAAGCAAGACGTGCCCCGAGGAGCGTCTTGCCACATGTCAACAATGGGTCTGACTGAGGGCCTCCAGGAGAGAAGCCCAAGCAAGACGCGCCCCGAGGAGCGTCTTGCCACATGTCAACACTGGGTCTGACTGAGCGCCTCCAGGAGAGAGGCCCAAGCAAGACACGCCCCGAGGAGCGTCTTGACACATGTCAACACTGGGTCTGACTGAGGGCCTCCATGAGAGAAGCCAAAGCAAGACGCCCCCCGAGGAGCGTCTTGACACATGTCAACACTGGGTCTGACAGAGGGCCTCCATGAGAGAGGCCTTAGCAAGAAGCGCCCCGAGGAGTGTCTTGCCAAATGTCAACACTGGGTCTGACTGAGCGCCTCAGGGAGAGAGGTCCAAGCAAGACGCGCCCCGAGGAGCGTCTTGCCACATGTCACTACTCGGTCTGACTGAGCGCCTCAGGGAGAGAGGTCCAAGCAAGACGCGCCTCGAGGAGCGTCTTGCCACATGTCAACACTGGGTCTGACTGAGTGCCTCCATGGGAGAAGCCCCAGCAAGACGCGCCCCGAGGAGCGTCTTGCCACATGTCACTACTCGGTCTGTTTGAGCGCCTCCAGGAGAGAGGCCCAAGCAAGACGTGCCCCGAGCAGCGTCTTGCCACATGTCAACAATGGGTCTGACTGAGGGCCTCCAGGAGAGAAGCCCAAGCAAGACGCGCCCCGAGGAGCGTCTTGCCACATGTCAACACTGGGTCTGACTGAGCGCCTCCAGGAGAGAGGCCCAAGCAAGACACGCCCCGAGGAGCGTCTTGACACATGTCAACACTGGGTCTGACTGAGGGCCTCCATGAGAGAAGCCCAAGCAAGACGCGCCCCGAGGAGAGTCTTGCCACATGTCAATACTCGGTCTGACAGAGGGCATCCAGGAGAGAGGCCCAAGCAAGACGTGCCCCGAGGAGCGTCCTGCCACATGTCAACACTGGGTCTGACTGAGCGCCTCCAGGAGAGAGGCCCAAGCAAGACGTGCCCCGAGGAGCGTCTTGCCACATGTCAGCACTGGGTCTGACTGAGCGCCTCCAGGAGAGAGGGCCCAGCAAGACGCGCCCCGAGGAGCGTCTTGCCTTATGTCAGCACTCGGTCTGACTGAGCGCCTCCAGGAGAGAGGCCCAAGCAAGACGCGCCCCGAGGAGCATCTTGCCACATGTCAACAATGGGTCTGACTGAGGGCCTCCAGGAGAGAGGCCCAAGCAAAATGCGCCCAGAGGAGCGTCTTGCCAGATGTCAACACTGGGTCTGACAGAGGGCCTCCAGGAGAGAGGCCCAAGCAAAACGCGCCCCGAGGAGCCTCTTGCCACATGTCACCTCTGGTTCTGACTGAGCGCCTCCAGGAGAGAGGCCCAAGCAAAACGCGCCACGAGGAGCGTCTTGTCACATGTCAACACTGGGTCTGTCTGAGCGCCTCCAGGAGAGAAGCCCAAGCAAGACGCGCCCCGAGGAGTGTCTTGCCACATGTCAACAATGGGTCAGACTGAGGGCCTCCAGGAGAGAAGCCCAAGCAAGACGCGCCCCGAGGAGCGTCTTGACACATGTCAACACTGGGTCTGACAGAGGGCCTCCAGGAGAGAGGCCCAAGCAAGACGCACCCCGAGGAGTGTCTTGCCACATGTCACCACTGGGTCTGACTGAGCGCTCCCTGGAGAGAGGCCCAAGCAAGACGCGCCCCGAGGAGCGTCAGGCCACATGTCACTACTCAGTCTGACTGAGCGCCTCCAGGAGAGAGGCCCAAGAGAGACGCGCCCCGAGGAGCGTCTTGCCACATGTCAGCACTGGGTCTGACTGAGCGCCTCCAGGAGAGAGGCCCCAGCAAGACGCGCCCCGAGGAGCGTCTTGCCTTATGTCAGCACTCGGTCTGACTGACCGCCTCCAGGAGAGAGGCCCAAGCAAGACGCGCCCCGAGGAGCGTCTTGCCACATGTCAACAATGGGTCTGACTGAGGGCCTCCAGGAGAGAGGCCCAAGCAAGATGCGCCCGGAGGAGCGTCTTGCCACATGTGAACACTGGGTCTGACTGAGGGCCTCCAGGAGAGAGGCCCAAGCAAGACGCGCCCCGAGGAGCGTCTTGCCACATGTCACCTCTGGTTCTGACTGAGCGCCTCCAGGAGAGAGGCCCAAGCAAGACGTGCCCCGAGGAGCGTCTTGTCACATGTCCACACTGGGTCTTTCTGAGCGCCTCCAGGAGAGAAGCCCAAGCAAGACGCGCCCCGAGGAGCGTCTTGCCACATGTTAGCACTCGGTCTGACTGAGCGCCTCCAGGAGAGAGGCCCAAGCAAGACGCGCCCCGAGGAGCGTCTTGCCACATGTCAACAATGGGTCTGACTGAGGGCCTCCAGGAGAGAAGCCCATGCAACTCGCGGCCCGAGGAGCGGCTTGCCACATGTCAGCACTCGGTCTGACTGAGCGCCTCCAGGAGAGAGGCCAAAGCAAGACGCGCCCCGAGGAGCATTTGACACATGTCAACACTGGGTCTGACAGAGGGCCTCCATGAGAGAGGCCCAAGAAAGACGCGGCCCGAGGAGTGTCTTGCCACATGTCAACACTGGGTCTGAATGAGGGCCTCCAGGAGAGAGTCCCAAGCAAGACGTGCCCCGAGAAGTGTCTTGCCACATGTCACCACTTGGTCTGACTGAGCACCTCCAGGAGAGAGGCCCAAGCAACACGCGCCCCGAGGAGCGTCAGGCCACATGTCACTACTCAGTCTGACTGAGCGCCTCCAGGAGAGAGGCCCAAGCAAGACGCGCCCCGAGGAGCGTCTTGCCACATATCACCACTTGGTCTGACTGAGCGCCTCCAGGAGAGAGGCCCAAGCAACACGCGCCCCGAAGAGCGTCAGGCCACATGTCACTACTCAGTCTGACTGAGCGCCTCCAGGAGAGAGGCCCAAGCAAGACGCGCCCCGAGGAGCGTCTTGCCACATGTCAACAATGGGTCTTACTGAGGGCCTCCAGGAGAGAAGCCCAAGCAAGACGCGCCCCGAGGAGCTTCTTGCCACATGTCAGCACTCGGTCTGACTGAGCGCCTCCAGGAGAGAGGCCAAAGCAAGACGCGCCCCGAGGAGCGTCTTGACACATGTCAACACTGGGTCTGACAGAGGGCCTCCATGAGAGAGGCCCAAGCAAGACGCGCCCCGAGGAGTGTCTTGCCACATGTCAACACTGGGTCTGACAGAGGGCCTCCAGGAGAGAGGCCCAAGCAAGACGCGCCCCGAGGAGTGTCTTGCCACATGTCACCACTTGGTCTGACTGAGCGCCTCCAGGAGAGAGGCCCAAGCAACACGCGCCCCGAGGAGCGTCAGGCCACATGTCACTACTCAGTCTGACTGAGCGCCTCCAGGAGAGAGGCCCAAGCAAGACACGCCCCGAGGAGCGTCTTGCCACGTGTGAACACTGGGTCTGATTGAGGGCCTTCTGGAGAGAAGCCCAAGCAAGACGTGCCCCGAGGAGCTTCTTGCCACATGTCAGCACTCGGTCTGACAGAGGGCCTCCATGAGAGAGGCCCAAGCAAGACGCGCCCCGAGGAGTGTCTTGCCAAATGTCAACACTGGGTCTGACTGAGCGCCTCAGGGAGAGAGGTCCAAGCATGACGCGCCCCGAGGAGCGTCTTGCCACATGTCACTACTCGGTCTGACTGAGCGCCTCAGGGAGAGAGGTCCAAGCAAGACGCGCCTCGAGGAGCGTCTTGCCACATGTCACTACTCGGTCTGTTTGAGCGACTCCAGGAGAGAGGCCCAAGCAAGACGTGCCCCGAGGAGCGTCTTGCCACATGTCAACAATGGGTCTGACTGAGGGCCTCCAGGAGAGAAGCCCAAGCAAGACGCGCCCCGAGGAGCGTCTTGCCACATGTCAACACTGGGTCTGACTGAGCGCCTCCAGGAGAGAGGCCCAAGCAAGACACGCCCCGAGGAGCGTCTTGACACATGTCAACACTGGGTCTGACTGAGGGCCTCCATGAGAGAAGCCCAAGCAAGACGCGCCCCGAGGAGAGTCTTGCCACGTGTCAATACTCGGTCTGACAGAGGGCATCCAGGAGAGAGGCCCAAGCAATACGCGCCCCGAGGAGCGTCTTGCCACATGTCACCACTGGGTCTGACTGAGCGCCTCCAGGAGAGAGGCCCAACCAAGACGCGCCCTGAGGAGCGTCTTGCCACATGCCAACACTGGGTCTGACAGAGGGCCTCCAGGAGAGAGGCCCAAGCAAGACGTGCCCCGAGGAGTGTCTTGCCACATGTCACCACTGGGTCTGACTGAGCGCCTCCAGGAGAGAGACCCAAGCAAGATGCGCCCCGAGGAGCGTCTTGTCACATGTCAACACTGGGTCTTTCTGAGCGCCTCCAGGAGAGAAGCCCAAGCAAGACGCGCCCCGAGGAGCGTCTTTCCACATGTCAGCACTCGGTCTGACTGAGCGCCTCCAGGAGAGAGGCCCAAGCAAGACGCGCCCAAAGGAGCGTCTTGCAACATGTCAACAATGGGTCTGACTGAGGGCCTCCAGGAGAGAAGCCCAAGCAACACCCGGCCGAGGAGCGTCTTCACACATGTCAGCACTCGGTCTGACTGAGCGCCTCCAGGAGAAAGGCCAAAGCAAGACGCGCCCCGAGGAGCGTCTTGCCACATGTCAACAATGGGTATGACTGAGGGCCTCCAGGAGAGAAGCCCAAGCAAGACACGCCCCGCGGAGCGTCTTGACACATGTCAACACTGGGTCTGACCGAGGGCCTCCAGAAGAGAGGCCCAAGCAAGACCCGCCCCGAGGAGTGTCTTGCCACATGTCACCACTTGGTCTGACTGAGCGCCTCCAGGAGAGAGGCCCAAGCAACACGCGCCCCGAGGAGCATCAGGCCACATGTCACTACTCAGTCTGACTGAGCGCCTCCAGGAGAGAGGCCCAAGCAAGACGCGCCCCGAGGAGCGTCTTGCCACGTGTCAACACTGGGTCTGATTGAGGGCCTTCTGGAGATAGGCCCAAGCAAGACGCGCCCCGAGGAGCGTCTTGCCACATGTCAACAATGGGTTTTACTGAGGGCCTCCAGGAGAGAAGCCCAAGCAACACGCGCCCCGAGGAGCTTCTTGCCACATGTCAGCACTCGGTCTGACTGAGCGCCTCCAGGAGAGAGGCCAAAGCAAGACGCGCCCCGAGGAGCGTCTTGACACATGTCAACACTGGGTCTGACAGAGGGCCTCCATGAGAGAGGCCCAAGCAAGACGCGCCCCGAGGAGTGTCTTGCCACATGTAAACACTGGGTCTGACTGAGCGCCTCCAGGAGAGAGGCCCAAGCAAGACGCGCCCCGAGGAGCGTCTTGCCACGTGTCAACACTGGGTCTGACTGAGTACCTCCAGGAGAGAGGCCCAAGCAAGATGCGCCCCGAGGAGCGTCTTGCCACGTGTCACCACTGGGTCTGACTGAGCGCCTCCAGGAGAGAGGCCCAAGCAAGACGCGCCCCGAGGAGCGTCTTGCCACATGTCACCACTGGGTCTGATTGAGCGCCTCCAGGAGAGAGGCCCCAGCAAGACCGGTCAGGCCTTCAGTGTACACATCAGAGACATGATGTTCTTTCACAGAACTGAGGTTGTTCATTACTAAATGACTTTTACAGGAATATTGTTATTATACTATTCAACAGGTTGATCATAATAATGTGTATTAAACCCACAACCTAGCACTGAGGACAGAGGGACTTTATTTAAATTAGTACTTAATGGAAATGATACATAATGATACATAAGAGCCATGTCATACATTCAGCCTAGGAATAGTAGCATTGTGCACTATTAAAAATATACACATCAATTGCTCGAATCCCATTGTTGCAAAGTAAAACTCTAATAAAACTCTAGTCTGACATCAACAGAGAAGACTTAGTGTATGTACTACAAATACAGCATTAGGATTTCGAGTGGACCGTGCACCTTGTGAACCATCAGAGGCTTATGACGCAACATATCTTCCAGTTGCTATTAGACAAGTTATAATTCTCGACCATTTTTCGGAACTGGTTTCTTGGGTCCGTGAGTAAATGCCAAATGAGATGATAGTCCTTAAGTAAGTTCCTGGCGATCCCGTGTCACGCTCTTGCCCATCAGCCGGTGAACGCTGAGACGGAACTCGATGAGAGCGATGTATTTTTTAAGTGCTCCGAATGTACTTCTAACAAGCGTGCGATTCACTTCGTGAGTAAACCGCAGCTGCAGCTGATTCAAACAGTCGAGCCAACTTTCTACATCACAATATGCGTTTTGTAGTTAGTCGAGTTACCTTTTGTGTGGCGCATGCACGGGTCGTTAGCGTCCAGCTCCCGGATTATAGAGAGTCCTGTATTGACACAGACGTCAATACATCTCGATGTCATGCAACACACAAAGTCTGTCGCATACAGGTGGGTTAACACATGTACGATACCTTTTGTGTGGCGCATGCACGGGTCGTTAGAGTCCAGCTCCCGGCTTATAGAGAGTCCTGTATTGACACAGACGTCAATACATCTCGATGTCATGCAACACACAAAGTCTGTCGCATACAGGTGGGTTAACACACATGTATGATGTGTGCGATGGCGCGCCCGTTTCAAATGGGACACGACGATGATCATTGTTAACCAAACTCTTGTTTCTCACGACAGGTGGTAGCATTGTCTCCTGCACCTGGTCTTCGTGCACAGAGGGTGCTGTAATGTGCTCGTCATAGTCGCGATCGTTGTCACTCGAATCCGTTGTTCTCACGACAGGTGGTAGCGTTGTCTCTTGCATGTTGTCTTCGCGTTCGGCAAGCGTTGTGCTGTGCTCGTTATAATGGTTGTCTTCGTACAAAGGGGGTGTTGAATACTCCTTCGCGAGTAGTCTAGGAGGTGGTGTGATGGGACATATCTCAGAGGCGTTATGTGAGCGTACCACCATGGCCTGAGCAACTGCGACTACTGAGAGTACACCCAGTACAGACAGCGAGATCATTTTTTTTCTTGGGTGTTGTACGTGTGGGTGCAGCCGCTTTAATGGCAGTGGGAGCAAGTGGGCAAATGTATTTATAGGTCACTAGCAGAAACTAAGGCACGTGGTCAGAGTGTAATCGTAACCACCGTAGCTCTTGTCATAATTTAATATACATAGTAATCAGAAACGGGCATGTCAGGATAGACATCGCGAGTGATAATGCGGCCAGTATCTGTGTGCGCTTGAGAGCACCTTGTTGTTCTACTGTGGTGCCCATGCCGCCGGGTCTGCAAATGTCATCGACCTTCTTTATATACGCATACGCTAAAGACCGTATATTCTCTATGGATTTGAACACGTCCTTTGTTTCGCGTAACGCTTGAGCTGTCTCGAGCGTGATGTTGTGAGTGTACGCCAGTGTTTCACGTGCACTGAGGTCCGAAAGGGCGTGCGCTACAACTATTAACCTTGGTTTGGGAGTGTGGCGAAACGCTCGCTCCCGCTGTAATGGGCGGATGCAATGTTATCACCTGGTAGGTTTTGTTAGTCGGGTCGTAACACACCGGTCCGTCACACGGACCGTCACATTGTATGGGGCACAGTAAGGACAACACGCCGCCGACCGTGACTTCGCACTTGACCGCGGTGGTGTTATCGATTTGCAAAGGATCACATACGCCTCTCCAGTCGCAATGAGGCACATTGTAGTCGACGCGACCGTCGGTCACCATAGCTTTCGTCAGCCAACACACTCGATTGCCCTTCGAAACATCGGCGATCAACGTGAGCTTAGAGGTCGCCGTCGCTTTACTGTACGCCAGGATATCCATGTGTGAGTGCACGCTCGACGTCGATTGACAACCGGTCATGTCAGACCTGATCAGACCTTCCGAACACATGACCATTAGTTGTTGTGCGGCCGAGAGTATCGCGATCATACCGTTGAGATGTGTAGAAAGCGCGTACACGCCAACCTTCCACGTTTCCAAAATTTCCAGCAGTCTAGAGGGACTTGTCTTAGCGCGCACGGCTGTGCTGAATTTGCGTTGGGTAGACACAACGGCTTCGACCTCGCTTAGGATCTGTGGGCTCATGTACTCGTGGTAGGCCAAGACGTGTATAGTCGAGCGCGGTGACGCCCCGAACACTTGACCCGGTTTTGTTGTGGCGATTTGCGTGTCCAGTAACGCGGCAAAGTCCGCGTGTCTAGCGTGTATTGATTTTACAGCTCGCTCATACCCCAACAGTACGGTCCGTAGAAGTTCGTTCACTTGTTTCCATGCGCTCGTGGAACACAGGACATCGCAACCTCTATGATACTCAAGTAAAGCGTCAAACACCAGCTGCTTGCACGTTGGAAATACAATCGGTAGTAACTTCTTACTCCACTCTATGTTGAACTCGTATAGCACACGGTTGCTGCGGTTTGCGTATTTTCTATCTACCCTCCGCTAATATGACTCTGTGGTCTGTCTCCTGAGATGGTGCGGTTGGAACTTGCGAGAGTGCACTATCGACGGTCGGCGTTTCCATTTCATCAACTGCCATTTTCAGCCGCTGGCAAACGGCCGTCGACGGTCGATGCGAGACACCAACATAACGTTAGACCGCGACCCTCATGCCAGTTTTCTGTAGTACTGGTTGTAGTTTCTGGTGCACACTCGAAACGCCATTACGATCACAATTACGTTGATTAATAAATCCAGTGTTGTAGCGACTGCAGCCAGCGCCGTCGCGCAACTTGTGTCGGTGTTATCTCTCGATACTTTCATTCGTATCCGAGCGTATGCAGAATCTACGGATCTGGTGAAGTTGCTTGTCACTAGCTTGCGCACGTTTGATATGGCACTTTGCGCGAGACTCACACAACCTGCAGTGGCGACCGTCGCGTCAGTGCAAAGTTTTTCTGATATATCGCTCGCAACATCGTTTGTCATTTAGTGTACACTGCGCACACTGGCCGCGAGGTCGCGGAGAGGGTCTTCGTTACGAGTTGTGTAATATCCGCTGACTTGCCGATTCAATTCTGGTGGCGCTGACCCAAACGAGAACGCTTTTAAGGCGCATGTTGTGGTAACTCTGGTAGCGCCGTGGTTGACGAGGACGATCATCTTTAGCAATAGTTCGTCTCGAAGCGCAACGATGGTGAGGGCGACGGGTTGGCCGGTTCCGCCTTCAGGCCACTCGGTTGCCGCTAGATTGCCCAATGCCACACACGCAGACGAACCCTGTACACACTCAATGACCCGTGTGCGATCGTTGATTTCTGCTAGTACGTTTGCTAGTTCTACGTGCTTCCACGGATCGGGCGTGGGCACGCGCTTGTTTTAGAGGCGTTTTCGCGCAGCCTCTACCCTGCACGACCGCTCGTGGCCGCACAAGCTATTTTTATCTTTATTTGTTTCACACACACACACACACACACACACACACACACACACACACACACACACACACACACACACACACACACACACACACACACACACACACACACACACACACACACACACACACACACACAGGCCCTTGCGTGCAAACCCCGGTCAGGCCTGCAGTGTACACATCAGAGACATGATGTTCTTTCACAGAACTGAGGTTGTTCATTACTAAATGACTTTTACAGGAATATTGTTATTATACTATTCAACAGGTTGATCATAATAATGTGTATTAAACCCACAACCTAGCACTGAGGACAGAGGGACTTTATTTAAATTAGTACTTAATGGAAACTATACATAATGATACATAAGAGCCATGTCATACATTCAGCCTAGGAATAGTAGCATTGTGCACTATTAAAAATATACACATCAATTGCTCGAATCCCATTGTTGCAAAGTAAAACTCTAATAAAACTCTAGTCTAACATCAACAGAGAAGACTTAGTGTATGTACTACAAATACAGCATTAGGATTTCGAGTGGACCGTGCACCTTGTGAACCATCAGAGGCTTATGACGCAACATATCTTCCAGTTGCTATTATACAAGTTATAATTCTCGACCATTTTTCGGAACTGGTTTCTTGGGTCCGTGAGTAAATGCCAAATGAGATGATAGTCCTTAAGTAAGTTCCTGGCGATCCCATGTCACGCTCTTGCCCATCAGCCGGTGAACGCTGAGAAGGAACTCGATGAGAGCGATGTATTTTTTAAGTGCTCCGAATGTACTTCTAACAAGCGTGCGATTCACTTCGTGAGTAAACCGCAGCTGCAGCTGATTCAAACAGTCGAGCCAACTTTCTACATCACAATATGCGTTTTGTAGTTAGTCGAGTTACCTTTTGTGTGGCGCATGCACGGGTCGTAAGCGTCCAGCTCCCAGCTTAGAGAGAGTCCTGTATTGACACAGACGTCAATACATCTCGATGTCATGCAACACACAAAGTCTGTCGCATACAGGTGGGTTAACACATATAAGATACCTTTTGTGTGGCGCATGCACGGGTCATTAGCGTCCAGCTCCCAGCTTAGAGAGTCCTGTATTGACACAGACGTCAATACATCTCGATGTCATGCAACACACAAAGTCTGTCGCATACAGGTGGGTTAACACACATGTACGATGTGTGCGATGGCGCGCCCGTTTACAATGGGACACGATGATGATCATTGTTAACCAAACTCTTGTTTCTCACGACAGGTGGTAGCGTTGTCTCCTGCACCTGGTCTTCGTGCACAGAGGGTGCTGTAATGTGCTCGTCATAGTCGCGATCGTTGTCACTCGAATCCGTTGTTCTCACGACAGGTGGTAGCGTTGTCTCCTGCATGTTGTCTTCGCGTGCGGCAAGCGTTGTGCTGTGCTCGTTATAATGGTTGTCTTCGTACAAAGGGGGTGTTGAATACTCCTTCGCGAGTAGTCTAGGAGGTGGTGTGATGGGACGTATCTCAGAGGCGTTATGTGAGCGTACCACCATGGCCTGAGCAACTGCGACTACTGAGAGTACACCCAGTACAGACAGCGAGATCATTATTTTTCTTGGGTGTTGTACGTGTGGGTACAGCCGCTTTAATGGCAGTGGGAGCAAGTGGGCAAATGTATTTATAGGTCACTAGCAGAAACTAAGGCACGTGGTCAGAGTGTAATCGTAACCACCGTAGCTCTTGTCATAATTTAGTATACATAGAAATCAGAAACGGGCATGTCAGGATAGACATTGCGAGTGATAATGCGGCCAGTATCTGTGTGCGCTTGAGAGCACCTTGTTGTTCTACTGTGGTGCCCACGCCGCCGGGTCTGCAAATGTCATCGACCTTCTTTATATACGCATACGCTAAAGACCGTATATTCTCTATGGATTTGAACACGTCCTTTGTTTTGCGTAACGCTTGAGCTGTCTCGAGCGTGATGTTGTGAGTGTACGCCAGTGTTTCGCGTGCAACGATGTCCGAAAGGGCGTGCGCTACAACTATTAACCTTGGTTTGGGAGTGTGGCGAAACGCTCGCTCTGCTGTAATGGGCGGATGCAATGTTATCACCTGGTATGTTTCGTTAGTCGAGTCGTAACACACCGGTCCGTCACACGGACCGTCACATTTTATGGGCCACAGTAAGGACAACACGCCGCCGACCGTGACTTCGCACTCGACCGCGGTGGTGTTGTCGATTTGCAAAGGATCACATACGCCTCTCCAGTCGCAATGAGGCACATTGTAGTCTACGCGACCGTCGGTCACCATAGCTTTCGTCAGCCAACACACTCGATTGCCCTTCGAAACATCGGCGATCAACGTGAGCGTAGAGGTCGCCGTCGCTTTACTGTACGCCAGGATATCCGTGTGTGAGTGCACGCTCAACGTCGATTGACAACCGGTCATGTCAGACCTGATCAGACCTTCCGAACACATGACCATTAGTTGTTGTGCGGCCGAGAGTATCGCGATCATACATTTGAGATGTGTAGAAAGCGCGTACACGCCAGCCTTCCACGTTTCTAAAGTTTCCAGCAGTCTAAAGGGACTTGTCTTAGCGCGCATGGCTGTGCTGAATTTGCGTTGGGTAGACACAACGGCTTCGACCTCGCTTAGGATCTGTGGGCTCATGTACTCGTGGTAGGCCAAGACGTGTATAGTCGAGCGCGGTGACGCCCCGAACACTTGACCCGGTTTTGTTGTGGCGATATGCGTGTCCAGTAACGCGGCAAAGTCTAGCGTGTATTGATTTTACAGCTCGCTCATACCCCAAAAGTACGGTCCGTAGAAGTTCGTTCACTTGTTTCCATGCACTCGTGGAACACAGGACATCGCAACCTCTGTGATTCTCAAGTAAAGCGTCCTACACCAGCTGCTTGCACGTTGGAAATACAATCGGTAGTAACTTCTTACTCCACTCTATGTTGAACTCGTATAGTATGTATATGGGCGGTTGCGGCGGTTTGCGCATTTTCTATCTACCCTCCGCTAATATGACTCTGTGGTCTGTCTCCTGAGATGGTGCGGTTGGAACTTGCGAGAGTGCACTATCGACGGTCGGCGTTTCCATTTCGTCAACTGTGCCATTTTCAGCCGCTTGCAAACTGCCGTCGACGGTCGATGCGAGACACCAACATAACGTTAGACCGCGACCCTCATGCCAGTTTTCTGTAGTACTGGTTGTAGTTTCTGGTTCACACTCGATATGCCATTAAGATCACAATTACGTTGATTAATAAATCCAGTGTTGTAGCGACTGCAGCCAGCCCCGTCGCGCAACTCGTGTCGGTGTTGTCTCTCGATACTTTCATTCGTATCCGAGCGTATGCAGAATCTACGGATCTGGTGAAGTTGCTTGTCACTAGCTTGCGCACGTTTGATATGGCTCTTTGCGCGAGACTCACACAACCTGCAGTGGCGACCGTCGCGTCAGTGCAAAGTTTTTCCGATATATCGCTCGCAACATCGTTTGTCATTTGCTGTACACTATGCACACTGGCCGCGAGGTCGCGGAGAGGGTCTTCGTTACGAGCTACTCTGGTAGCGCCGTGGTTGATGAGGACGATCATCTTTAGCAATAGTTCATCTCGAAGCGCAACGATGGTGAGGGCGACGGGTCGGCCGGTTCCGCCTTCAGGCCACTCGGTTGCCGCTAGATTGCCCAATGCCACACACGCAGACGAACCCTGTACACACTCAATGACCCGTGTGCGATCGTTGATTTCTGCTAGTACGTTTGCTAGGTCTACGTGCTTCCACGGATCGGGCGTGGGCACGCGCTTGTTTTTAGAGGCGTTTTCGCGCAGCCTCTACCCTGCACGACCGCTCGTGGCCGCACTAGCTATTTTTATCTTTATTTGTTTCACACACACACACACACACACACACACACACACACACACACACACACACACACACACACACACACACACACACACACACACACACACAGGCCCTTGCGTGCAAACCCCGGTCAGGCCTGCACTGCACACATCAGAGACATGATGTTCTTTCACAGAACTGAGGTTGTTCATTACTAAATGACTTTTACAGGAATATTGTTATTATACTATTCAACAGGTTGATCATAATAATGTGTATTAAACCCACAACCTAGCACTGAGGACAGAGGGACTTCATTTAAATTAGTACTTAATGAAAACGATACATAATGATACATAAGAGCCATGTCATACATTCAGCCTAGGAATAGTAGCATTGTGCACTATTAAAAATATACACATCAATTGCTCGAATCCCATTGTTGCAAAGTAAAACTCTAATAAAACTCTAGTCTGACATCAACAGAGAAGACTTAGTGTATGTACTACAAATACAGCATTAGGATTTCGAGTGGACCGTGCACCTTGTGAACCATCAGAGGCTTATGACGCAACATATCTTCCAGTTGCTATTAGACAAGTTATAATTCTCGACCATTTTTCGGAACTGGTTTCTTGGGTCCGTGAGTAAATGCCAAATGAGATGATAGTCCTTAAGTAAGTTCCTGGCGATCCCATGTCACGCACTTGCCCATCAGCCGGTGAACACTGAGACGGAACTCGATGAGAGCGATGTATTTTTTAAGTGCTCCGAATGTACTTCTAACAAGCGTGCGATTCACTTCGTGAGTAAACCGCAGCTGCAGCTGATTCAAACAGTCGAGCCAACTTTCTACATCACCATATGCGTTTTGTAGTTAGTCGAGTTACCTTTTATGTGGCGCAAGCACGGGTCGTTAGAGTCCAGCTCCCAGCTTATAGAGTCCTGTATTGACACAGACGTCAATACATCTCGATGTCATGCAACACACAAAGTCTGTCGCATACAGGTGGGTTAACACATGTACGATACCTTTTGTGTGGCGCATGCACGGGTCGTTAGCGTCCAGCTCCCGGCTTATAGAGAGTCCTGTATTGACACAGACGTCAATACATCTCGATGTCATGCAACACACAAAGTCTGTCGCATACAGGTGGGTTAACACACATGTACGATGTGTGCGATGGCGCGCCCGTTTACAATGGGACACGACGATGATCATTGTTAACCAAACTCTTGTTTCTCACGACAGGTGGTAGCGTTGTCTCCTGCACCTGGTCTTCGTGCACAGAGGGTGTTGTAATGTGCTCGTCATAGTCGCGATCGTTGTCACTCGAATCCGTTGTTCTCACGACAGGTGGTAGCGTTGTCTCCTGCATGTTGTCTTCGCGTGCGGCAAGCGTTGTGCTGTGCTCGTTATAATGGTTGTCTTTGTACAAAGGGGGTGTTGAATACTCCTTCGCGAGTAGTCTAGGAGGTGGTGTGATGGGACGTATCTCAGAGGCGTTATGTGAGCGTACCACCATGGCCTGAGCAACTGCGACTACTGAGAGTACACCCAGTACAGACAGCGAGATCATTTTTTTCTTGGGTGTTGTACGTGTGGGTACAGCCGCTTTAATGGCAGTGAGAGCAAGTGGGCAAATGTATACATAGGTCACTAGCAGAAACTAAGGCACGTGGTCAGAATGTAATCGTAACCACTGTAGCTCTTGTCATAATTTAATATACATAGAAATCAGAAACGGGCATGTCAGGATAGACATCACGAGTGATAATGCGGCCAGTATCTGTGTGCGCTTGAGAGCACCTTGTTGTTCTACTGTGGTGCCCACGCCGCCGGGTCTGTAAATGTCATCGACCTTCTTTATATACGCATACGCTAAAGACCGTATATTCTCTATGGATTTGAACACGTCCTTTGTTTCGCGTAACGCTTGAGCTGTCTCGAGCGTGATGTTGTGAGTGTACGCCAGTGTTTCGCATGCACCGAGGTCCGAAAGGGCGTGCGCTACAACTATTAACCTTGGTTTGGGAGTGTGGCGAAACGCTCGCTCCGCTGTAATGGGCGGATGCAATGTTATCACCTGGTACGTTTCGTTAGTCGGGTCGTAACACACCGGTCCGTGACACGAACCGTCACATTGTATGGGGCACAGTAAGGACAACACGCCGCCGACCGTGACTTCGCACTCGACCGCGGTGGTGTTGTCGATTTGCAAAGGATCACATACGCCTCTCCAGTCGCAATGAGGCACATTGTAGTCGACGCGACCGTCGGTCACCATAGCTTTCGTCAGCCAACACACTCGATTGCCCTTCGAAACATCGGCGATCAACGTGAGCGTAGAGGTTGCCGTCACTTTACTGTACACCAGGATATCCGTGTGTGAGTGCACGCTCGACGTCGATTGACAACCGGTCATGTCAGACCTGATCAGACCTTCCGAACACATGACCATTAGTTGTTGTGCGGCCGAGAGTATCGCGATCATACCGTTGAGATGTGTAGAAAGCGCATACACGCCAGCCTTCCACGTTTCCAAAGTTTCCAGCAGTCTAGAGGGACTTGTCTTAGCGCGCACGGCTGTGCTGAATTTGCGTTGGGTAGACACAACGGCTTCGACCTCGCTTAGGATCTGTGGGCTCATGTACTCATGGTAGGCCAAGACGTGTCTAGTCGAGCGCGGTGACGCCCCGAACACTTGACCCGGTTTTGTTGTGGTGACATGTGTGTCCAGTAACGCGGCAAAGTCCGCGTGACTAGCGTGTATTGATTTTACAGCTCGCTCATACCCCAACAGTACTGTCCGTAGAAGTTCGTTCACTTGTTTCCATGCGCTCGTGGAACACAGGACATCGCAACCTCTGTGATACTCAAGTAAAGCGTCACACACCAGCTGCTTGCACGTTGGAAATACAATCGATAGTAACTTCTTACTCCACTCTATGTTGAACTATTATAGTATGTAAATGGGCGGTTGCGGCGGTTTGCGCATTTTCTATCTACCCTCCGCTAATATGACTCTGTGGTCTGTCTCCTGAGATGGTGCAGTTGGAACTAGCGAGAGTGCACTATCGACGGTCGGCGTTTCCATTTCATCAACTGTGCCATTTTCAGCCGCTGGCAAACGGCCGTCGATGCGAGACACCAACATAACGTTAGACCGCGACCCTCATGCCAGTTTTCTGTAGTACTGGTTGTAGTTTCTGGTGCACACTCGAAACGCCATTACGATCACAATTACGTTGATTAATAAATCCAGTGTTGCAACTCGTGTCGGTGTTATCTCTCGATACTTTCATTCGTATCCGAGCGTATGCAGAATCTACGGATCTGGTGAAGTTGCTTGTCACTAGCTTGCGCACGTTTGATATGGCACTTTGCGCGAGACTCACACAACCTGCAGTGGCGACCGTCGCGTCAGTGCAAAGTTTTTCCGATATATCGCTCGCAACATCGTTTGTCATTTGCTGTACACTGCGCACACTGGCCGCGAGGTCGCGGAGAGGGTCTTTGTTACGAGTTGTGTAATATCCGCTGACTTGCCGATTCAATTCTGGTGGCGCTGACCCAAACGAGAACGCTTTTAAGGCGCATGTTGTGGTAACTCTGGTAGCGCCGTGGTTGACGAGGACGATCATCTTTAGCAATAGCTCATCTGGAAGCGCAACGATGGTGAAGGCGACGGGTTGGCCGGTTCCGCCTTCAGGCCACTCGGTTGCCGCTAGATTGCCCAATGCCACACACGCAGACGAACCCTGTACACACTCAATGACCCGTGTGCGATCGTTGATTTCTGCTAGTAAGTTTGCTAGTTCTATGTGTTTCCACGGATCGGGCGTGGGCACGCGCTTGTTTTAGAGGCGTTTTCGCGCAGCCTCTACCCTGCACGACCGCTCGTGGCCGCACTAGCTATATTTATCTTTATTTGTTTCACACACACACACACACACACACACACACACACACACACACACGCACACACACACACACACACACACACACGCGCGCACACACACACACACACACACACACACACACACACACACACACACACACACACACACACAGGCCCTTGCGTGCAAACCCCGGTCAGGCCTGCAGTGTACACATCAGAGACATGATGTTCTTTCACAGAACTGAGGTTGTTCATTACTAAATGACTTTTACAGGAATATTGTTATTATTCTATTCAACAGGTTGATCATAATAATGTGTATTAAACCCACAACCTAGCACTGAGGACAGAGGGACTTTATTTAAATTAGTACTTAATGGAAACGATACATAATGATACATAAGAGCCATGTCATACATTCAGCCTAGGAATAGTAGCATTTTGCACTATTAAAAATATACACATCAATTGCTCGAATCCCATTGTTGCAAAGTAAAACTCTAATAAAACTCTAGTCTGACATCAACAGAGAAGACTTAGTGTATGTACTACAAATACAGCATTAGGATTTCAAGTGGAACGTGCACCTTGTGAACCATCAGAGGCTTATGACGCAACATATCTTCCAGTTGCTATTAGACAAGTTATAATTCTCGACCATTTTTCGGAACTGGTTTCTTGGGTCCGTGAGTAAATGCCAAATGAGATAATTTTCCTTAAGTAAGTTCCTGGCGATCCCATGTCACGCTCTTGCCCATCAGCCGGTGAACGCTGAGACGGAACTCGATGAGAGCGATGTATTTTTTAAGTGCTCCGAATGTACTTCTAACAAGCGTGCGATTCACTTCGTGAGTAAACCGCAGCTGCAGCTGATTCAAACAGTCGAGCCAACTTTCTACATCACAATATGCGTTTTGTAGTTAGTCGAGTTACCTTTTGTGTGGCGCATGCACGGGTCGTTAGCGTCCAGCTCCCAGCTTAGAGAGTCCTGTATTGACACAGACGTCAATACATCTCGATGTCATGCAACACACAAAGTCTGTCGCATACAGGTGGGTTAACACATGTACGATACCTTTTGTGTGGCGCATGCACGGGTCGTTAGCGTCCAGCTCCCGGCTTATAGAGAATCCTGTATTGACACAGACGTCAATACATCTCGATGTCATGCAACACACAAAGTCTGTCGCGTACAGGTGGGTTAACACAAATGTACGATGTGTGCGATGGCGCGCCTGTTTACAATGGGACACGACGATGATCATTGTTAACCAAACTCTTGTTTCTCACGACAGGTGGTCTGGAAACGCCGACCGTCGATAGTGCACTCTCGCAAGTTCCAACCGCACCATCTCAGGAGACAGACCACAGAGTCATATTAGCGAAGGGTAGATAGAAAATGCGCAAACCGCCTCAACCGCCCATATACATACTATACGAGTTCAACATAGAGTGGAGTAAGAAGTTACTACCGATTGTGTTACCAACGTGCAAGCAGCTGGTGTGTCACGCTTTACTTGAGTATCACAGAGGTTGCGATGTCCTGTGTTCCACGAGCGCATGGAAACAAGTGAACGAACTTCTACGGACCTTACTGTTGGGGTATGAGCGAGCTGTAAAATCAATACACGCTAGACACGCAGACTTTGCCGCGTTACTGGGCACGCATATCGCCACAACAAAACCGGGTCAAGTGTTCGGGGCGTCACCGCGCTCGACTATACACGTCTTGGCCTACCACGAGTACATGAGCCCACAGATCCTAAGCGAGGTCGAAGCCGTTGTGTCTACCCAACGCAAATTCAGCACAGCCGTGCGCGCTAAGACAAGTCCCTCTAGACTGCTGGAAACTTTGGAAACGTGGAAGGCTGGCGTGTACGCGCTTTCTACACATCTCAACGGTATGATCGCGATACTCTCGGCCGCACAACAACTAATGGTCATGTGTTCGGAAGGTCTGATCAGGTCTGACATGACCGGTTGTCAATCGACGTCGAGCGTGCACTCACACACGGATATCCTGGCGTACAGTAAAGCGACGGGGACCTCTACGCTCACGTTGATCGCCGATGTTTCGAAGGGCAATCGAGTGTGTTGGCTGACGAAAGCTATGGTGACCGACGATCGCGTCGACTACAATGTGCCTCATTGCGACTGGAGAGGCGTATGTGATCCTTTGCAAATCGATAACACCACCGCGGTCGAGTGCGAAGTCACGGTCGGCGGCGTGTTGTCCTTACTGTGCCCCATACAATGTGACGGTCCGTGTGACGGACCGGTGTGTTATGACCCGACTAACGAAACGTACCAGGTGATAACATTGCATCCGCCCATTACAGCGGAGCGAGCGTTTCGCCACACTCCCAAACCAAGGTTAATAGTTGTAGCGCACGCCCTTTCAGACCTCGGTGCACGTGAAACACTGGCGTACACTCACAACATCACGCTCGAGACAGCTCAAGCATTACGCGAAACAAAGGACGTGTTCAAATCCATAGAGAATATACGGTCTTTAGCGTATGCATATATAAAGAAGGTCGATGACATTTACAGACCCGGCGGCGTGGGCACCACAGTAGAACAACAAGGTGCTCTCAAGCGCACACAGATACTGGCCGCATTATCACTCGCGATGTTTATCCTGACATGCCCGTTTCTTATTTCTATGTATATTAAGTTATGACAAGAGCTACGATGGTTACGATAACACTCTGACCACGTGCCTTAGTTTCTGCTAGTGACCTATAAATACATTTGCCCACTTGCTCTCACTGCCATTAAAGCGGCTGTACCCACACGTACAACACCCAAGAAAAAAAATGATCTCGCTGTCTGTACTGGGTGTACTCTCAGTAGTCGCAGTTGCTCAGGCAATGGTGGTACGCTCACATAACGCCTTTGAGATACGTCCCATTACACCACCTCCTACACTACTCGCGAAGGAGTATTCAACACCCCCTTTGTACGAAGGCAACCATTATAACGAGCACAGCACAACGCTTGCCGCACGCGAAGACAACATGCAGGAGACAACGCTACCACCTGTCGTGAGAACAACGGATTCGAGTGACAACGATCGCGACTATGACGAGCACATTACAACACCCTCTGTGCAGGAAGACCAGGTGCAGGAGACAACGCTACCACCTGTCGTGAGAAACAAGAGTTTGGTTAACAATGATCATCGTCGTGTCCCATTGTAAACGGGCGTGCCATCGCACACATCGTACATGTGTGTTAACCCACCTGTATGTGACAGACTTTGTGCGTTGCATGACATCGAGATGTATTGACGTCTGTGTCAATACAGGACTCTCTATAAGCCGGGAGCTGGACGCTAACGACCCGTGCATGCGCCACACAAAAGGTATCATACATGTGTTAACCCATCTGTATGCAACAGACTTTGTGTGTTGCATGACATCGAGATGTATTGACGTCTGTGTCAATACAGGACTCTCTAAGCTGGGAGCTGGACGCTAACAACCCGTGCATGCGCCACACAAAAGGTAACTCGACTAACTACAAAACGCATATTGTGATGTAGAAAGTTGGCTCGACTGTTTGAATCAGCTGCAGCTGCGGTTTACTCACGAAGTGAATCGCACGCTTGTTAGAAGTACATTCGGAGCACTTAAAAAATACATCGCTCTCATCGAGTTCCGTCTCAGCGTTCACCGGCTGATGTGCAAGAGCGTGACGTGGGATCGCCAGGAACTTATTTAAGGACTATCATCTCATTTGGCATTTACTCACGGACCCAAGAAACCAGTTCCGAAAAATGGTCGAGAATTATAACTTGTCTAATAGCAACTGGAAGATATGTTGCGTCATAAACCTCTGATGGTTCACAAGGTGCACGGTCCACTCGAAATCCTAATGCTGTATTTGTAGTACATACACTAAGTCTTCTCTGTTGATGCCAGACTAGAGTTTTTTTAGAGTTTTACTTTGCAACAATGGGATTCGAGCAATTGATGTGTATATTTTTAATAGTGCACAATGCTACTATTCCTAGGCTGAATGTATGACATGGCTCTTATGTATCATTATGTATCGTTTCCATTAAGTACTAATTTAAATGAAGTCCCTCTGTCCTCAGTGCTAGGTTGTGGGTTTAATACACATTATTATGATCAACCTGTTGAATAGTATAATAACAATATTCCTGTAAAAGTCATTTAGTTATGAACAACCTCAGTTCTGTGAAAGAACATCATGTCTCTGATGTGTACACTGCAGGCCTGACCGGGGTTTGCACGCAAGGGCCTGTGTGTGTGTGTGTGAGTGTGTGTGTGTGTGTGTGTGTGTGTGTGTTTGGGTTTGTGTGTGTGTGTGTGTGTGTGTGTGTGTGTGTGTGTGTGTGTGTGTGTGTGTGTGTGTGTGTGAAACAAATAAAGATAAATATAGCTAGTGCGGCCACGAGCGGTCGTGCAGGGTAGAGGCTGCGCGAAAACGCCTCTAAAACAAGCTCGTGCCCACGCCCGATCCGTGGAAGCACGTAGAACTAGCAAACGTACTAGCAGAAATCAACGATCACACACGGGTCATTGAGTGTGTACAGGGTTCGTCTGCGTGTGTGGCATTGGGCAATCTAGCGGCAACCGAGTCGCCTGAAGGCGGAACCGGCCAACCCGTCGCCCTCACCATCGTTGTGCTTCGAGATGAACTATTGATAAAGATGATCGTCCTCGTCAACCGCGGCGCTACCAGAGTTACCACGACATGCGCCTTAAAAGCGTTCTCGTTTGGGTCAGCGCCACCAGAATTGAATCGGCAAGTCAGGGGATATTACACAACTCGTAACGAAGACCCTCTCCGCGACCTCGCGGCCAGTGTGCGCAGTGTACAGCAAACGACAAACGATGTTGCGAGCGATATATCGGAAAAACTTTGCACTGACGCGACGGTCGCCACTGCAGGTTGTGTGAGTCTCGCGCAACGTGCCATATCAAACGTGCGCAAGCTAGTGACAAGCAACTTCACCAGATCCGTAGATTCTGCATACGCTCGGATACGAATGAAAGTATCGAGAGATAACACTGACACGAGTTGCGCGACGGCGCTGGCTGCAGTCGCTAGCTACAACACTGGCTTTATTAATCAACGTAATTGTGATCGTAATGGTGTATCGAGTGTGCACCAGAAACTACAACCAGTACTACAGAAAACTGGCATGAGGGTCGCGGTCTAACGTTATGTTGGTGTCTCGCATCGACCGTCGACGGCCGTTTGCCAGCAGCTGAAAATGGCACAGTTGACGAAATGGAAACGCCGACCGTCGAAAGTGCACTCTCGCAAGTTCCAACTGCACCAACTCAGGAGACAGACCACAGAGTCATATTAGCGGAGGGTAGATAGAAAATGCACAAACCGCCGCAACCGCCCATATACATACTATACGAGTTCAACATAGAGTGGAGTAAGAAGTTACTACTGATTGTATTTCCAACGTGCAAGCAGCTGGTGTGTGACGCTTTACTTGAGTATCACAGAGGTTGCGATGTCCTGTGTTCCACGAGCGCATGGAAACAAGTGAACGAACTTCTACGGACCGTACTGTTGGGGTGTTAGCGAGCTGTAAAATCAATACACGCTAGACACGCGGACTTTGCCGCGTTACTGGACACGCATATCGCCACAACAAAACCGGGTCAAGTGTTCGGGGCGTCACCGCGCTCGACTATACACGTCTTGGCCTACCACGAGTACATGAGCCCACAAGATCCTAAGCGAGGTCGAAGCCGTTGTGTCTACCCAACGCAAATTCAGCACAGCTGTGCGCGCTAAGACAAGTCCCTCTAGACTGCTGGAAACTTTGGAAACGTGGAAGGCTGGCGTGTACGCGCTTTCTACACATCTCAATGGTATGATCGCGATACTCTCGGCCGCACAACAACTAATGGTCATGTGTTCGGAAGGTCTGATCAGGTCTGACATGACCGGTTGTCAATCGACGTCGAGCGTGCACTCACACACGGATATCCTGGCGTACAGTAAAGCGACAGCGACCTCTACGCTCACATTGATCGCCGATGTTTCGAAGGGCAATCGAGTGTGTTGGCTGACGAAAGCTATGGTGACCGACGGTCGCGTCGACTACAATGTGCCTCATTGCGACTGGAGAGGCATATGTGATCCTTTGCAAATCGACAACACCACCACGGTCGAGTGCGAAGTCACGGTCGGCGGCGTGTTGTCCTTACTGTGCCCCATACAATGTGACGGTCCGTGTGACGGACCGGTGTGTTACGACCCGACTAACGAAATGTACCAGGTGATAACATTGCATCTGCCCATTACAGCAGAGCGAGCGTTTCGCCACACTCCCAAACCAAGGTTAATAGTTGTAGCGCACACCCTTTTGGACCTCGGTGCACGCGAAACACTGGCGTACACTCACAACATCACGCTCGAGACAGCTCAAGTGTTACGCAAAACAAAGGACGTGTTCAAATCCATAGAGAATATACGGTCTTTAGCGTATGCGTATATAAAGAAGGTCGATGACATTTACAGACCCGGTGGCGTGGGCACCACAGTAGAACAACAAGGTGCTCTCAAGCGCACACAGATACTGGCCGCATTATCACTCGCGATGTCTATCCTGACATTTCCGTTTCTGATTTCTATGTATATTAAATTATGACAAGAGCTACGGTGGTTACGATTACACTCTGATCACGTGCCTTAGTTTCTGCTAGTGACCTATAAATACTTTTGACCACTTGCTCTCACTGCCATTAAAGCGGCTGTACCCACACGTACTACACCCAAGAAAAAAAATGATCTCGCTGTCTGTACTGGGTGTACTCTCAGTAGTCGCAGTTGCTCAGGCCATGGTGGTACGCTCACATAACGCCTCTGAGATACGTCCCATCACACCACCTCCTAGACTACTCGCGAAGGAGTATTCAACAGCCCCTTTGTACGAAGACAACAATTATAACAAGCACAGCACAACGCTTGCCGCACGCAAAGACAACATGCAGGAGACAACGCTACCACCTGTCGTGAGAACAACGGATTCGAGTGACAACGATTGCGACTATGACGAGCACATTACAACACCCTCTGTGCAGGAAGACCAGGTGCAGGAGACAACGCTACCACCTGTCGTGAGAAACAAGATTTTGGTTAACAATGATCATCGTCGTGTCCCATTGTAAACGGGCGCGCCATCGCACACATCGTACATGTGTGTTAACCGACCTGTATGCGACAGACTTTGTGTGTTGCATGACATCGAGATGTATTGACGTCTGTGTCAATACAGGACTCTCTATAAGCCGGGAGCTGGACGCTAATGACCCGTGCATGCGCCACACAAAAGGTATCGTACATGTGTTAACCCACCTGTATGCGACAGACTTTGTGTGTTGCATGACATCGAGATGTATTGACGTCTATGTCAATACAGGACTCTCTAAGCTGGGAGCTGGACGCTAACGACCCGTGCATGCGCCACACAAAAGTTAACTCGACTAACTACAAAACGCATATTGTGATGTAGAAAGTTGGCTCGACTGTTTGAATCAGCTGCAGCTGCGGTTTACTCACGAAGTGAATCGCACGCTTGTTAGAAGTACATTCGGAGCACTTAAAAAATACATCGCTCTCATCGAGTTCCGTCTCAGCGTTCACCGGCTGATGGGCAAGAGCGTGACATGGGATCGCCAGGAACTTACTTAAGGAAAATTATCTCATTTGGCATTTACTCACGGACCCAAGAAACCAGTTCCGAAAAATGGTCGAGAATTATAACTTGTCTAATAGCAACTGGAAGATATGTTGCGTCATAAGCCTCTGATGGTTCACAAGGTGCACGGTCCACTTGAAATCCTAATGCTGTATTTGTAGTACATACACTAAGTCTTCTCTGTTGATGTCAGACTAGAGTTTTATTAGAGTTTTACTTTGCAACAATGGGATTCGAGCAATTGATGTGTATATTTTTAATAGTGCAAAATGCTACTATTCCTAGGCTGAATGTATGACATGGCTCTTATGTATCATTATGTATCGTTTCCATTAAGTACTAATTTAAATAAAGTCCCTCTGTCCTCAGTGCTAGGTTGTGGGTGTAATACACATTATTATGATCAACCTGTTGAATAGAATAATAACAATATTCCTGTAAAAGTCATTTAGTAATGAACAACCTCAGTTCTGTGAAAGAACATCATGTCTCTGATGTGTACACTGCAGGCCTGACCGGGGTTTGCACGCAAGGGCCTGTGTGTGTGTGTGTGTGTGTGTGTGTGTGTGTGTGTGTGTGTGTGTGTGTGTGTGTGTGTGTGTGTGTGTGTGTGTGTGTGTGTGTGTGTGTGTGTGTGAAACAAATAAAGATAAATATAGCTAGTGCGGCCACGAGCGGTCGTGCAGGGTAGAGGCTGCGCGAAAACGCCTCTAAAACAAGGGCGTGCCCACGCCCGATCCGTGGAAGCACGTAGAACTAGCAAACGTACTAGCAGAAATCAACGATCGCACACGGGTCATTGAGTGTGTACAGGGTTCGTCTGCATGTGTGGCATTGGGCAATCTAGCGGCAACCGAGTGGCCTGAAGGCGGAACCGGCCAACCCGTCGCCCTCACCATCGTTGTGCTTCGAGATGAACTATTGCTAAAGATGATCGTCCTCGTCAACCACGGCGCTACCAGAGTTACCACGACATGCGCCTTAAAAGCGTTCTCGTTTGGGTCAGCGCCACCAGAATTGAATCGGCAAGTCAGCGGATATTACACAACTCGTAACGACGACCCTCTCCACGACCTCGCGGCCAGTGTGCGCACTGTACAGCAAATGACAAACGATGTTGCGAGCGATATATCGGAAAAACTTTGCACTGACGCGACGGTCGCCACTGCAGGTTGTGTGAGTCTCGTGCAACGTGCCATATCAAACGTGCGCAAGCTAGTGACAAGCAACTTCACCAGATCCGTAGATTCTGCATACGCTTGGATACGAATGAAAGTATCGAGAGATAACACTGTCACGAGTTGCGCGACGGCGCTGGCTGCAGTCGCTACAACACTGGATTTATTAATCAACGTAATTGTGATCGTAATGGCGTATCGAGTGTGCACCAGAAACTACAACCAGTACTACAGAAAACTGGCATGAGGGTCGCGGTCTAACGTTATGTTGGTGTCTCGCATCGACCGTCGACGGCCGTTTGCCAGCGGCTGAAAATGGCACAGTTGACGAAATGGAAACGCCGACCGTCGATAGTGCACTCTCATAAGTTCCAACCGCACCATCTGAGGAGACAGACCACAGAGTCATATTAGCGGAGGGTAGATAGAAAATGCGCAAACCGCCGCAACCGCCCATATACATACTATACGAGTTCAACATAGAGTGGAGTAAGAAGTTACTACCGATTGTATTTCCAATGTGCAAGCAGCTGGTGTGTGACTCTTTACTTGAGTATCACAGAGGTTGCGATGTCCTGTGTTCCACGAGCGCATGGAAACAAGTGAACGAACTTCTACGGACCGTACTGTTGGGGTTTGAGCGAGCTGTAAAATCAATACACGCTAGACACGCGGACTTTGCCGCGTTACTGGACACGCATATCGCCACAACAAAACCGGGTCAAGTGTTCGGGGCATCACCGCGCTCGACTATACACGTCTTGGCCTACCACGAGTACATGAGCCCACAAGATCCTAAGCGAGGTCGAAGCCGTTGTGTCTACCCAACGCAAATTCAGCACAGCCGTGCGCGCCAAGACAAGTCCCTCTAGACTGCTGGAAACTTTGGAAACGTGGAAGGCTGGCGTGTACGCGCTTTCTACACATCTCAACGGTATGATCGCGATACTCTCGGCCGCACAACAACTAATGGTCATGTGTTCGGAAAGTCTGATCAGGTCTGACATGACCGGTTGTCAATTGACGTCGAGCGTGCACTCACACACGGATATCTTGGCGTACAGTAAAGCGACAGCGACCTCTACGCTCACGTTGATCGTCGATGTTTCGAAGGGCAATCGAGTGTGTTGGCTGAGGAAAGCCATGGTGACCGACGGTCGCGTCGACTACAATGTGCCTCATTGCGACTGGAGAGGCGTATGTGATCCTTTGCAAATCGACAACACCACCGCGGTCGAGTGCGAAGTCACGGTTGGCGGCGTGTTGTCCTTACTGTGCCCCATACAATGTGACGGTCCGTGTCACGGACCGGTGTGTTACGACCCGACTAACGAAACGTACCAGGTGATAACATTGCATCTGCCCATTACAGCGGAGCGAGCGTTTTGCCACACTCCCAAACCAAGGTTAATAGTTGTAGCGCACGCCCGTTCGGACCTCGGTGCACGCGAAACACTGGCGTACACTCACAACATCACGCTCGAGACAGCTCAAGTGTTACACAAAACAAAGGACGTGTGCAAATCCATAGAGAATATACGGTCTTTAGCGTATGCGTATATAAAGAAGGTCGATGAAATTTACAGACCCGGCGGCGTGGGCACCACAGAAGAACAACAAGGTGCTCTCAAGCGCACACAGATACTGGCCGCATTATCACTCGCGGTTTCTATCCTGACATGCCCGTTTCTGATTTCTATGTATATTAAATTATGACAAGAGCTACGGTGGTTATGATTACACTCTGACCACGTGCCTTAGTTTCTGCTAGTGACCTATAAATAAATTTGACCACTTGCTCTCACTGCCATTAAAGCGGCTGTACCCACACGTACAACACCCAAGAAAAAAAAGATCTCGCTGTCTGTACTGGGTGTACTCTCAGTAGTCACAGTTGCTCAGGCCATGGTGGTACGCTCACATAACGCCTCTGAGATACGTCCCATCACACCACCTCCTAGACTACTCGCGAAGGAGTATTCAACACCCCCTTTGTACGAAGACAACCATTATAACGAGCACAGCACAACGCTTGCCGCACGCAAAGACAACATGCAGGAGACAACGCTACCACCTGTCGTGAGAACAACGGATTCGAGTGACAACGATCGCGACTATGACGAGCACATTACAACACCCTCTGTGCACGAAGACCAGGTGCAGGAGACAACGCTACCACCTGTCGTGAGAAACAAGAGTTTGGTTAACAATGATCATCGTCGTGTCCCATTGTAAACGGGAGCGCCATTGCACACATCGTACATGTGTGTTAACCCACCTGTATGCGACAGACTTTGTGTGTTGCATGACATCGAGATGTATTGACGTCTGTGTCAATACAGGACTCTCTATAAGCCGGGAGCTGGACGCTAACGACCCGTGCATGCGCCACACAAAAGGTATCGTACATGTGTTAACCCACCTGTACGCGACAGACTTTGTGTGTTGCATGACATCAAGATGTATTGACGTCTGTGTCAATACAGGACTCTCTAAGCTGGGAGCTGGACGCTAACGACCCGTGCATGCGCCACACAAAAGGTAACTCGACTAACTACAAAACGAATATTGTGATGTAGAAAGTTGGCTCGACTGTTTGAATCAGCTGCAGCTGCGGTTTACTCACGAAGTGAATCGCACGCTTGTTAGAAGTACATTCGGAGCACTTAAAAAATACATCGCTCTCATTGAGTTCCGTCTCAGCGTTCACCGGCTGATGGGCAAAAGCGTGACATGGGATCGCCAGGAACTTACTTAAGGACTATCATCTCATTTGGCATTTACTCACGGACCCAAGAAACCAGTTCCGAAAAATGGTCGAGAATTATAACTTGTCTAATAGCAACTGGAAGATATGTTGCGTCATAAGCCTCTGATGGTTCACAAGGTGCACGGTCCACTCGAAATCCTAATGCTGTATTTGTAGTGCATACACTAAGTCTTCTCTGTTGATGTCAGACTAGAGTTTTATTAGAGTTTTACTTTGCAACAATGGGATTCGAGCATTTGACGTGTATATTTTTAATAGTGCACAATTCAACTATTCCTAGGCTGAATGTATGACATGGCTCTTATGTATCTTTATCTATCGTTTCCATTAAGTACTAATTTAAATAAAGTCCCTCTGTCCTCAGTGCTAGGTTGTGGGTTTAATACACATTATTATGATCAACCTGTTGAATAGTATAATAACAATATTGCTGTAAAAGTCATTTAGTAATGAACAACCTCAGTTCTGTGAAAGAACATCATGTCTCTGATGTGTACACTGCAGGCCTGACCGGTCTTGCTGGGGCCTCTCTCCTGGAGGCGCTCAATCAGACCCAGTGGTGACACGTGGCAAGACGCTCCTCGGGGCGCGTCTTGCTTGGGCCTCTCTCCTGGAGGCGCTCAGTCAGACCCAGTGGTGACACGTGGCAAGAAGCTCCTCGGGGTGCATCTTGCTTGGGCCTCTCTCCTGGAGGCGCTCAGTCAGACCCAGTGTTGACACGTGGCAAGACGCTCGTCGGGGCGCGTCTTGCTTGGGCCTCTCTCCTGGAGGCGCTCAGTAAGACCCAGTGTTGACATGTGGCAAGACACTCTTCGGGGCGCGTCTTGCTTGGGCTTCTCTCCTGGAGGCCCTCAGTAAGACCCAGTGTTGACATGTGGCAAGACACTCTTCGGGGCGCGTCTTGCTTGGGCTTCTCTCCTGGAGGCCCTCAGTAAGACCCATTGTTGACACGTGGCAAGACGCTCCTCGGGGCGCGTCTTGCTTGGGCCTCTCTCCTGGAGGCGCTCAGTCAAACTGAGTAGTGACATGTGGCCTGACGCTCCTCGGGGCGCGTCTTGCTTGGGCCTCTCTCCTGGAGGCGCTCAGTCAGACCCAGTGGTGACATGTGGCAAGACACTCCTCGGGGCGCGTCTTGCTTGGGCCTCTCTCCTGGAGGCCCTCTGTCAGACCCAGTGTTGACATGTGTCAAGACGCTCCACGGGGCGCGTCTTGCTTGGGCCTCTCTCCTGGAGGCGCTCGGTCAGACCGATTGCTGACATGTGGCAAGACGCTCCTCGGGGCGCGTGTTGCTTGGGCTTCTTTCCTGGAGGCCCTCAGTCAGACCCATTGTTGACATGTGGCAAGACGCTCCTCGGGGCGCGTCTTGCTTGGGCCTCTTTCCTGGAGGCGCTCAGTCAGACCGAGTGCTGACATGTGGCAAGACGCTCCTCGGGGCGCGTCTTGCTTGGGCTTCTCTCCTGGAGGCGCTCAGAAAGACCCAGTGTTGACATGTGACAAGACGCTCCTCGGGGCGCGTCTTGCTTGGGCCTCTCTCCTGAGGCGCTCAGTCAGAACCAGAGGTGACATGTGGCAAGACGCTCCTCGGGGCGCGTCTTGCTTGGGCCTCTCTCCTGGAGGCCCTCTGTCAGACCCAGTGTTGACATGTGGCAAGACTCTCCTCCAGGCGCATCTTGCTTGGGCCTCTCTCCTGGAGGCCCTCAGTAAGACCCATTGTTGACATGTGGCAAGACGCTCCTCGGGGCGCGTCTTGCTTGGGCCTCTCTCCAGAAGGCCCTCAATCAGACCCAGTGTTGACATGTGGCAAGACGCTCCTCGGGGCGCGTCTTGCTTGGGCCTCTCTCCTGGAGGCGCTCAGTCAGACCCAGTGTTGACATGTGGCAAGACGCTCCTCGGGGCGCGTCTTGCTTAGGCTTCTCTCCTGGAGGCCCTCAGTCAGACCCATTGTTGACATGTGGCAAGACGCTCCTCGGGGCACGTCTTGCTTGGGCCTCTCTCCTGGAGGCGCTCAAACAGACCGAGTAGTGACATGTGGCAAGACGCTCCTCGGGGCGCGTCTTGCTGGGGCTTCTCTCATGGAGGCACTCAGTCAGACCCAGTGTTGACATGTGGCAAGACGCTCCTCGGGGCGCGTCTTGCTTGGACCTCTCTCACTGAGGCGCTCAGTCAGACCGAGTAGTGGCATGTGGCAAGACGCTCCTCGGGGCGCGTCTTGCTTGGACTTCTCTCCCTGAGGCGCTCAGTCAGACCCAGTGTTGACATTTGGCCTGACGCTCCTCGGGGCGCGTGTTGCTTGGGCCTCTCTCCTGGAGGCGCTCAGTCAGACCAAGTGGTGACATGTGTCAAGACGCTCCTCGGGGCGTGTCTTGCTTGGGCCTCTCTCATGGAGGCCCTCTGTCAGACCGAGTGCTGACATGCGGCAATGAGCTCCTCGGGGCGCGTCTTGCTTGGGCTTCTCTCCTGGAGGCCCTCTGTAAGAACTATTGTTGACATGTGGCAAGACGCTCCGCGGGGCGCGTCTTGCTTGGGCCTCTCTCCAGAAGGCCCTCAATCAGACCCAGTGTTGACACGTGGCAAGACGCTCCTCGGGGCGCATCTTACTTGGGCCTCTCTCCTGGAGGCGCTCAGTCAGACTGAGTAGTGACATGTGGCCTGACGCTCCTCGGGGCGCGTGTTGCTTGGGCCTCTCTCCTGGAGGCGCTCAGTCAGACCAAGTGGTGACATGTGGCAAGACACTCCTCGGGGCGCGTCTTGCTTGGGCCTCTCTCATGGAGGCCCTCTGTCAGACCCAGTGTTGACATGTGTCAAGACGCTCCTCGGGGCGCGTCTTGCTTTGGCCTCTCTCCTGGAGGCGCTCAGTCTGACCGAGTGCTGACATGTGGAAAGAAGCTCCTCGGGGCGCGTCTTGCTTGGGCTTCTATCCTGGAGGCCCTCAGTAAGACCCATTGTTGACATGTGGCAAGACACTCCTCGGGGCGCGTCTTGCTTGGGCCTCTCTCCTGGAGGCGCTCAGTCAGACCCAGTGTTGACATGTGGCAAGACGCTCCTCGGGGCGCGTCTTGCTTAGGCTTCTCTCCTGGAGGCCCTCAGTCAGACCCATTGTTGACATGTGGCAAGACGCTCCTCGGGGCACGTCTTGCTTGGGCCTCTCTCCTGGAGGCGCTCAAACAGACCGAGTAGTGACATGTGGCAAGACGCTCCTCGGGGCGCGTCTTGCTGGGGCTTCTCTCATGGAGGCACTCAGTCAGACCCAGTGTTGACATGTGGCAAGACGCTCCTCGGGGCGCGTCTTGCTTGGACCTCTCTCACTGAGGCGCTCAGTCAGACCGAGTAGTGGCATGTGGCAAGACGCTCCTCGGGGCGCGTCTTGCTTGGACTTCTCTCCCTGAGGCGCTCAGTCAGACCCAGTGTTGACATTTGGCCTGACGCTCCTCGGGGCGCGTGTTGCTTGGGCCTCTCTCCTGGAGGCGCTCAGTCAGACCAAGTGGTGACATGTGTCAAGACGCTCCTCGGGGCGTGTCTTGCTTGGGCCTCTCTCATGGAGGCCCTCTGTCAGACCGAGTGCTGACATGCGGCAATGAGCTCCTCGGGGCGCGTCTTGCTTGGGCTTCTCTCCTGGAGGCCCTCTGTAAGAACTATTGTTGACATGTGGCAAGACGCTCCGCGGGGCGCGTCTTGCTTGGGCCTCTCTCCAGAAGGCCCTCAATCAGACCCAGTGTTGACACGTGGCAAGACGCTCCTCGGGGCGCATCTTACTTGGGCCTCTCTCCTGGAGGCGCTCAGTCAGACTGAGTAGTGACATGTGGCCTGACGCTCCTCGGGGCGCGTGTTGCTTGGGCCTCTCTCCTGGAGGCGCTCAGTCAGACCAAGTGGTGACATGTGGCAAGACACTCCTCGGGGCGCGTCTTGCTTGGGCCTCTCTCATGGAGGCCCTCTGTCAGACCCAGTGTTGACATGTGTCAAGACGCTCCTCGGGGCGCGTCTTGCTTTGGCCTCTCTCCTGGAGGCGCTCAGTCAGACCGAGTGCTGACATGTGGAAAGAAGCTCCTCGGGGCGCGTCTTGCTTGGGCTTCTCTCCTGGAGGCCCTCAGTAAGACCCATTGTTGACATGTGGCAAGACACTCCTCGGGGCGCGTCTTGCTTGGGCCTCTCTCCTGGAGGCGCTCAGTCAGACTGAGTAGTGACATGTGGCCTGACGCTCCTCGGGGCGCGTGTTGCTTGGGCCTCTCTCCTGGAGGCACTCAGTCAGACCAAGTAGAGACATGTGGCAAGACACTCCTCGGGGCGCGTCTTGCTTGGGCCTCTCTCCTGGAGGCCCTCTGTCAGACCCAGTGTTGACATGTGTCAAGACGCTCCTCGGGGCGCGTCTTGCTTGGGCTTCTCTCCTGGAGGCCGTCAGTCAGACCCATTGTTGACATGTGGCAAGACGCTCCTCGGGGCGCGTCTTGCTTGGGCCTCTCTCCTGGAGGCGCTCAGTCAGACCGAGTGCTGACATGTGGCAAGACGCTCCTCGGGCCGCGTGTTGCTTGGGCTTCTCTCCTGGAGGCCCTCAGTCAGACCCATTGTTGACATGTGGCAAGACGCTCCTCGGGGCACGTCTTGCTTGGGCCTCTCTCCTGGAGGCGCTCAAACAGACCGAGTAGTGACATGTGGCAAGACGCTCCTCGGGGCGCGTCTTGCTGGGGCTTCTCTCATGGAGGCACTCAGTCAGACCCAGTGTTGACATGTGGCAAGACGCTACTCGGGGCGTGTCTTGCTTGGACCTCTCTCACTGAGGCGCTCAGTCAGACCGAGTAGTGGCATGTGGCAAGACGCTCCTCGGGGCGCGTCTTGCTTGGACTTCTCTCCCTGAGGCGCTCAGTCAGACCCAGTGTTGACATTTGGCCTGACGCTCCTCGGGGCGCGTGTTGCTTGGGCCTCTCTCCTGGAGGCGCTCAGTCAGACCAAGTGGTGACATGTGTCAAGACGCTCCTCGGGGCGTGTCTTGCTTGGGCCTCTCTCATGGAGGCCCTCTGTCAGACCGAGTGCTGACATGCGGCAATGAGCTCCTCGGGGCGCGTCTTGCTTGGGCTTCTCTCCTGGAGGCCCTCTGTAAGAACTATTGTTGACATGTGGCAAGACGCTCCGCGGGGCGCGTCTTGCTTGGGCCTCTCTCCAGAAGGCCCTCAATCAGACCCAGTGTTGACACGTGGCAAGACGCTCCTCGGGGCGCATCTTACTTGGGCCTCTCTCCTGGAGGCGCTCAGTCAGACTGAGTAGTGACATGTGGCCTGACGCTCCTCGGGGCGCGTGTTGCTGGGGCTTCTCTCACTGAGGCGCTCAGTCAGACCGAGTAGTGACATGTGGCAAGACGCTCCTCGGGGCGCGTCTTGCTTGGACCTCTCTCCCTGAGGCGCTCAGTCAGACCCAGTGTTGACATTTGGCAAGACACTCCTCGGGGCGCGTCTTGCTTGGGCCTCTCTCCTGGAGGCGCTCAGTCAGACCGAGTGCTGACATGTGGCAAGACGCTCCTCGGGCCGCGTGTTGCTTGGGCTTCTCTCCTGGAGGCCCTCAGTCAGACCCATTGTTGACACGTGGCAAGATGCTCCTCGGGGCGCGTCTTGCTTGGGCCTCTCTCCTGGAGGCGCTCAGTCAGACTGAGTAGTGACATGTGGCCTGACGCTCATCGGGGCGCGTGTTGCTTGGGCCTCTCTCCTGGAGGCGCTCAGTCAGACCAAGTGGTGACCTGTGGCAAGACACTCCTCGGGGCGCGTCTTGCTTGGGCCTCTCTCCTGGAGGCCCTCTGTCAGACCAAGTGTTGACATGTGGCAAGACGGTCCTCGGGGCGCGTCTTGCTTGGGCCTCTCTCCAGAAGGCCCTCAATCAGACCCAGTGTTGACATGTGGCAAGACGCTCCTCGAGCGCGTCTTGCTTGGGCCTCTCTCCTGGAGGCGCTCAGTCAGACTGAGTAGTGACATGTGGCCTGACGCTCCTCGGGGCGCGTCTTGCTTGGGCCTCTCTCCAGAAGGCCCTCAATCAGACCCAGTGTTGACATGTGGCAAGACGCTCCTCGGGGCGCGTCTTGCTTGGGCCTCTCTCCTGGAGGCGCTCAGTCAGACCGAGTGCTGACATAAGGCAAGACGCTCCTCTGGGCGCGTCTTGCTGGGGCCTCTCTCCTGGAGGCGCTCAATCAGACCCAGTGGTGACACGTGGCAAGACGCTCCTCGGGGCACGTCTTGCTTGGGCCTCTCTCCTGGAGGCGCTCAGTCAGACCCAGTGGTGACACGTGGCAAGACGCTCCTCGGGGCGCATCTTGCTTGGGCCTCTCTCCTGGAGGCGCTCAGTCAGACCCAGTGTTGACACGTGGCAAGACGCTCCTCGGGGCGCGTCTTGCTTGGGCCTCTCTCCTGGAGGCGCTCAGTCGGACCCAGTGTTGACATGTGGCAAGACACTCCTCGGGGCGCGTCTTGCTTGGGCCTCTCTCATGGAGGCCCTCTGTCAGACCCAGTGTTGACATGTGTCAAGACGCTCCTCGGGGCGCGTCTTGCTTTGGCCTCTCTCCTGGAGGCGCTCAGTCAGACCGAGTGCTGACATGTGGCAAGAAGCTCCTCGGGGCGCGTCTTGCTTGGGCTTCTCTCCTTTAGGCCCTCAGTAAGACCCATTGTTGACATGTGGCAAGACGCTCCTCGGGGCGCGTCTTGCTTGGGCCTCTCTCCAGAAGGCCCTCAATCAGACCCAGTGTTGACACGTGGCAAGACGCTCCTCGGGGCGCATCTTGCTTGGGCCTCTCTCCTGGAGGCGCTCAGTCAGACCCAGTGTTGACACGTCGCAAGACGCTCCTCGGGGCGCGTCTTGCTTGGGCCTCTCTCCTGGAGGCGCTCAGTCGGACCCAGTGTTGACATGTGGCAAGACACTCCACGGGGCGCGTCTTGCTTGGGCCTCTCTCATGGAGGCCCTCTGTCAGACCCAGTGTTGACATGTGTCAAGACGCTCCTCGGGGCGCGTCTTGCTTTGGCCTCTCTCCTGGAGGCGCTCAGTCAGACCGAGTGCTGACATGTGGCAAGAAGCTCCTCGGGGCGCGTCTTGCTTGGGCTTCTCTCCTTTAGGCCCTCAGTAAGACCCATTGTTGACATGTGGCAAGACGCTCCTCGGGGCGCGTCTTGCTTGGGCCTCTCTCCAGAAGGCCCTCAATCAGACCCAGTGTTGACACGTGGCAAGACGCTCCTCGTGGCACGTCTTGCTTGGGCCTCTCTCCTGGAGGCGCTCAGTCAGACTGAGTAGTGACATGTGGCCTGACGCTCTTCGGGGCGCGTGTTGCTTGGGCCTCTCTCCTGGAGGCGCTCAGTCAGACCAAGTGGTGACATGTGGCAAGACGCTCCTCGGGGCGCGACTTGCTTTGGCCTCTCTCCTGGAGGCCCTCTGTCAGACCCAGTGTTAACATGTGTCAAGACGCTCCTCGGGGCGCGTCTTGCTTGGGCTTCTCTCCTTGGAGGCCCTCAGTCAGACCCATTGTTGACATGTGGCAAGATGCTCCTCGGGGCGCGTCTTGCTTTGGCCTCTCTCCTGGAGGCGCTCAGTCAGACCGAGTGCTGACATGTGGCAAGACGCTCCTCGGGGCGCGTCTTGCTTGGGCTTCTCTCCTGGAGGCGCTCATAAAGACCCAGTGTTGACATGTGACAAGACGCTCCTCGGGGCGCATCTTGCTTGGGCCTCTCTCCTGGAGGCGCTCAGTCAGACCCAGTGGTGACATGTGGCAAGACACTCCTCGGGGCGCGTCTTGCTTGGGCCTCTCTCCTGGAGGCCCTCTGTCAGACCGAGTGTTGACATGTGGCAAGACTCTCCTCGGGGCGCGTCTTTCTTGGGCTTCTCTCATGGAGGCCCTCAGTCAGACCCAGTGTTGACATGTGTCAAGACGCTCCTCGGGGCGTGTCTTGCTTGGGCCTCTCTCCTGGAGGCGCTCAGTCAGACCCAGTGTTGACATGTGGCAAGACGCTCCTCGGGGCGCGTCTTGCTTGGGCTTCTCTCCTGGAGGCCCTCAGTCAGACCCATTGTTGACATGTGGCAAGACGCTCCTCGGGGCACGTCTTGCTTGGGCCTCTCTCCTGGAGGCGCTCAAACAGACCGAGTAGTGACATGTGGCAAGACGCTCCTCGGGGCGCGTCTTGCTGGGGCTTCTCTCACTGAGGCGCTCAGTCAGACCGAGTAGTGACATGTGGCAAGACGCTCCTCGGGGCGCGTCTTGCTTGGACCTCTCTCCCTGAGGCGCTCAGTCAGACCCAGTGTTGACATTTGGCAAGACACTCCTCGGGGCGCGTCTTGCTTGGGCCTCTCTCCTGGAGGCGCTCAGTCAGACCGAGTGCTGACATGTGGCAAGACGCTCCTCGGGCCGCGTGTTGCTTGGGCTTCTCTCCTGGAGGCCCTCAGTCAGACCCATTGTTGACACGTGGCAAGATGCTCCTCGGGGCGCGTCTTGCTTGGGCCTCTCTCCTGGAGGCGCTCAGTCAGACTGAGTAGTGACATGTGGCCTGACGCTCATCGGGGCGCGTGTTGCTTGGGCCTCTCTCCTGGAGGCGCTCAGTCAGACCAAGTGGTGACCTGTGGCAAGACACTCCTCGGGGCGCGTCTTGCTTGGGCCTCTCTCCTGGAGGCCCTCTGTCAGACCAAGTGTTGACATGTGTCAAGACGCTCCTCGGGGCGCGTCTTGCTTGGGCTTCTCTCCTGGAGGCCCTCAGTCAGACCCATTGTTGACATGTGGCAAGACGGTCCTCGGGGCGCGTCTTGCTTGGGCCTCTCTCCAGAAGGCCCTCAATCAGACCCAGTGTTGACATGTGGCAAGACGCTCCTCGAGCGCGTCTTGCTTGGGCCTCTCTCCTGGAGGCGCTCAGTCAGACTGAGTAGTGACATGTGGCCTGACGCTCCTCGGGGCGCGTCTTGCTTGGGCCTCTCTCCTGGAGGCGCTCAGTCAGACCCAGTGTTGACATGTGGCAAGACGCTCCTTGGGGCGCGTCTTGCTTGGGCTTCTCTCCTGGAGGCCCTCAGTCAGACCCATTGTTGACATGTGGCAAGACGCTCCTCGGGGCACGTCTTGCTTGGACCTCTCTCCTGGAGGCGCTCAGTCAGACCGAGTAGTGACATGTGGCAAGACGCTCCTCGGGGCGCGTCTTGCTTGGACCTCTCTCCTGGAGGCGCTCAGTTAGACCGAGTAGTGACATGTCGCAAGACGCTCCTCGGGGCGCGTCTTGCTTGGGCCTCTCTCCTGGAGGCGCTCAGTCAGACCGAGTGCTGACATAAGGCAAGACGCTCCTCGGGGCGCGTCTTGCTGGGGCCTCTCTCCTGGAGGCGCTCAATCAGACCCAGTGGTGACACGTGGCAAGACGCTCCTCGGGGCGCGTCTTGCTTGGGCCTCTCTCCTGGAGGCGCTCAGTCAGACCCAGTGGTGACACGTGGCAAAACGCTCCTCGGGGCGCATCTTGCTTGGGCCTCTCTCCTGGAGGCGCTCAGTCAGACCCAGTGTTGACACGTGGCAAGACGCTCCTCGGGGCGCGTCTTGCTTGGGCCTCTCTCCTGGAGGCGCTCAGTCAGACCCAGTGTTGACATGTGGCAAGACACTCCTCGGGGCGCGTCTTGCTTGGGCCTCTCTCATGGAGGCCCTCTGTCAGACCCAGTGTTGACATGTGTCAAGACGCTCCTCGGGTCGAGTCTTGCTTTGGCCTCTCTCCTGGAGGCGCTCAGTCAGACCGAGTGCTGACATGTGGCAAGAAGCTCCTCGGGGCGCGTCTTACTTGGGCTTCTCTCCTGGAGGCGCTCAGAAAGACCCAGTATTGACATGTGACAAGACGCTCCTCAGGGCGCATCTTGCTTGGGCCTCTCTCCTGGAGGCGCTCAGTCAGACCCAGTGGTGACATGTGGCAAGACACTCCTCGGGGCGCGTCTTTCTTGGGCCTCTCTCCTGGAGGCCCTCTGTCAGACCGAGTGTTGACATGTGGCAAGATTCTCCTCGGGGCGCGTCTTGCTTGGGCTTCTCTCATGGAGGCCCTCAGTCAGACCCAGTGTTGACACGTGTCAAGACGCTCCTCGGGGCGCGTCTTACTTGGGCCTCTCTCCTGGAGGCGCTCAGTCAGACTGAGTAGTGACATGTGGCCTGACGCTCCTCGGGGCTCGTGTTGCTTGGGCCTCTCTCCTGGAGGCGCTCAGTCAGACCGAGTAGTGACATGTGGCAAGACGCTCCTCGGGGCGCGTCTTGCTTGGACCTCTCTCCCTGAGGCGCTCAGTCAGACCCAGTGTTGACATTTGGCAAGACACTCCTCGGGGCGCGTCTTGCTTGGGCCTCTCTCATGGAGGCCCTCTGTCAGACCGAGTGCTGACATGTGGCAAGAAGCTCCTCGGGGCACGTCTTGCTTGGGCCTCTCTCCAGAAGGCCCTCAATCAGAACCAGTGTTGACACGTGTCAAGACGCTCCTCGTGGCGCGTCTTACTTGGGCCTCTCTCCTGGAGGCGCTCAGTCAGACTGAGTAGTGACATGTGGCCTGACACTCCTCGGGGCGCGTGTTGCTTGGGCCTCTCTCCTGGAGGCGCTCAGTCAGACCAAGTGGTGACATGTGGCAAGACACTCCTCGGGGCGCGTCTTGCTTGGGCCTCTCTCATGGAGGCCCTCTGTCAGACCCAGTGTTGACACGTGGCAAGACACTCCTCGGGGCGCGTCTTGCTTGGGCCTCTCTCATGGAGGCCCTCTGTCAGACCCAGTGTTGACATGTGTCAAGACGCTCCTCGGGGCGTGTCTTGCTTGGGCCTCTCTCCAGAAGGCCCTCAATCAGAACCAGTGTTGACACGTGTCAAGACGCTCCTCGTGGCGCGTCTTACTTGGGCCTCTCTCCTGGAGGCGCTCAGTCAGACTGAGTAGTGACATGTGGCCTGACACTCCTCGGGGCGCGTGTTGCTTGGGCCTCTCTCCTGGAGGCGCTCAGTCAGACCAAGTGGTGACATGTGGCAAGACACTCCTCGGGGCGCGTCTTGCTTGGGCCTCTCTCATGGAGGCCCTCTGTCAGACCCAGTGTTGACACGTGGCAAGACACTCCTCGGGGCGCGTCTTGCTTGGGCCTCTCTCATGGAGGCCCTCTGTCAGACCCAGTGTTGACATGTGTCAAGACGCTCCTCGGGGCGTGTCTTGCTTTGGCCTCTCTCCTGGAGGTGCTCAGTCAGACCGAGTGCTGACATGTGGAAAGAAGCTCCTCGGGGCGCGTCTTGCTTGGGCTTCTCTCCTGGAGGCCCTCAGTAAGACCCATTGTTGACATGTGGCAAGACGCTCCTCGGGGCACGTCTTGCTTGGGCCTCTCTCCAGAAGGCCCTCAGTCAGACCCAGTGTTGACACGTGGCAAGACGCTCCTCGGGGCGCGTCTTGCTTGGGCTTCTCTCCTGGAGGCCCTCAGTCAGACCCATTGTTGACACGTGGCAAGATGCTCCTCGGGGCGCGTCTTGCTTGGGCCTCTCTCCTGGAGGCGCTCAGTCAGACCACCTCAGTCAGACCCATTGTTGACATGTGGCAAGACGCTCCTCGGGCCGCGTGTTGCTTGGGCTTCTCTCCTGGAGGCCCTCAGTCAGACACATTGTTGACATGTGGCAAGACGCTCCTCGGGGCGCGTCTTGCTTGGGCCTCTCTCCTGGAGGCGCTCAGTCAGACCGAGTGCTGACATGTGGCAAGACGCTCCTCGGGGCGCGTCTTGCTTGGGCTTCTCTCCTGGAGGCGCTCAGAAAGACCCAGTGTTGACATGTGACAAGACGCTCCTCGGGGCGCGTCTTGCTTGGGCCTCTCTCCTGGAGGCGCTCAGTCAGAACCAGAGGTGACATGTGGCAAGACGCTCCTCAGGGCGCGTCTTGCTTGGGCCTCTCTCCTGGAGGCCCTCTGTCAGACCCAGTGTTGACATGTGGCAAGACGCTCCTCCTGGCGCATCTTGCTTGGGCCTCTCTCCTGGAGGCCCTCAGTCAGACCCATTGTTGACATGTAGCAAGACGCACCTCGGGGCGCGTCTTGCTTGGGCCTCTCTCCTGGAGGCGCTCAGTCAGACCGAGTGCTGACATGTGGCAAGACGCTCCTCGGGGCGCGTCTTGCTTGGGCCTCTCTCCAGGGAGGCGCTCAGTCAGACTGAGTAGTGACATGTGGCCTGACGCTCCTCGGGGCGCGTCTTGCTTGGGCCTCTCTCCTGGAGGCGCTCAGTCAGACCCAGTGGTGACATGTGGCAAGACACTCCTCGGGGCGCGTCTTGCTTGGGCCTCTCTCCTGGAGGCCCTCTGTCAGACCCAGTGTTGACATGTGGCAAGACTCTCCTCGGGGCGCGTCTTGCTTGGGCTTCTCTCATGGAGGCCCTCAGTCAGACCCAGTGTTGACATGTGGCAAGACGCTCCCCGGGGCGCGTCTTGCTTGGGCTTCTCTCCTGGAGGCGCTCAGACAGACCCAGTGTTGACATGTGACAAGACGCTCCTCGGGGCGCGTCTTGCTTGGGCCTCTCTCCTGGAGGCGCTCAGTCAGAACCAGAGGTGACATGTGGCAAGACGCTCCTCGGGGCACGTCTTGCTTGGGCCTCTCTCCTGGAGGCCCTCTGTCAGACCCAGTGTTGACATGTGGAAAGACGCTCCTCCGCGCGCATCTTGCTTGGGCCTCTCTCCTGGAGGCCCTCAGTCAGACCCATTGTTGACATGTGGCAAGACTCTCCCCGGGGCACGTCTTGATTGGGCTTCTCTCCTGGAGGCGCTCAGACAGACCCAGTGTTGACATGTGACAAGACGCTCCTCGGGGCGCGTCTTGCTTGGGCCTCTCTCCTGGAGGCGCTCAGTCAGAACCAGAGGTGACATGTGGCAAGACGCTCCTCGGGGCACGTCTTGCTTGGACCTCTCTCCTGGAGGCCCTCTGTCAGACCCAGTGTTGACATGTGCAAAGACGCTCCTCCGGGCGCATCTTGCTTGGGCCTCTCTCCTGGAGGCCCTCAGTCAGACCCATTGTTGACATGTGGCAAGACGCTCCTCAGGGCGCGTCTTGCTTGGGCCTCTCTCCTGGAGGGGCTCATTCAGACCCAGTGGTGACATGTGGCAAGACGCTCCTCGGGGCGCGTATTGCTTGGGCCTCTCTCCTGAATGCCCTCTGTCAGACCGAGTGTTGACATGTGGCAAGACTCTCCTCGGGGCGCGTCTTGCTTGGGCTTCTCTCATGGAGGCCCTCAGTCCGACCCAGTGTTGACATGTGTCCAGACGCTCCTCGCGGCGTGTCTTGCTTGGACCTCTCTCCTGGAGGCGCTCAGTCAGACCCAGTGTTGACATGTGGCAAGACGCTCCTCTGGGCGCGTCTTTCTTGGGCTTCTCTCCTGGAGGCCCTCAGTCAGACCCATTGTTGACATGTGGCAAGACGCTCCTCGGGGCACGTCTTGCTTGGGCCTCTCTCCTGGAGGCGCTCAGTCAGACCGAGTAGTGACATGTGGCAAGACGCTCCTCGGGGCGCGTCTTGCTTGGACCTCTCTCCTGGAGGCGCTCAGTTAGACCGAGTAGTGACATGTGGCAAGACGCTCCTCGGGGCGCGTCTTGCTGGGGCCTCTCTCCTGGAGGTGCTCAATCAGACCCAGTGGTGACACGTGGCAAGACGCTCCTCGGGGCGCGTCTTGCTTGGGCCTCTCTCCTGGAGGAGCTCAGTCAGACCCAGTGGTGACACGTGGCAAGACGCTCCTCGGGGCGCGTCTTGCTTGGGCCTCTCTCCTGGAGGCGCTCAGTCAGACACAGTGTTGACATGTGGCAAGACACTCCTCGGGGCGCGTCTTGCTTGGGCCTCTCTCATGGAGGCCCTCTGTCAGACCCAGTGTTGACATGTGTCAAGACGCTCCTCGGGGCGCGTCTTGCTTTGACCTCTCTCCTGGAGGCGCTCAGTCAGACCGAGTCCTGACATGTAGCAAGAAGCTCCTCGGGGTGCGTCTTGCTTGGGCTTCTCTCCTGGAGGCCCTCAGTTAGACCCATTGTTGACATGTGGAAAGAAGCTCTTCGGGGCGCGTCTTGCTTGGGCTTCTCTCCTCGAGGCCCTCAGTCAGACCCATTGTTGACATGTGGCAAGACGCTCCTCGGGGCGTGTATTGCTTGGGCCTCTCTCCTGGATGCCCTCTGTCAGGCCCAGTGTTGACATGTGGCAAGACTCTCCTCGGGGCCCGTCTTGCTTGGGCTTCTCTCATGGAGGCCCTCAGTCAGACCCAGTGTTGACATGTGTCAAGACGCTCCTCGGGGCGTGTCTTGCTTGGGCCTCTCTCCTGAAGGCGCTCAGTCAGACCCAGTGTTGACATGTGGCAAGACGCTCCTCGGGGCGCTTCTTGCTTGGGCTTCTCTCCTGGAGGCCCTCAGTCAGACCCATTGTTGACATGTGGCAAGACGCTCCTCGGGGCACGTCTTGCTTGGGCCTCTCTCCTGGAGGCGCTCAGTCAGACCGAGTAGTGACATGTGGCAAGACGCTCCTCGGGGCGCTTCTTGCTGGGGCCTCTCTCCTGGAGGCGCTCAGTCAGACCCAGTGTTGACATGTGTCAAGACGCTCCTCGGGCATTTCTTGCTTGGGCCTCTCTCCTGGAGGCGCTCAGTCAGACCCAGAGGTAACATGTGGCAAGACGCTCCTCTGCCTCTCTCCTGGAGGCGCTCAGTCAGACCCAGTGTTGACATGTGGCAAGACGCTCCTCGGGGCGCGTCTTGCTTGGGCCTCTCTCCTGGAGGTGCTCAGTCAGACCCAGTGTTGACATGTGGCAAGACGCTCCTCGGGGCGCGTCTTGCTGGGGCTTCTCTCATGGAGGCACTCAGTCAGACCCAGTGTTGACATGTGGCAAGATGCTCCTCGGGGCACGTCTTGCTTGGGCCTCTCTCCTGGAGGCGCTCAGTCAGACCCAGAGGAGACATGTGTCAAGACGCTCCTCGGGGCGCGTCTTGATTGGGCCTCTCTCCTGGAGGCGCTCAGTCAGACCCAGTGTTCACATGTGGCAAGACGCTCCTCGGGGCGCATCTTGCTTGGGCCTCTCTCCTGGAGGCGCTCAGTTAGACCCAGTGTTGACATGTGGCAAGACGCTCCTCGGGGCGCGTCTTGCTTGGGCCTCTCTCCTGGAGGCGCTCAGTCAGACCGAGTGCTGACATGTGGCAAGACGCTCCTCGGGGCGCGTCTTGATTGGGCTTCTCTCCTGGAGGCCCTCAGTCAGACCCATTGTTGACATGTGGCAAGACGCACCTCGGGGCGCGTCTTATTTGGGCCTCTCTCCTGAAGGCCCTCAGTCAGACCCAGTGTTGACATGTGGCAAGACGCTCCTCGGGGCGCGTCTTGCTTGGGCTTCTCTCCTGGAGGCCCTCAGTCAGACCCATTGTTGACATGTGGCAAGACGCTCCTCGGGGCGCGTCTTGCATGGACCTCTCTCCTGGAGGCGCTCAGTTAAACTGAGTAGTGACATGTGGCAAGACGCTCCTCGGGGCGCGTCTTGCTGGGGCCTCTCTCCTGGAGGTGCTCAATCAGACCCAGTGGTGACACGTGGCAAGACGCTCCTCGGGGCGCGTCTTGCTTGGGCCTCTCTCCTGGAGGAGCTCAGTCAGACCCAGTAATGACACATGGCAAGACGCTCCTCGGGGCGCATCTTGCTTGGGCCTCTCTCCTGGAGGCGCTAAGTCAGACCCAGTGTTGACACGTGGCAAGACGCTCCTCGGGGCGCGTCTTGCTTGGGCCTCTCTCCTGGAGGCGCTCAGTCAGACCCAGTGTTGACATGTGGCAAGACACTCCTTGGGGCGCGTCTTGCTTGGGCCTCTCTCATGGAGGCCCTCTGTCAGACCCAGTGTTGACATGTGTCAAGACGCTCCTCGGGGCGAATCTTGCTTTGGCCTCTCTCCTGGAAGCGCTCAGTCAGACCGAGTGCTGACATGTGGCAAGAAGCTCCTCGGGGCGCGTCTTCCTTGGGCGTCTCTCATGGAGGCCCTCAGTCAGACCCATTGTTGACATGTGGCAAGACGCTCCTCGGGGCGCGTATTGCTTGGGCCTCTCTCCTGGATGCCCTCTGTCAGACCCAGTGTTCACATGTGGCAAGACTCTCCTCGCGGATCGTCTTGCTTGGGCTTCTCACATGGAGGCCCTCAGTCAGACCCAGTGTTGACATGTGTCAAGACGCTCCTCGGGGTGTGTCTTGCTTGGGCCTCTCTCCTGGAGGCACTAAGTCAGACCGAGTAGTGACATGTGACAAGATGCTCCTCGGGGCGCGTCTTGCTGGGGCTTCTCTCATGGAGGCACTCAGTCAGACCCAGTGTTGACCTGTGGCAAGACGCTCCTCGGGGCGCGTGTTGCTTGGACCTCTCTCCTGGAAGCGCTCAGTCAGACCCAGTGTTGACATGTGTCAAGACGCTCCTCGGGCGTTTCTTGCTTGGGCCTCTCTCCTGGAGGCGCTCAGTCAGACCCAGAGGTTTCATTTGGAGAGACGCTCCTCGGGCCTCTCTCCTGGAGGCGCTCAGTCAGACCCAGTGTTGACATGTGGCAAGACGCTCCTCGGGGCGCGTCTTGCTTGGGCCTCTCTCCTGGAGGTGCTCAGTCAGACCCAGTGTTGACATGTGGCAAGACGCTCCTCGGGGCGCGTCTTGCTGGGGCTTCTCTCATGGAGGCACTCAGTCAGACCCAGTGTTTACATGTGGCAAGACGCTCCTCGGGGCACGTCTTGCTTGGGCCTCTCTCCTGGAGGCGCTCAGTCAGACCCAGAGGAGACATGTGGCAAGACGCTCCTCGGGGCGCGTCTTGTTTGGGCTTCTCTCCTGGAGGCCCTCAGTCAGATCCATTGTTGACATGTGGCAAGACTCTCCTCGGGGCGCGTCTTATTTGGGCTTCTCATGGAGGCACTCAGTCAGACCCAGTGTTGATATGTGTCAAGACGCTCCTCGGGCGTTTCTTGCTTGGGCCTCTCTCCCGGAGGCGCTCAGTCAGACCCAGTGTTGACATGTGACAAGACGCTCCTCGGGGCGCGTCTTGCTTGGGCCTCTCTCCTGGAGGCGCTCAGTCAGACCGAGTGCTGACATGTGGCAAGACGCTCCTTGGGGCGCGTCTTGCTTGGACTTCTCTCCTGGAGGCCCTCAGTCAGACCCATTGTTGACATGTGGCAAGACGCTCCTCGGGGCGCATCTTGTTTGGGCTTTTCTCCTGGAGGCTGTCAGTCAGACCCATTGTTGTCATGTGGCAAGACGCTCCTCGGGGCGCATCTTGCTTGGGCCTCGCTTCTGGGGAGGCGATCAGTCAGACCGAGTGCTGACATGTGGCAAGACGCTCCTCGGGGCGCGTCTTGCTTGGGCCTCTCTCCTGGAGGCGCTCAGTCAGACCGAGTGCTGACATGTGGCAAGACGCTCCTCGGGGCGCATCTTGCTTGGGCTTCTCTCCTGGAGGCTCTCAGTCAGACCCATTGTTGTCATGTGGCAAGACGCTCCTCGGGGCGCGTCTTGCTTGGGCCTCTCACCCGGAGGCGCTCAGTCAGACCCAGTGTTGACATGTGGCAAGACGCTCCTCGGGGCGCGTCTTGCTTGGGCCTCTCTCCTGGGGAGGCGATCAGTCAGACCCAGTGTTGACATGTGTCAAGACGCTCCTCGGGCGTTTCTTGCTTGGGCCTCTCTCCTGGAGGCGCTCAGTCAGACCCAGTGTTGACATGTGGCAAGACGCTCCTCGGGGCGCGTCTTGCTTGGGCCTCTCTCCTGGAGGCGCTCAGTCAGACCTAGTGCTGACATGTGGCAAGACACTCCTCGGGGCGCGTTTTGCTTGGGCTTCTCTCCTGGAGGCCCTCAGTCAGACCCTTCGTTGACATGTGGCAAGATGCTCCTCGGGGCACATCTTGCTTGGGCCTCTCTCCTGGAGGCGCTCAGTCAGACCCAGTGTTGACATGTGGCAAGACGCTCCTCGGGGCGCGTCTTGCTTGGCCCTCTCTCCTGGAGGCGCTCAGTCAGACCGAGTGCTGACATGTGGCAAGAAGCTCCTCGCGGCGCGTCTTGCTTGGGCTTCTATCCTGGAGGCCCTCAGTCAGACCCATTGTTGACATGTGGCAAGACGCTCCTCGGGGCGCGTCTTGCTTGGGCCTCTCTCCAGAAGGCCCTCAATCAGACCCAGTGTTGACACGTGGCAAGACGCTCCTCGGGGCGCTTCTTGTTTGGGCCTCTCTCCTGGAGGTGCTCATTCAGACCCAGTGGTGACATGTGGCAAGACGCTCCTCGGGGCGCGTATTGCTTGGGCCTCTCTCCTGGATGCCCTCTGTCAGACCCAGTGTTGACATGTGGAAAGACTCTCCTCGGGGCGCGTCTTGCTTGGGCTTCTCTCATGGAGGCCCTCAGTCAGACCCACTGTTGACATGTGTCAAGACGCTCCTCGGGGCGTGCCTTGCTTGGGCCTCTCTCCTGGAGGCGCTCAGTCAGACCCAGTGTTGACATGTGGCAAGACGCTCCCCGGGGCACTTCTTGCTTGGGCTTCTCTCCGGGAGGCCCTCAGTCAGACCCATTGTTGACATGTGGCAAGACGCTCCTCGGGGCACGTCTTGCTTGGGCCTCTCTCCTGGAGGCACTCAGTCAGACCGAGTAGTGACATGTGACAAGACGCTCCTCGGTGCGCGTCTTGCTTGGGCCTCTCTCCTGGAGGCGCTCAGTCAGACCCAGTGTTGACATGTGGCAAGATGCTCCTCGGGGCGCGTCTTGCTTGGGCCTCTCTCCTGGAGGCGCTCATTCAGACCCAGTGTTCACATGTGGCAAGACGCTCCTCGGGGCGCGTCTTGCTTGGGCCTCTCTCCTGGAGGCGCTCAGTCAGACCCATTGTTGACATGTGGCAAGACGCTCCTCGGGGCACGTCTTGCTTGGGCCTCTCTCCTGGAGGCGCTCAGTCAGACCGAGTTCTGACATCTGAAAAGACGCTCCTCGGGGCGCGTCTTGCTTGGGCTTCTCTGCTGGAGGCCCTCAGTCAGACCCAGTGTTGACATGTGGCAAGATGCTCCTCGGGGCGCGTCTTGCTTGGGCCTCTCTCCTGGAGGCGCTCATTCAGACCCAGTGTTCACATGTGGCAAGACGCTCCTCGGGGCGCGTCTTGCTTGGTCCTCTCTCCTGGAGGCGCTCAGTCAGACTCATTGTTGACATGTGGCAAGACGCTCCTCGGGGCACGTCTTGCTTGGGCCTCTCTCCTGGAGGCGCTCAGTCAGACCTAGTGCTGACATGTGGCAAGACGCACCTCGGTGCGCGTCTTGCTTGGGCCTCTCTCCTGGAGGCGCTCATTCAGACCCAGTGTTCACATGTGGCAAGACGCTCCTCGGGGCGCGTCTTGCTTGGGCCTCTCTCCTGGAGGCGCTCAGTCAGACCCATTGTTGACATGTGGCAAGACGCTCCTCGGGGCACGTCTTGCTTGGGCCTCTCTCCTGGAGGCGCTCAGTCAGACCGAGTTCTGACATCTGAAAAGACGCTCCTCGGGGCGCGTCTTGCTTGGGCTTCTCTGCTGGAGGCCCTCAGTCAGACCCATTGTTGACATGTGGCAAGACGCTACTCGGGGCGCGTCTTATTTGGGCCTCTCTCATGGAGGCGCTCAGTAAGACCGAGTGCTGACATGTGGCAAGACGCTCCTTGGGGCGCTTCTTGCTTGGGCTTCTCTCCTGGAGGCCCTCAGTCAGACCCATTGTTGACATGTGGCAAGATGCTCCTCGGGGCGCATCTTGCTTGGGCCTCTCTCCTTGAGGCCCTCTGTCAGACCCAGTGTTGACATGTGGCAAAACGCTCCTCCGGGCGCGTCTTGCTTGGGCCTCTCTCCTGGAGGCGCTCAGTCAGACCCAGTGTTGACATGTGGAAAGACGCTCCTTGGGGCGCGTCTTGCTTGGGCCTCTCTCCTGGAGGCGCTCAGTCAGACCGAGTGCTGACATGTGGCAAGACGCTCCCCGGGGCGCGTCTTGCTGGGGCTTCTCTCATGGAGGCACTCAGTCAGACCAAGTGTTGACATGTGTCAAGACGCTCCTCGGGGGTTTCTTGCTTGGACTTCTCTCCTGGAGGCCCTCAGTCAGACCCATTGTTGACATGTGGCAAGACGCTCCTCGGGGCGCATCTTGCTTGGGCTTTTCTCCTGGAGGCTGTCAGTCAGACCCATTGTTGTCATGTGGCAAGACGCTCCTCGGGGCGCGTCTTGCTTGGGCCTCTCTCCTGGAGGCGCTCAGTCAGACCGAGTGCTGACATGTGGCAAGACGCTCCTCGGGGCGCGTCTTGCTTGGGCCTCTCTCCTGGAGGCACTCAGTCAGACCGAGTGCTGACATGTGGCAAGACGCTCCTCGGGGCGCATCTTGCTTGGGCTTCTCTCCTGGAGGCTCTCAGTCAGACCCATTGTTGTCATGTGGCAAGACGCTCCTCGGGGCGCGTCTTGCTTGGGCCTCTCTCCTGGAGGCGCTCAGTCAGACCCAGTGTTGACATGTGGCAAGACGCTCCTCCGGGCGCGTCTTGCTTGGGCCTCTCACCTGGAGGCGCTCAGTCAGACCCAGTGTTGACATGTGGCAAGACGCTCCTCGGGGCGCGTCTTGCTTGGGCCTCTCTCCTGGAGGCGCTCAGTCAGACCTAGTGCTGACATGTGGCAAGACGCTCCTCGGGGCGCGTCTTGCTTGGGCCTCTCTCCTGGAGGCGCTCAGTCAGACCGAGTGCTGACATGTGGCAAGACGCTCCTCGGGGCACGTCTTGCTGGGGCTTCTCTCCTGGAGGCGCTCAGTCAGACCCAGTGTTGACATGTGACAAGACGCTCCTCGGGGCGCGTCTTTCTTGGGCCTCTCTCCTGGAGGCGCTCAGTCAGACCCAGAGGTGACATGTGGCAAGACGCTCCTCGGGGCGCGTCTTGCTTGGGCCTCTCTCCTGGAGGCCCTCTGTCAAACCCAGTGTTGACATGTGGCAAGATGCTCCTCGGGGCGCATCTTGCTTGGGCCTCTCTCCTGGAGGCGCCTGGTCAGACCCAGTGTTGACATGTGGCAAGACGCTCCCTGGGGCGCTTCTTGCTTGGGCTTCTCTCCTGGAGGCCCTCAGTCAGACCCATTGTTGACATGTGGCAAGACGCTCCTCGGGGCATGTCTTGCTTGGGACTCTTTCCTGGAGGCACTCAGTCAGACCGAGTAGTGACATGTGACAAGACGCTCCTCGGGGTGCGTCTTGCTTGGGCCTCTCTCCTGGGGGCGCTCAGTCAGACCCAGTGTTGACATGTGGCAAGATGCTCCTCGGGGCGCGTCTTGCTTGTGCCTCTCTCCTGGAGGCGCTCAGTCAGACCCAGTGTTCACATGTGGCAAGACGCTCCTCGGGGCGCGTCTTGCTTGGGCTTCTCTCCTGGAGGCCCTCAGTCAGACCCATTGTTGACATGTGGCAAGACGCTCCTCGGGGCGCGTCTTATTTGGGCCTCTCTCCTGGAGGTGCTCAGTAAGACCGAGTGCTGACATGTGGCAAGACGCTCCTCGGGGCGCTTCTTGCTTGGGCTTCTCTCCTGGAGGCCCTCAGTCAGACCCATTGTTGACATGTGGCAAGATGCTCCTCGGGGCGCATCTTGCTTGGGCCTCTCTCCTTGAGGCCCTCTGTCAGACCCAGTGTTGACATGTGGCAAAACGCTCCTCCGGGCGCGTCTTGCTTGGGCCTCTCTCCTGGAGGCGCTCAGTCAGACCCAGTGTTGACATGTGGCAAGACGCTCCTTGGGGCGCGTCTTGCTTGGGCCTCTCTCCTGGAGGCGCTCAGTCAGACCGAGTGCTGACATGTGGCAAGACGCTCCTCCGGGCGCGTCTTGCTTGGGCCTCTCTCCTGGGGAGGCCATCAGTCAGACCCAGTGTTGACATGTGTCAAGACGCTCCTCGGGCGTTTCTTGCTTGGGCCTCTCTCCCGGAGGCGCTCAGTCAGACCCAGTGTTGACATGTGACAAGACGCTCCTCGGGGCGCATCTTGCTTGGGCTTTTCTCCTGGAGGCTCTCAGTCAGACCCATTGTTGTCATGTGGCAAGACGCTCCTCGGGGCGCGTCTTGCTTGGGCCTCTCTCCTGGAGGCGCTCAGTCAGACCGAGTGCTGACATGTGGCAAGACGCTCCTCGGGGCGCGTCTTGCTTGGGCCTCTCTCCTGGAGGCGCTCAGTCAGACCGAGTGCTGACATGTGGCAAGACGCTCCTCGGGGCGCATCTTGCTTGGGCTTCTCTCCTGGAGGCTCTCAGTCAGACCCATTGTTGTCATGTGGCAAGACGCTCCTCGGGGCGCGTCTTGCTTGGGCCTCTCTCCTGGAGGCGCTCAGTCAGACCCAGTGTTGACATGTGGCAAGACGCTCCTCCGGGGGCGTCTTGCTTGGGCCTCTCACCTGGAGGCGCTCAGTCAGACCCAGTGTTGACATGTGGCAAGACGCTCCTCGGGGCGCGTCTTGCTTGGGCCTCTCTCCTGGGGAGGCGATCAGTCAGACCCAGTGTTGACATGTGTCAAGACGCTCCTCGGGCGTTTCTTGCTTGGGCTTCTCTCCTGGAGGCTCTCAGTCAGACCCATTGTTGTCATGTGGCAAGACGCTCCTCGGGGCGCGTCTTGCTTGGGCCTCTCTCCTGGAGGCGCTCAGTCAGACCCAGTGTTGACATGTGGCAAGACGCTCCTCCGGGGGCGTCTTGCTTGGGCCTCTCACCTGGAGGCGCTCAGTCAGACCCAGTGTTGACATGTGGCAAGACGCTCCTCGGGGCGCGTCTTGCTTGGGCCTCTCTCCTGGGGAGGCGATCAGTCAGACCCAGTGTTGACATGTGTCAAGACGCTCCTCGGGCGTTTCTTGCTTGGGCCTCTCTCCTGGAGGCGCTCAGTCAGACCCAGTGTTGACATGTGGCAAGACGCTCCTCGGGGCGCGTCTTGCTTGGGCCTCTCTCCTGGAGGCGCTCAGTCAGACCTAGTGCTGACATGTGGCAAGACGCTCCTCGGGGCGCTTCTTGCTTGGGCTTCTCTCCTGGAGGCCCTCAGTCAGACCCTTCGTTGACATGTGGCAAGACGCTCCTCGGGGCGCATCTTGCTTGGGCTTCTCTCCTGGAGGCCCTCACTCAGACCCATTGTTGACATGTGGCAAGACGCTCCTCCGGGCGCATCTTGCTTGGGCCTCTCTCCTGGAGGCGCTCAGTCAGACCGAGTGCTGACATGTGGCAAGATGCTCCTCGGGGCGCATCTTGCTTGGGCTTCTCTCCTGGAGGCCCTCACTCAGACCCATTGTTGACATGTGGCAAGACGCTCCTCCGGGCGCATCTTGCTTGGGCCTCTCTCCTGGAGGCGCTCAGTCAGACCGAGTGCTGACATGTGGCAAGACGCTCCTCGGGGCACGTCTTGCTGGGGCTTCTCTCCTGGAGGCGCTCAGTCAGACCCAGTGTTGACAAGTGACAAGACGCTCCTCGGGGCGCGTCTTTCTTGGGCCTATCTCCTGGAGGCGCTCAGTCAGACCCAGAGGTGACATGTGGCAAGACACTCCTCGGGGCGCATCTTGCTTGGGCCTCTCTCATGGAGGCCCTCTGTCAGACCCAGTGTTGACATGTGTCAAGACGCTCCTCGGGGCACATCTTGCTTTGGCCTCTCTCCTGGAGGCGCTCAGTCAGACCGAGTGCTGACATGTGGCAAGAAGCTCCTCGGGGCGCGTCTTCCTTGGGCTTCTCTCCTGGAGGCCCTCAGTCAGACCCATTGTTGACATGTGGCAAGACGCTCCTCGGGGCACGTCTTGCTTGGGCCTCTCTCCTGGAGGCGCTCAGTCAGATCGAGTAGTGACATGTGACAAGACGCTCCTCGGGGCGCGTCTTGCTGGGGCTTCTCTCATGGAGGCACTCAGTCAGACCCAGTGTTGACATGTGGCAAGACGCTCCTCGGGGCGCGTGTTGCTTAGACCTCTCTCCTGGAGGCGCTCAGCCAGACCCAGTGTTGACATGTGTCAAGACGCTCCTCGGGCGTTTCTTGCTTGGGCCTCTCTCCTGGAGGCGCTCAGTCAGACCCAGAGGTGACATGTGGCAAGACGCTCCTCGGGCCTCTCTCCTGGAGGCGCTCAGTCAGACCGAGTGCTGACATGAGGTAAGATGCTCCTCAGGGCGCGTCTTGCTGGGGCCTCTCTCCTGGAGGTGCTCAATCAGACCCAGTGGTGACACGTGGCAAGACGCTCCTCGTGGCGCGTCTTGCTTGGGCCTGTCTCCTGGAGGAGCTCAGTCAGACCCAGTGGTGACACGTGGCAAGACGCTCCTCGGGGCGCATCTTGCTTGGGCCTCTCTCCTGGAGGCGTTAAGTCAGACCCAGTGTTGACACGTGGCAAGACGCTCCTCGGGGCGCGTCTTGCTTGGGCCTCTCTCCTGGAGGCGCTCAGTCAGACCCAGTGTTGACACATGGCAAGACGCTCCTCAGGGCGCTTCTTGCTTGGACCTCTCTCCTGGAGGCGATCAGTCAGACCCAGTGGTGACATGTGGCAAGACGCTCCTCCGGGCGCGTCTTGCTTGGGCCTCTCTCCTGGATGCCCTCTGTCAGACCCAGTGTTGACATGTGGCAAGACGCTCCTCGGGGCGCGTTTTGCTTGGGCCTCTCTCCAGAAGGCCCTCAATCAGACCCAGTGTTGACACGTGGCAAGACGCTCCTCGGGGCGCTTCTTGCTTGGGCCTCTCTCCTGGAGGCGCTCAGTCAGACCCAGTGGTGACATGTGGCAAGACGCTCCTCGGGGCACGTCTTGCTTGGGCCTCTCTCCTGGAGGCGCTCAGTCAGACCCAGTGTTGACATGTGGCAAGACGCTCCTCGGGGCGCGTCTTGCTTGGGCCTCTCTCCTGGAGGTTCTCAGTCACACCCAGTTTTGACATGTGGCAAGATGCTCCTCGGGGCGCGTCTTGCTTGGGCCTCTCTCCTGGAGGCGCTCAGTCAGACCCAGTGTTCACATGTGGCAAGACGCTCCTCGGGGCGCTTCTTGCTTGGGCCTCTCTCCTGGAGGCGCTCAGTCAGACCCATTGTTGACATGTGGCAAGACGCTCCTCGGGGCACGTCTTGCTTGGGCCTCTCTCCTTGAGGCCCTCTGTCAGACCCAGTGTTGACATGTGGCAAAACGCTCCTCCGGGCGCGTCTTGCTTGGGCCTGTCTCCTGGAGGAGCTCAGTCAGACCCAGTGGTGACACGTGGCAAGACGCTCCTCGGGGCGCATCTTGCTTGGGCCTCTCTCCTGGAGGCGCTAAGTCAGACCCATTGTTGTCATGTGGCAAGACGCTCCTCGGGGCGCGTCTTGCTTGGGCCTCTCTCCTGGAGGCGCTCAGTCAGACCGAGTGCTGACATGTGGCAAGACGCTCCTCGGGGCGCGTCTTGCTTGGGCCTCTCTCCTGGAGGCGCTCAGTCAGACCGAGTGCTGACATGTGGCAAGACGCTCCTCGGGGCGCATCTTGCTTGGGCTTCTCTCCTGGAGGCTCTCAGTCAGACCCATTGTTGTCATGTGGCAAGACGCTCCTCGGGGCGCGTCTTGCTTGGGCCTCTCTCCTGGAGGCGCTCAGTCAGACCCAGTGTTGACATGTGGCAAGACGCTCCTCCGGGGGCGTCTTGCTTGGGCCTCTCACCTGGAGGCGCTCAGTCAGACCCAGTGTTGACATGTGGCAAGACGCTCCTCGGGGCGCGTCTTGCTTGGGCCTCTCTCCTGGGGAGGCGATCAGTCAGACCCAGTGTTGACATGTGTCAAGACGCTCCTCGGGCGTTTCTTGCTTGGGCCTCTCTCCTGGAGGCGCTCAGTCAGACCCAGTGTTGACATGTGGCAAGACGCTCCTCGGGGCGCGTCTTGCTTGGGCCTCTCTCCTGGAGGCGCTCAGTCAGACCTAGTGCTGACATGTGGCAAGACGCTCCTCGGGGCGCTTCTTGCTTGGGCTTCTCTCCTGGAGGCCCTCAGTCAGACCCTTCGTTGACATGTGGCAAGACGCTCCTCGGGGCGCATCTTGCTTGGGCTTCTCTCCTGGAGGCCCTCACTCAGACCCATTGTTGACATGTGGCAAGACGCTCCTCCGGGCGCATCTTGCTTGGGCCTCTCTCCTGGAGGCGCTCAGTCAGACCGAGTGCTGACATGTGGCAAGACGCTCCTCGGGGCGCATCTTGCTTGGGCTTCTCTCCTGGAGGCCCTCACTCAGACCCATTGTTGACATGTGGCAAGACGCTCCTCCGGGCGCATCTTGCTTGGGCCTCTCTCCTGGAGGCGCTCAGTCAGACCGAGTGCTGACATGTGGCAAGACGCTCCTCGGGGCACGTCTTGCTGGGGCTTCTCTCCTGGAGGCGCTCAGTCAGACCCAGTGTTGACAAGTGACAAGACGCTCCTCGGGGCGCGTCTTTCTTGGGCCTCTCTCCTGGAGGCGCTCAGTCAGACCCAGAGGTGACATGTGGCAAGACACTCCTCGGGGCGCATCTTGCTTGGGCCTCTCTCATGGAGGCCCTCTGTCAGACCCAGTGTTGACATGTGTCAAGACGCTCCTCGGGGCACATCTTGCTTTGGCCTCTCTCCTGGAGGCGCTCAGTCAGACCGAGTGCTGACATGTGGCAAGAAGCTCCTCGGGGCGCGTCTTCCTTGGGCTTCTCTCCTGGAGGCCCTCAGTCAGACCCATTGTTGACATGTGGCAAGACGCTCCTCGGGGCGCGTATTGCTCTGGCCTCTCTCCTGGATGCCCTCTGTCAGACCCAGTGTTGACATGTGGCAAGACTCTCCTCGGGGCGCGTCTTGCTTGGGCTTCTCACATGGAGGCCCTCAGTCAGACCCATTGTTGACATGTGACAAGACGCTCCTCGGGGCACGTCTTGCTTGGGCCTCTCTCCTGGCGGCGCTCAGTCAGATCGAGTAGTGACATGTGACAAGACGCTCCTCGGGGCGCGTCTTGCTGGGGCTTCTCTCATGGAGGCACTCAGTCAGACCCAGTGTTGACATGTGGCAAGACGCTCCTCGGGGCGCGTGTTGCTTAGACCTCTCTCCTGGAGGCGCTCAGCCAGACCCAGTGTTGACATGTGTCAAGACGCTCCTCGGGCGTTTCTTGCTTAGGCCTCTCTCCTGGAGGCGCTCAGTCAGACCCAGAGGTGACATGTGGCAAGACGCTCCTCGGGCCTCTCTCCTGGAGGCGCTCAGTCAGACCGAGTGCTGACATGAGGTAAGATGCTCCTCAGGGCGCGTCTTGCTGGGGCCTCTCTCCTGGAGGTGCTCAATCAGACCCAGTGGTGACACGTGGCAAGACGCTCCTCGGGGCGCGTCTTGCTTGGGCCTGTCTCCTGGAGGAGCTCAGTCAGACCCAGTGGTGACACGTGGCAAGACGCTCCTCGGGGCGCATCTTGCTTGGGCCTCTCTCCTGGAGGCGTTAAGTCAGACCCAGTGTTGACACGTGGCAAGACGCTCCTCGGGGCACGTCTTGCTTGGGCCTCTCTCCTGGAGGCGCTCAGTCAGACCCAGTGTTGACATGTGGCAAGACACTCCTCGGGGCGCGTCTTGCTTGGGCCTCTCTCATGGAGGCCCTCTGTCAGACCCAGTGTTGACACATGGCAAGACGCTCCTCAGGGCGCTTCTTGCTTGGACCTCTCTCCTGGAGGCGATCAGTCAGACCCAGTGGTGACATGTGGCAAGACGCTCCTCCGGGCGCGTCTTGCTTGGGCCTCTCTCCTGGATGCCCTCTGTCAGACCCAGTGTTGACATGTGGCAAGACGCTCCTCGGGGCGCGTTTTGCTTGGGCCTCTCTCCAGAAGGCCCTCAATCAGACCCAGTGTTGACACGTGGCAAGACGCTCCTCGGGGCGCTTCTTGCTTGGGCCTCTCTCCTGGAGGCGCTCAGTCAGACCCAGTGGTGACATGTGGCAAGACGCTCCTCGGGGCACGTCTTGCTTGGGCCTCTCTCCTGGAGGCGCTCAGTCAGACCCAGTGTTGACATGTGGCAAGACGCTCCTCGGGGCGCGTCTTGCTTGGGCCTCTCTCCTGGAGGTTCTCAGTCACACCCAGTTTTGACATGTGGCAAGATGCTCCTCGGGGCGCGTCTTGCTTGGGCCTCTCTCCTGGAGGCGCTCAGTCAGACCCAGTGTTCACATGTGGCAAGACGCTCCTCGGGGCGCTTCTTGCTTGGGCCTCTCTCCTGGAGGCGCTCAGTCAGACCCATTGTTGACATGTGGCAAGACGCTCCTCGGGGCACGTCTTGCTTGGGCCTCTCTCCTTGAGGCCCTCTGTCAGACCCAGTGTTGACATGTTGCAAAACGCTCCTCCGGGCGCGTCTTGCTTGGGCCTGTCTCCTGGAGGAGCTCAGTCAGACCCAGTGGTGACACGTGGCAAGACGCTCCTCGGGGCGCATCTTGCTTGGGCCTCTCTCCTGGAGGCGCTAAGTCAGACCCAGTGTTGACACGTGGCAAAACGCTCCTCGGGGCGCGTCTTGCTTGGGCCTCTCTCCTGGAGGCGCTCAGTCAGACCCAGTGTTGACATGTGGCAAGACACTCCTCGGGCCGCGTCTTGCTTGGGCCTCTCTCATGGAGGCCCTCTGTCGGACCCAGTGTTGACATGTGTCAAGACGCTCCTCGGGGCGCATCTTGCTTTGGCCTCTCTCCTGGAGGCGCTCAGTCAGACCGAGTGCTGACATGTGGCAAGAAGCTCCTCAGGGCGTGTCTTGCTTGGGCTTCTCTCCTGGAGGCCCTCAGTCAGACCCATTGTTGACATGTGGCAAGACGCTCCTCGGGGCGCGTCTTGCTTGGGCCTCTCTCCAGAAGGCCCTCAATCAGACCCAGTGTTGACACATGGCAAGACGCTCCTCGGGGCGCTTCTTGCTTGGGCCTCTCTCCTGGAGGCGCTCAGTTAGACCCATTGTTGACATGTGGCAAGATGCTCCTCGGGGCGCATCTTGCTTGGGCCTCTCTCCTTGAGACCCTCTGTCAGACCCAGTGTTGACATGTGGCAAAACGCTCCTCCGGGCGCGTCTTGCTTGGGCCTCTCTCCTGGAGGCGCTCAGTCAGACCCAGTGTTGACATGTGGCAAGACGCTCCTTGGGGCGCGTCTTGCTTGGGCCTCTCTCCTGGAGGCGCTCAGTCAGACCGAGTGCTGACATCTGGCAAGACGCTCCCCGGGGCGCTTCTTGCTGGGGCTTCTCTCATGGAGGCACTCAGTCAGACCCAGTGTTGACATGTGGCAAGACGCTCCTCAGGGCGCGTCTTGCTTGGGCCTCTCTCCTGGGGAGGCGATCAGTCAGACCCAGTGTTGACATGTGTCAAGACGCTCCTCGGGCGTTTCTTGCTTGGGCCTCTCTCCCGGAGGCGCTCAGTCAGACCCAGTGTTGACATGTGACAAGACGCTCCTCGGGGCGCGTCTTGCTTGGGCCTCTCTCCTGGAGGTGCTCAGTCAGACCCAGAGGTGACATGTGGCAAGACGCTCCGCGGGGCGCGTCTTGCTTGGGCCTCTCTCCTGGAGGCGCTCAGTCAGACCCATTGTTGACATGTGGCAAGACGCTCCTCGGGGCACGTCTTGCTTGGGCCTCTCTCCTTGAGGCCCTCTGTCAGACCCAGTGTTGACATGTGGCAAAACGCTCCTCCGGGCGCTTCGTGCTTGGGCTTCTCTCCTGGAGGCCCTCAGTCAGACCCTTCGTTGACATGTGGCAAGACGCTCCTCGGGCGTTTCTTGCTTGGGCCTCTCTCCTGGAAGCGCTCAGTCAGACCCAGTGTTGACATGTGTCAAGACGCTCCTCGGGCGTTTCTTGCTTGGGCCTCTCTCCTGGAGGCGCTCAGTCAGACCCAGAGGTTTCATTTGGCAAGACGCTCCTCGGGCCTCTCTCCTGGAGGCGCTAAGTCAGACCCAGTGTTGACATGTGGCAAGACGCTCCTCGGGGCGCGTCTTGCTTGGGCCTCTCTCCTGGAGGTGCTCAGTCAGACCCAGTGTTGACATGTGGCAAGACGCTCCTCGGGGCGCGTCTTGCTGGGGCTTCTCTCATGGAGGCACTCAGTCAGACCCAGTGTTTACATGTGGCAAGACGCTCCTCGGGGCACGTCTTGCTTGGGCCTCTCTCCTGGAGGCGCTCAGTCAGACCCAGAGGAGACATGTGGCAAGACGCTCCTCGGGGCGCGTCTTGTTTGGGCTTCTCTCCTGGAGGCCCTCAGTCAGATCCATTGTTGACATGTGGCAAGACTCTCCTCGGGGCGCGTCTTATTTGGGCTTCTCATGGAGGCACTCAGTCAGACCCAGTGTTGACATGTGTCAAGACGCTCCTCGGGCGCGTCTTGCTTGGACTTCTCTCCTGGAGGCCCTCAGTCAGACCCATTGTTGACATGTGGCAAGACGCTCCTCGGGGCGCATCTTGTTTGGGCTTTTCTCCTGGAGGCTGTCAGTCAGACCCATTGTTGTCATGTGGCAAGACGCTCCTCGGGGCGCATCTTGCTTGGGCCTCTCTCCTGGAGGCGCTCAGTCAGACCGAGTGCTGACATGTGGCAAGACGCTCCTCGGGGCGCATCTTGCTTGGGCTTCTCTCCTGGAGGCTCTCAGTCAGACCCATTGTTGTCATGTGGCAATACGCTCCTCGGGGCGCGTCTTGCTTGGGCCTCTTACCTGGAGGCGCTCAGTCAGACCCAGTGTTGACATGTGGCAAGACGCTCCTCGGGGCGCATCTTGCTTGGGCCTCGCTTCTGGGGAGGCGATCAGTCAGACCGAGTGCTGACATGTGGCAAGACGCTCCTCGGGGCGCGTCTTGCTTGGGCCTCTCTCCTGGAGGCGCTCAGTCAGACCGAGTGCTGACATGTGGCAAGACGCTCCTCGGGGCGCATCTTGCTTGGGCTTCTCTCCTGGAGGCTCTCAGTCAGACCCATTGTTGTCATGTGGCAAGACGCTCCTCGGGGCGCGTCTTGCTTGGGCCTCTCACCTGGAGGCGCTCAGTCAGACCCAGTGTTGACATGTGGCAAGACGCTCCTCGGGGCGCGTCTTGCTTGGGCCTCTCTCCTGGGGAGGCGATCAGTCAGACCCAGTGTTGACATGTGTCAAGACGCTCCTCGGGCGTTTCTTGCTTGGGCCTCTCTCCTGGAGGCGCTCAGTCAGACCCAGTGTTGACATGTGGCAAGACGCTCCTCGGGGCGCGTCTTGCTTGGGCCTCTCTCCTGGAGGCGCTCAGTCAGACCTAGTGCTGACATGTGGCAAGACACTCCTCGGGGCGCGTTTTGCTTGGGCTTCTCTCCTGGAGGCCCTCAGTCAGACCCTTTGTTGACATGTGGCAAGATGCTCCTCGGGGCACATCTTGCTTGGGCCTCTCTCCTGGAGGCGCTCAGTCAGACCCAGTGTTGACATGTGGCAAGACGCTCCTCGGGGCGCGTCTTGCTTGGCCCTCTCTCCTGGAGGCGCTCAGTCAGACCGAGTGCTGACATGTGGCAAGAAGCTCCTCGCGGCGCGTCTTGCTTGGGCTTCTCTCCTGGAGGCCCTCAGTCAGACCCATTGTTGACATGTGGCAAGACGCTCCTCGGGGCGCGTCTTGCTTGGGCCTCTCTCCAGAAGGCCCTCAATCAGACCCAGTGTTGACACGTGGCAAGACGCTCCTCGGGGCGCTTCTTGTTTGGGCCTCTCTCCTGGAGGTGCTCAGTCAGACCCAGTGGTGACATGTGGCAAGACGCTCCTCGGGGCGCGTATTGCTTGGGCCTCTCTCCTGGATGCCCTCTGTCAGACCCAGTGTTGACATGAGGCAAGACTCTCCTCGGGGCGCGTCTTGCTTGGGCTTCTCCCATGGAGGCCCTCAGTCAGACCCACTGTTGACATGTGTCAAGACGCTCCTCGGGGCGTGCCTTGCTTGGGCCTCTCTCCTGGAGGCGCTCAGTCAGACCCAGTGTTGACATGTGGCAAGACGCTCCCCGGGGCACTTCTTGCTTGGGCTTCTCTCCGGGAGGCCCTCAGTCAGACCCATTGTTGACATGTGGCAAGACGCTCCTCGGGGCACGTCTTGCTTGGGCCTCTCTCCTGGAGGCACTCAGTCAGACCGAGTAGTGACATGTGACAAGACGCTCCTCGGTGCGCGTCTTGCTTGGGCCTCTCTCCTGGAGGCGCTCAGTCAGACCCAGTGTTGACATGTGGCAAGATGCTCCTCGGGGCGCGTCTTGCTTGGGCCTCTCTCCTGGAGGCGCTCATTCAGACCCAGTGTTCACATGTGGCAAGACGCTCCTCGGGGCGCGTCTTGCTTGGGCCTCTCTCCTGGAGGCGCTCAGTCAGACCCATTGTTGACATGTGGCAAGACGCTCCTCGGGGCACGTCTTGCTTGGGCCTCTCTCCTGGAGGCGCTCAGTCAGACCGAGTTCTGACATCTGAAAAGACGCTCCTCGGGGCGCGTCTTGCTTGGGCTTCTCTGCTGGAGGCCCTCAGTCAGACCCAGTGTTGACATGTGGCAAGATGCTCCTCGGGGCGCGTCTTGCTTGGGCCTCTCTCCTGGAGGCGCTCATTCAGACCCAGTGTTCACATGTGGCAAGACGCTCCTCGGGGCGCGTCTTGCTTGGTCCTCTCTCCTGGAGGCGCTCAGTCAGACTCATTGTTGACATGTGGCAAGACGCTCCTCGGGGAACGTCCTGCTTGGGCCTCTCTCCTGGAGGCGCTCAGTCAGACCTAGTGCTGACATGTGGCAAGACGCACCTCGGGGCGCGTCTTGCTTGGGCCTCTCTCCTGGAGGCGCTCATTCAGACCCAGTGTTCACATGTGGCAAGACGCTCCTCGGGGCGCGTCTTGCTTGGGCCTCTCTCCTGGAGGTGCTCAGTCAGACCCATTGTTGACATGTGGCAAGACGCTCCTCGGGGCACGTCTTGCTTGGGCCTCTCTCCTGGAGGCGCTCAGTCAGACCGAGTTCTGACATCTGAAAAGACGCTCCTCGGGGCGCGTCTTGCTTGGGCTTCTCTGCTGGAGGCCCTCAGTCAGACCCATTGTTGACATGTGGCAAGATGCTCCTCGGGGCGCATCTTGCTTGGGCCTCTCTCCTTGAGGCCCTCTGTCAGACCCAGTGTTGACATGTGGCAAAACGCTCCTCCGGGCGCGTCTTGCTTGGGCCTCTCTCCTGGAGGCGCTCAGTCAGACCCAGTGTTGACATGTGGCAAGACGCTCCTTGGGGCGCGTCTTGCTTGGGCCTCTCTCCTGGAGGCGCTCAGTCAGACCGAGTGCTGACATGTGGCAAGACGCTCCCCGGGGCGCGTCTTGCTGGGGCTTCTCTCATGGAGGCACTCAGTCAGACCAAGTGTTGACATGTGTCAAGACGCTCCTCGGGGGTTTCTTGCTTGGACTTCTCTCCTGGAGGCCCTCAGTCAGACCCATTGTTGACATGTGGCAAGACGCTCCTCGGGGCGCATCTTGCTTGGGCTTTTCTCCTGGAGGCTGTCAGTCAGACCCATTGTTGTCATGTGGCAAGACGCTCCTCGGGGCGCGTCTTGCTTGGGCCTCTCTCCTGGAGGCGCTCAGTCAGACCGAGTGCTGACATGTGGCAAGACGCTCCTCGGGGCGCGTCTTGCTTGGGCCTCTCTCCTGGAGGCACTCAGTCAGACCGAGTGCTGACATGTGGCAAGACGCTCCTCGGGGCGCATCTTGCTTGGGCTTCTCTCCTGGAGGCTCTCAGTCAGACCCATTGTTGTCATGTGGCAAGACGCTCCTCGGGGCGCGTCTTGCTTGGGCCTCTCTCCTGGAGGCGCTCAGTCAGACCCAGTGTTGACATGTGGCAAGACGCTCCTCCGGGCGCGTCTTGCTTGGGCCTCTCACCTGGAGGCACTCAGTCAGACCCAGTGTTGACATGTGGCAAGACGCTCCTCGGGGCGCGTCTTGCTTGGGCCTCTCTCCTGGAGGCGCTCAGTCAGACCTAGTGTTGACATGTGGCAAGACGCTCCTCGGGGCGCGTCTTGCTTGGGCCTCTCTCCTGGAGGCGCTCAGTCAGACCGAGTGCTGACATGTGGCAAGACGCTCCTCGGGGCACGTCTTGCTGGGGCTTCTCTCCTGGAGGCGCTCAGTCAGACCCAGTGTTGACATGTGACAAGACGCTCCTCGGGGCGCGTCTTTCTTGGGCCTCTCTCCTGGAGGCGCTCAGTCAGACCCAGAGGTGACATGTGGCAAGACGCTCCTCGGGGCGCGTCTTGCTTGGGCCTCTCTCCTGGAGGCCCTCTGTCAAACCCAGTGTTGACATGTGGCAAGATGCTCCTCGGGGCGCATCTTGCTTGGGCCTCTCTCCTGGATGCGCTCAGTCATACCGAGTGCTGACATGTGGCAAGACGCTCCTCGGGGCACGTCTTGCTGGGGCTTCTCTCCTGGAGGCGCTCAGTCAGACCCAGTGTTGACATGTGACAAGACGCTCCTCGGGGCGCGTCTTGCTTGGGCCTCTCTCCTGGAGGCGCTCAGTCAGACCCAGTGTTGACATGTGGCAAGACGCTCCCTGGGGCGCTTCTTGCTTGGGCTTCTCTCCTGGAGGCCCTCAGTCAGACCCATTGTTGACATGTGGCAAGACGCTCCTCGGGGCATGTCTTGCTTGGGACTCTCTCCTGGAGGCACTCAGTCAGACCGAGTTGTGACATGTGACAAGACGCTCCTCGGGGTGCGTCTTGCTTGGGCCTCTCTCCTGGGGGCGCTCAGTCAGACCCAGTGTTGACATGTGGCAAGATGCTCCTCGGGGCGCGTCTTGCTTGTGCCTCTCTCCTGGAGGCGCTCAGTCAGACCCAGTGTTCACATGTGGCAAGACGCTCCTCGGGGCGCGTCTTGCTTGGGCTTCTCTCCTGGAGGCCCTCAGTCAGACCCATTGTTGACATGTGGCAAGACGCTCCTCGGGGCGCGTCTTATTTGGGCCTCTCTCCTGGAGGTGCTCAGTAAGACCGAGTGCTGACATGTGGCAAGACGCTCCTCGGGGCGCTTCTTGCTTGGGCTTCTCTCCTGGAGGCCCTCAGTCAGACCCATTGTTGACATGTGGCAAGATGCTCCTCGGGGCGCATCTTGCTTGGGCCTCTCTCCTTGAGGCCCTCTGTCAGACCCAGTGTTGACATGTGGCAAAACGCTCCTCCGGGCGCGTCTTGCTTGGGCCTCTCTCCTGGAGGCGCTCAGTCAGACCCAGTGTTGACATGTGGCAAGACGCTCCTTGGGGCGCGTCTTGCTTGGGCCTCTCTCCTGGAGGCGCTCAGTCAGACCGAGTGCTGACATGTGGCAAGACGCTCCCCGGGGCGCGTCTTGCTGGGGCTTCTCTCATGGAGGCCCTTAGTCAGACCCAGTGTTGACATGTGGCAAGACGCTCCTCAGGGCGCGTCTTGCTTGGGCCTCTCTCCTGGGGAGGCCATCAGTCAGACCCAGTGTTGACATGTGTCAAGACGCTCCTCGGGCGTTTCTTGCTTGGGCCTCTCTCCCGGAGGCGCTCAGTCAGACCCAGTGTTGACATGTGACAAGACGCTCCTCGGGGCGCATCTTGCTTGGGCTTTTCTCCTGGAGGCTCTCAGTCAGACCCATTGTTGTCATGTGGCAAGACGCTCCTCGGGGCGCGTCTTGCTTGGGCCTCTCTCCTGGAGGCGCTCAGTCAGACCGAGTGCTGACATGTGGCAAGACGCTCCTCGGGGCGCGTCTTGCTTGGGCCTCTCTCCTGGAGGCGCTCAGTCAGACCGAGTGCTGACATGTGGCAAGACGCTCCTCGGGGCGCATCTTGCTTGGGCTTCTCTCCTGGAGGGTCTCAGTCAGACCCATTGTTGTCATGTGGCAAGACGCTCCTCGGGGCGCGTCTTGCTTGGGCCTCTCTCCTGGAGGCGCTCAGTCAGACCCAGTGTTGACATGTGGCAAGACGCTCCTCCGGGGGCGTCTTGCTTGGGCCTCTCACCTGGAGGCGCTCAATCAGACCCAGTGTTGACATGTGGCAAGACGCTCCTCGGGGCGCGTCTTGCTTGGGCCTCTCTCCTGGGGAGGCGATCAGTCAGACCCAGTGTTGACATGTGTCAAGACGCTCCTCGGGCGTTTCTTGCTTGGGCCTCTCTCCTGGAGGCGCTCAGTCAGACCCAGTGTTGACATGTGGCAAGACGCTCCTCGGGGCGCGTCTTGCTTGGGCCTCTCTCCTGGAGGCGCTCAGTCAGACCTAGTGCTGACATGTGGCAAGACGCTCCTCGGGGCGCTTCTTGCTTGGGCTTCTCTCCTGGAGGCCCTCAGTCAGACCCTTCGTTGACATGTGGCAAGACGCTCCTCGGGGCGCATCTTGCTTGGGCTTCTCTCCTGGAGGCCCTCACTCAGACCCATTGTTGACATGTGGCAAGACGCTCCTCCGGGCGCATCTTGCTTGGGCCTCTCTCCTGGAGGCGCTCAGTCAGACCGAGTGCTGACATGTGGCAAGACGCTCCTCGGGGCGCATCTTGCTTGGGCTTCTCTCCTGGAGGCCCTCACTCAGACCCATTGTTGACATGTGGCAAGACGCTCCTCCGGGCGCATCTTGCTTGGGCCTCTCTCCTGGAGGCGCTCAGTCAGACCGAGTGCTGACATGTGGCAAGACGCTCCTCGGGGCACGTCTTGCTGGGGCTTCTCTCCTGGAGGCGCTCAGTCAGACCCAGTGTTGACAAGTGACAAGACGCTCCTCGGGGCGCGTCTTTCTTGGGCCTCTCTCCTGGAGGCGCTCAGTCAGACCCAGAGGTGACATGTGGCAAGACACTCCTCGGGGCGCATCTTGCTTGGGCCTCTCTCATGGAGGCCCTCTGTCAGACCCAGTGTTGACATGTGTCAAGACGCTCCTCGGGGCACATCTTGCTTTGGCCTCTCTCCTGGAGGCGCTCAGTCAGACCGAGTGCTGACATGTGGCAAGAAGCTCCTCGGGGCGCGTCTTCCTTGGGCTTCTCTCCTGGAGGCCCTCAGTCAGACCCATTGTTGACATGTGGCAAGACGCTCCTCGGGGCGCGTATTGCTCTGGCCTCTCTCCTGGATGCCCTCTGTCAGACCCAGTGTTGACATGTGGCAAGACTCTCCTCGGGGCGCGTCTTGCTTGGGCTTCTCACATGGAGGCCCTCAGTCAGACCCATTGTTGACATGTGACAAGACGCTCCTCGGGGCACGTCCTGCTTGGGCCTCTCTCCTGGAGGCGCTCAGTCAGATCGAGTAGTGACATGTGACAAGACGCTCCTCGGGGCGCGTCTTGCTGGGGCTTCTCTCATGGAGGCACTCAGTCAGACCCAGTGTTGACATGTGGCAAGACGCTCCTCGGGGCGCGTGTTGCTTAGACCTCTCTCCTGGAGGCGCTCAGCCAGACCCAGTGTTGACATGTGTCAAGACGCTCCTCGGGCGTTTCTTGCTTGGGCCTCTCTCCTGGAGGCGCTCAGTCAGACCCAGAGGTGACATGTGGCAAGACGCTCCTCGGGCCTCTCTCCTGGAGGCGCTCAGTCAGACCGAGTGCTGACATGAGGTAAGATGCTCCTCAGGGCGCGTCTTGCTGGGGCCTCTCTCCTGGAGGTGCTCAATCAGACCCAGTGGTGACACGTGGCAAGACGCTCCTCGGGGCGCGTCTTGCTTGGGCCTGTCTCCTGGAGGAGCTCAGTCAGACCCAGTGGTGACACGTGGCAAGACGCTCCTCGGGGCGCATCTTGCTTGGGCCTCTCTCCTGGAGGCGTTAAGTCAGACCCAGTGTTGACACGTGGCAAGACGCTCCTCGGGGCGCGTCTTGCTTGGGCCTCTCTCCTGGAGGCGCTCAGTCAGACCCAGTGTTGACATGTGGCAAGACACTCCTCGGGGCGCGTCTTGCTTGGGCCTCTCTCCTTGAGGCCCTCTGTCAGACCCAGTGTTGACATGTGGCAAAACGCTCCTCCGGGCGCGTCTTGCTTGGGCCTGTCTCCTGGAGGAGCTCAGTCAGACCCAGTGGTGACACGTGGCAAGACGCTCCTCGGGGCGCATCTTGCTTGGGCCTCTCTCCTGGAGGCGCTAAGTCAGACCCAGTGTTGACACGTGGCAAGACGCTCCTCGGGGCGCGTCTTGCTTGGGCCTCTCTCCTGGAGGCGCTCAGTCAGACCCAGTGTTGACATGTGGCAAGACACTCCTCGGGGCGCGTCTTGCTTGGGCCTCTCTCATGGAGGCCCTCTGTCGGACCCAGTGTTGACATGTGTCAAGACGCTCCTCGGGGCACATCTTGCTTTGGCCTCTCTCCTGGAGGCGCTCAGTCAGACCGAGTGCTGACATGTGGCAAGAAGCTCCTCAGGGCGTGTCTTGCTTGGGCTTCTCTCCTGGAGGCCCTCAGTCAGACCCATTGTTGACATGTGGCAAGACGCTCCTCGGGGCGCGTCTTCCTTGGGCCTCTCTCCAGAAGGCCCTCAATCAGACCCAGTGTTGACACATGGCAAGACGCTCCTCGGGGCGCTTCTTGCTTGGGCCTCTCTCCTGGAGGCGCTCAGTCAGACCCATTGTTGACATGTGGCAAGATGCTCCTCGGGGCGCATCTTGCTTGGGCCTCTCTCCTTGAGACCCTCTGTCAGACCCAGTGTTGACATGTGGCAAAACGCTCCTCCGGGCGCGTCTTGCTTGGGCCTCTCTCCTGGAGGCGCTCAGTCAGACCCAGTGTTGACATGTGGCAAGACGCTCCTTGGGGCGCGTCTTGCTTGGGCCTCTCTCCTGGAGGCGCTCAGTCAGACCGAGTGCTGACATCTGGCAAGACGCTCCCCGGGGCGCTTCTCGCTGGGGCTTCTCTCATGGAGGCACTCAGTCAGACCCAGTGTTGACATGTGGCAAGACGCTCCTCAGGGCGCGTCTTGCTTGGGCCTCTCTCCTGGGGAGGCGATCAGTCAGACCCAGTGTTGACATGTGTCAAGACGCTCCTCGGGTGTTTCTTGCTTGGGCCTCTCTCCCGGAGGCGCTCAGTCAGACCCAGTGTTGACATGTGACAAGACGCTCCTCGGGGCGCGTCTTGCTTGGGCCTGTCTCCTGGAGGAGCTCAGTCAGACCCAGTGGTGACACGTGGCAAGACGCTCCTCGGGGCGCATCTTGCTTGGGCCTCTCTCCTGGAGGCGTTAAGTCAGACCCAGTGTTGACACGTGGCAAGACGCTCCTCGGGGCGCGTCTTGCTTGGGCCTCTCTCCTGGAGGCGCTCAGTCAGACCCAGTGTTGACATGTGGCAAGACACTCCTCGGGGCGCGTCTTGCTTGGGCCTCTCTCCTTGAGGCCCTCTGTCAGACCCAGTGTTGACATGTGGCAAAACGCTCCTCCGGGCGCGTCTTGCTTGGGCCTGTCTCCTGGAGGAGCTCAGTCAGACCCAGTGGTGACACGTGGCAAGACGCTCCTCGGGGCGCATCTTGCTTGGGCCTCTCTCCTGGAGGCGCTAAGTCAGACCCAGTGTTGACACGTGGCAAGACGCGCCTCGGGGCGCGTCTTGCTTGGGCCTCTCTCCTGGAGGCGCTCAGTCAGACCCAGTGTTGACATGTGGCAAGACACTCCTCGGGGCGCGTCTTGCTTGGGCCTCTCTCATGGAGGCCCTCTGTCGGACCCAGTGTTGACATGTGTCAAGACGCTCCTCGGGGCACATCTTGCTTTGGCCTCTCTCCTGGAGGCGCTCAGTCAGACCGAGTGCTGACATGTGGCAAGAAGCTCCTCAGGGCGTGTCTTGCTTGGGCTTCTCTCCTGGAGGCCCTCAGTCAGACCCATTGTTGACATGTGGCAAGACGCTCCTCGGGGCGCGTCTTCCTTGGGCCTCTCTCCAGAAGGCCCTCAATCAGACCCAGTGTTGACACATGGCAAGACGCTCCTCGGGGCGCTTCTTGCTTGGGCCTCTCTCCTGGAGGCGCTCAGTCAGACCCATTGTTGACATGTGGCAAGATGCTCCTCGGGGCGCATCTTGCTTGGGCCTCTCTCCTTGAGACCCTCTGTCAGACCCAGTGTTGACATGTGGCAAAACGCTCCTCCGGGCGCGTCTTGCTTGGGCCTCTCTCCTGG